>NC_068922.1:59820424-60138103 GCF_023091745.1 Budorcas taxicolor | reverse complement strand
ATAATCAGGATCAGCCACAGAGGCAGTTAAAGACTTTAAGGGCTGAGGTTGTAAAAGTCTCTACCATTTGCCAGGTACATACATAACATTTTCCCATCTCATTCCAACCTCAATGCCCTGTTAGGTTGGTACCCTTAGGACTTCCTTCTATAGATAAGAAACAAACGTGCTGGGTAGAGGCGTGTCATGATCTCCTTGCTGCACTGCCTTGCTGATGAGAAATGACAACTGTGGGCATGGTACAGAGTGCTCCCTTCTGTCATCTTGTGGCAGTCCTCACAGCTACTGTGTCCCTTTTGCAAATGAGGAAATGGAGGCTCAGAGAGGAACAGGGACTCTCCCAAGGCCATGCAGCCAGGTAATAGCCATGTCCTGATTGGAACCCAGGTTTCTCTGCCCCTTGCCTCCTGGGGCTTATCCTGGCCGATTTCAGGCCCTATTCCCTGGAACTCCACCAGCTGCCCCGTTTGCCTCCCCAGGGAGGAATGAGGACAGACTGCACTCTCCCTTCTGTGGTCCCGATGAAGGTGGCAGGGATTCCAAAGTCCAGGCTTCAGATGAGGAGATGGAGACGGAGGTCCCCAGAAGGAAGGAACTTGCCCAGGATCCTACCCACCATCAAGGGCATTACTGGCAAGGAAGCCAGGTCTCCTGGCTTCCAGTACAGGGATCTTACACACTCAGCTCATTCATGCATAAATATTTATTGAACACCTACTATGTGCCAGGCACAGTGCTAGCCTCTGGGAATCACAGAGATGACAAAAACAGGCATAAATGCCTGTACCCGCCGCCCCCCCACCCCCATCCCCCGCCCACCATGGAGCTAACATTCTAGGGCAGAGTTGGGGAGGGGGAGGTGATGGAAACTAACCAAATAAATCTTCAGCAGCTACTGTCTTCCCTCTTTATTTCTTTCCTTCAACAAATATTTATTGAGAACTATATTTCTATAAGACAGACATGGTCCTGACTCTCTTGGAGTGAGGGTCTAGTGGTGAAGACAGGCACTAAATGAGGAGACACATAAATAAACAAGATAAATTCAGATTGTAATAATGGCAGAGAAGACATCAAGGTTAAGTGCTAGGGAGTGAGGGGGAGGGGAAGCAGAGCTTTGGAGGGTGTGGTCAGGGAAGGTTTGAGGGCTGGAGCTGAGATCTGAAGGGCACGAAGCAGCCAAGCAGGGTGTTCCACTTGGAGGAAACAGCAAGTGCAAAGGGGCCAGGTAGGACTGAGCTTGGAGGGGTGGGGGAGGAGCAGAGAGAACGCCAGGTGGCTGGAGCAGGGTTAGAGGTGGCAGGTCAGACAGGGACGCGAGAAGGGCCAGGGTGCCATCAAGGGACACTGAATCGAGAGAGCGATGACTAGACCCACAGTGGGCACCGCTCGGGCAGGCCAGTCGTCCCTACATCTGGGGGTTTCCCAGCCAGACCCCCGAGGGGGAGTGCTGAGCACCTGCTGGCCTGGCACTGTCTGCCTCTGCAGAGATAAAGCCCCACGGCCCCCTGCAGTGGAGCCCCCCTGGGCAGTTGCTCCACCTGCACGGCCGGCCAGGGCATTGTGTGCTGGCTCTGACAGGCACACCTGGTGCTCTCACTAGCCTGCTGTCTGTCCTGATTTAGGGGCTCATCCTGGCTGGTTTCAGGGCCTGTTCCCCAAGGTCCACCAGCTGGGATGAGGCTGGCTGAGGAGGAGGAAGCAGGCTCTGATAGTAACCCGGGTAGAAAGCATGTCTCACCCTGGCAAGCCCATTGGACCCAGAGAGAAGTAGTCCTGGGTACCTATGAAACTCCAGACTTCCCTTTTTTGTTCACCTTTCCCCAGATGGCAAAGAGCCTGGGGCTCATGCAGGAAGCAAGGTGCAAGTGTCAGTTTAGCTGTGATGCTTAGAAATTTTCAGTCTCCCTCTCTGGGCCTCAGTATCCTCATCTGTACAATGGAAGGGTTGACTTGACTAAATTCAATGTAGACTCTAGAGATAGACTGTCTGAATCTTCACTTTACCATGTAGTGGCTATTTGAACCTAGGTAAATTGTTTTCAGTGCCTCAGTTTACTCATCTATAAAATGGGAGTATAATAATAGCATCTATTTCAAGGGTTATCTGAAGACTGAGTTATGTGTGCTTAGAAGACTGTGCCTGGTGCTGAGAACACTGCTTGTCCCATGGTTAGTGCTATATTTAACTCTGATTGGTATTATTATTCAAATCTTTAGAGAACATTGAATTGGAAAGACTTCGACTCTAAGATAACCGAGTCTGTTTGTTTGCAAACTTTTTGGTCTTTGTTTTTAACAAGAGGCTCTGCATTGCTCAAGAGAAATTTTACTCAGAAGCCCAGCTGTTCAAGGGGATAAAGGGAGGGGGTGCCTGCCCCACCTGCTTCCCCGTCTCTGTGTCTGCAGCCCTCAAGGGGGATACTGGAGCATAATTTGAGAACTCCTGCTCAGTTTGTCTCCTTCAGGTCACAGTCAGGGAAACTGAGACTCAAGAGAAGGACAGGGACCAGCCCAGGTCCCACAGGGACTGAATGGCTCAGCCTAGCCTAGAACCAAGATACCCTGGTTTTCTCAAAGCAAGACAAGGGGCAGGAGCTGGGAGAAAAGCAAGGACCAGAAGCCACTTAGGGGACTGGGTGCATTGTGGCGTCAAGTTATTAGCATGTAAATTACATGCAAATAGATGCAAAACAGCATGTTTTATGCTAATTTGCAGAGTCGAGAGCTACGACATTTTTGGTAATAGGGCAGCAGCCCTGGTCCCTGGGCATTGCCGAACACGCGTCCCTTTTTTCTTTCTTTCTTTCATTATTATGATCGGGCCCATAAATCTTGGCTTGGCTGTAATCCCGCCCCTTCTCGCCTGCAAGCCTGGCTCTTGTCACCCTCAAGGGCTTCCTCTCCAGTCTCCTGGTCCTGCCTGGGCTCAGGGACAGGCCTGGGCAACGGATCAGAACACCAGGATTCGGGAGCCACTAGTCAGCTCCAGGGCGTGGAAGCTGCGTCTTGAGGAGGGGGTCTGGGTGGAAATCTGATGGGGCTCAGGTCATGGCTGCCACTCCTCTGTGCCAGTTGTCCTGGGCATCTGGGGCATGTCCACCATGCCTTCCCAAAGCCAGCCCTAAGCCCAGGTTTGGCACCTCTGCTGTCCTCCCATGGCCACTGTGGTATTCCTGCCATTGTCTGGGGTTGGCCAGCCTTGCAGGATGACCCACTCCAGGAGGGCAGGGCCTGCTCCTTTTCTTGTACACCCAGTACCTGGGACACAGGTTTTGGATGTATCTGGTGTTGGAGAACTGAAGCAGTACACAGAGATCTGGCTGTGCACCTGGGTGAGCTCGCAGTTTCTGAAACCATGTTGCTTGAATTCAAATCCTGACACCTCTAGTTTCTGAGACAATGCTAGCACTCATACTAACAGGAATGATGCACCTACCACGATCCAGGTGGTTTGCTTGATGCTTACTGTTTAGGCTCTCACTGATAATAATACAGTAAGTCCCCCACATACAAACTTTAAGTTAGGGACCTTCAAAGACATGAATATGCCCTGTATGCCAGTTGCTGTACTGCACCACTGTACTTTTCAAGATAGTGTACTGTAAGATTTAAAATGTTTCATTTTTTGTTTTTAATGTATTATTTGTGTGAAAAGTATTATAAACCTAGTACAGTATTATATAGCTAGGTGTGTTAGTTGGGTACCTAGGGTGACTTTGTTATACTTACGAACAAACTGGACTTACCAACACACTCTTGGAAAGGAACTTGTTTATATGTGGGGGACTTACTATGTCTTATAGGGTGGGTATTTTATTATGGCTCCCATTGTATGAGGAGAGGTCAGATGAGTTGCCCAAGGTCACAACCCCAGGGGAGCTGACTAAAGGGGCATTTATATTTATTGAGGACGAGTGCCTCACAAGGCAGTGGTTCTAAACCACTCAGCAAAGCTGCTGTCACAGGAAATCAGAGCTTCTACCTTACCATCTGCCAACCTTTTGACAATGTTAAACTTTACCTGTGCCCATAGGAAATATGGATGGTTAAGAAATCTCCTCAACCTTTTGTTTTTTTTGCAGTCCCTCTACCGATTTTGTTCTGGTATATGGCTTACTGCAAGCCACCACCAGAATACTCCACCACTCCATAATACTTAGGTAAGACTCTATCCATCTTTCTCATGGCTCCCCTAAGACTGGACTCCCCTTGTTTGTCTGTGACCTTTTCTCTCTTGCCTGAGCCTTCTAAGGCCAAACAAAGACCTTTCCATTCTTTGTCTCCTGGTTGATTAGCTGAGGTTAGAACTGTTTGTGCCATCTGAAACTAGACACAGAGATAAACATTTCCTGTTCAGCTGGTTGAGACGACTTCCCCTGATTGTAAAACATCCCCCACCTGTAACCTGTCTACTCCACCCTATAAAAGTCAGGCAAACCGGTCCAGCCCAGACACCGTGGTCTTGGGCTCGCGGGTGCTTCTCCATTGCAGGAGCTTGAAAAAAAAATCACCTCTCCCATTGTCTGATGTATTTTGTCTTTGACACTCTTCCACTGTGCCGTTTTTCAGCTAAGGCTCCCGAGCCTTTTTAGAGCCCCGCGTGTGACCTTGGATCACTCCCTAAGCATCTCTGGGCTCCGGGCTCCTCTGCTGCAAAACGTGATGATCACCGGCCCTACCTCCTCAGGTTGAAAGTGGAGATCACGCCCGGAAACGCTTGGCGCAGAGCCGGGCCGGAGTGAACGCTCCAGAAATGTCAACCTTTGTGTTTGAAGGAAAGGCGAGCGGCGCTTGGGACACTCGGCCGGCGGAAGTGGAGGAGTGGAACGCGCGTCTCGAGACCTCTTCCCCTGCTCCGGCGCTGGGGGCTGTCGTGGGTCCCCTCCCCCGGCGCCCCCCGGGATCGCAGTCCGGGTCGAGGGTCGGGGGGGGTATATTCCCCACTCCCGCCCTCCCTGCCGCCCGCCTTTGATTACGGCTAGCAGCGAATCGCCGAGCAAATTAACTTTTTGCACACTTCATTATGCGCCGCCCCGCGTCCCCCCGGGGCCGCGGCCCCGCCCCCGCCCCGCGCCGACAACTTGATTGGGCAATTAATCTTCGCGCTCCCCCCAGCCCCCCGCGCCCGGCCCGGGCCTTTGTGCGCCTGCACGCGGGCCGCCGGAGCCCGCCCGGACGGCCGGTCTGCTAGCGCTGATAAGGCGCGCGCGCCGCCCGGCCCCCGCCTTTGTCCGCGCGCGGGGAGGCGCGGCCGTCGCTGCCGTCTAGCACCCCGTCAGCGCGCCCCCGCCCCCTCGGCTCGGTCCATCTGTTTGAGCTGCGCAATCCTCCAGCGGCCTGGCGGGGGAGGGGTCTCGCTCTCGGGCCGGGAGCCAGCACCCCCTCCACCCGGTTGCTCCATGTGTAGGAGTGACACCCCCCAGTCCCAGAGAAACACACACACGCGCACACACACACAGCGTCCAATTAAGCAGCGCGGTAGTAATTAAGAAGTGGGGGGCGTGAGGCACAGCAGCAGTCTAAGGAATGGAGGGGTTTCCGAGCCGTGTCCAAAAAAAGAAGGAGCTCTGCCACCCATTCTGTACCCGGGAGTGTAACCTCTGGTTACACGCTTGGGGCTCTGCAGACTCCGGTGGCTGCGGATGGGGTAGGAGGAGAGAAGGAGAGGCCCTGGAAATTTGTCTGATAAGTCTAGCTTCTTTGTGCATTTTTTTCTGGTGTTTTACCAGCAGTTGACCCAGCCTCAAAAAGGCAGCCTGTGATTAGTGAGTGTTGAGAACCCGGGTCCTAAATGGAGGCTAAATGAAGGACGATTGTAGAGACCAATAACAACAAGGTGGTTCAGAAAGGGTTCCCAACTCACTGTGGGAGGCTGTGTTTCAGGTAACAGCTCTGTGCCCAGGGGTGGTGGAGGCCACGGGCTGTCAGCGCTAGGCATCCAGCATGTGCTAATTCTTGGGATTTTCTCCGGCCTTCCCTGGAGGACACAGGACAGGAACTGAAAGCTGATGGGTGAAAGATGATGCTGGAAACAGGCTCTTGAGTTTCCTCCTGCTCCAGGGCCAGTGGGCATGGGTGCAAAACTTGTGGTCTGTGCAGAGCTTAGGGCTGGTGTGTGTGTGTGTGTGTGTGTTCCCTGGGAAGTGTCTGCACCAGCTTGTGAAGGGTTCGAGTTTTGTTTGAGTAAAGGATTCTTAGCCTTCACTAGGGCTCATAATAAGGGTGTGACCCAGTGTGCACAGAATCCCTGAGGAGAGGGCTGGCAAAGCAGTTTCACTGGGGTAATCCACCAGCAATGCTGACTGAACACTCACTGTTTGCAGAGTTCACAAGGGCACCCCTAGATGCTAGGACAGCATGAGCAAAGCAGAGCTGCTTGTTGTCCTCACAGGCTCACAATCTAGTCTGAGAGATGGATGAGAAAGAAGATAAACAAAGAAGTCATGAGATGATAGAGCTGGAGATAAAAACAAACCAGGACAACTGAGTTGGTGTGTGGGCCCCACTTGCTGGACAGCCCCTCCCCACCACCACCAGGATGCCCCGATGCCCGGGGAATGAAGCCTGCACTCTGGAATGTAGGGACCTAGGCCGCCCTCACTCTCTGCAACCTATCTCTCTACTCCCAGGGACCTAAGCCCCGCAGCCAGATCTGTGGCCATCCCAGGGGCAGGGTCCCTGGGATGATGGGCCAGCTCAGTCTGCTGTGGGCTCTCCCCCTTATTCCTGTGCAGGTGGTGGTGGTGGTTCCTTCTGATAATGACAGCCTCCAGTCTTGCATGACGGAAAGGTCTCACGGGTTTATAGTCCAGAAGGGGCCCTGTGAGCAGAAGCTGAATTAAAATGGAGAAATACAGCCTCCCCTTCCTCCCCTCCTTTCCCTCCCCTGGCCCAACTTCCCTCATTCCCACAGCCCCTGAGGCCATGGGTGAATAGTTTCTTAGTCCATTTGGCTTGCTAAGCTGAGTTAGTGAGCTGGGTATATACCTCCTTATGCAAAGAGTCAGACACAACTGAGCGACTGAACTGAACTGATGGGTACTAAAGTTAGGAGACACCCAGAACCAGCAAGTGGAATAAAGAGAATACTATTTGACTCTGAGTGCACCATCCCTCCTCTCCCCAGTACAGACTAAGTTTAGACCCCTTGTCCACTCTAGTCCCTGATTCTAATGTTCTGGCTCTAAACATTCTAAGACTTCAGAGTTGTAGACTCTGACGTTCTAGAATATTAACATCCTATGCATCTTACATGAACATTCTGGATGTCTATGATTTCTACCCTTGTGTTCTAGAATTCTGGGGCCCCAGTATTGATTTTTGTTGGGGACTACTCATTGAAGTAACAAAAGAGAAAGACTCCATGCAGAGTCACATGATTTGTCATAATGATAGCAACTAACAGTCTTTCAATCATGCTTTTATTCAACAGTTCTTTTTGTTGTTATTTAAAGAATCTTTTAAGTGCCAGACACTGTTCTTGGATTATACAAATAAATAAATTTAAATATTAATAAATAGACAAATACACAATTTGTTAGAAGATGACATGTGCAGGAGAGAGGGGTAGGGAGTGAGGGAGTACAGTTCAAATTGATGGTCAAGGTAGGACATACTAAGAAGGTCATATTTGATTTTCTATTTGTTCTTTCATTCATTGAAATTTGAAATCTCAGTGTATAACTATGGATTTGTTTTTCCTTGGAGGTCTACCAGCTTTTGCTGTACATATTTGAGATCTCTGCCATTAGGAGTATAAACATTTAAAATTGTTTTATGCTCTTAATTAATCAATCATTTACTTGTTATGAAATGACCTTATCTATCCCTGGTAAGATTCTTTGCTCTGAAATGAACTTTGTCGGATATTAACCTAACCTCTCTAGTGTTCTTTTAATTAGTGTTAGTATGGTATATCTTTTTCTGTCCTTGTAATTTTAACTTGTGTCTTTATATCTGAAATGGATGTGTGTTTTTTTTTTTCTGTTTTGGTAGATGGCATGTATTTGGGTCTTTATAAAAATTCAGTCTGACAATCTCTGCTTTTTAATTGGGAGTGTTTAGACCATTTACATTTAATGTGATTATTGATATGATTCAATGTAAGCCTATTATCTCATATTTTCTTTCTCTGTCCCATTTGCTCTTTCCTTTTCTTCTTTTTCTGCCTCATTTCTTTCTTTCTTTTTTGATGTGGACCATTTTTAAAAGTCTTTATTAAATTTGTTACAACATTGCTTCTGTTTTATGTTTTGATTTTTTGGCCCTGAGGCATGTGGGATCTTAGTTCCCTGACCAGGGATCAAACCCACACCCTCTGCATTAGAAAGCGAAGTCCTAACCAATGGACTGTCAGGATAGTCTCTCTTTCTGCCTCATTTCAGATTAACTGAGCGCTTTTCATTATTCCATTTCCCCTCCTTTATTGGCTTATTATCTATAATTCCTCATTCTGTTATTTCAGCTGTTGCATTAGAATTTATGGTATATGTCTTTAACTTGTCAGTCTACTGTCAAGTGATATTATACCACTTCATATGTAGTGTAAGAACCTTATTATAGTATACTTCCATTTCTCTCTTCCTGACTTTAATGCTATTATTGTCATGCATTTTACTTATGTAGATGTTACAAACTCCACCAAATATTATTATTTTTGTCTAAACAGCAAATTACCTTTTAAGGACAACTAAATGATAATATAGAATCTTATGTATTTACTCATGTAGTTACCATTTTTTCCTTTGCTGTTTATTTCTCTATAGATTCAGATTTCTGTCTGGTATCATTTTTCTTCTGCCTGAAAAGACATGTGCAGGAGAGAGGTGCATTTATCATTTTTTGTAGTGCAGATCTGTTGGTAAAGATTTCTTTCAGCTTTTGTATGTCTGAAGACATCTTATTTCACTTTCATGTTTGAAAGATACATTAACAGGAAACAGAAATCTATGTTGACCCGTTTATTTTTCTTTCAGTAAGTTAAGATGTGGCTTTACTGTTTTCTCCCTTCCATGTGTCCAATAAGAAATTTGCCATTATCCTTATCTTTGTCCCTCTGTACTTAACATACCTTTTCGTTTTGACAGTTTAAAAAATATTTTCCTCTTTGTCACCAGTTTTGAGCCATTTGATCATGATAGGTAATTTTCTGTTTTTTTGTGCTTGAGGTTTGTTAAACTTCTTGCATCTGTGAGTTCATAGTTTACATCAAATTTGGAATATATTCAACCATTCTTTATGGACAGAGGAGCCTGGTGGGCTGCAGTCCATGGGGTCGCTAAGAGTCAGACACAACTGAGCGACTTCACTTTCCCTTTTCACTTTCATGACTTGGAGAAGGAAATGGCAACCCACTCCAGTGCTCTTGCCTGGAGAATCCCAGGGACGGGGGAGCCTGGTGGGCTGCCGTCTATGGGGTCGTACAGAGTCGGACACGACTGAAGCGACTTAGCAGCAGCAGGAGCAACCATTCTTTTTCAAATTTTCCTTTCCTTTGGGGAACTCAGTTTCACATATATTAGACTGACGGAGAAGGTGATAGCAGCCCACTCCAGTACTCGTGCCTGGCAAATCCCATGGGCGGAGGAGCCTGGAGGGCTGCAGTCCATGGGGTCGCTAAGAGTTGGACACAACTGAGCAACTTCCCTTTCACTTTTCACTTTCATGCATTGGAGAAGGAAATGGCAACCCACTCCCGTGTTCTTGCCTGAAGAATCCCAGGGACGGGGAAGCCTTGTGGGCTGCCGTCTATGGGGTCACACAGAGTCGGACACGACTTAGCAGCAGCAGACTATTTGAAGTTGTTCCACATTTCTTGATACTTTTCTCGTTTTTATTAAAGAACTTTTTCCCCCTCTACATGTTCCATTTTGGATGATTTTTCTTTGCTGTGTCTGCAAATTCATCAATCTTTTCTTCTGCCGTGTTTAGTCAGCCATTAATTCTAGCATATTTTTCATTTCTGATATTGTAATTTTCATCTCTAAAAGTTTGATTTGGATCTTTTTATATCTTCCACTTATCTCTTTCACTTAGGAACATATAGAATACAGTTTTTTAAGTTGTTTTAATGTTTTTATCCACCACTTCTGTGTCAGTTCTGGGTCAGTTTCAACTGATTCATTATTGTCCTCACTATGGACCATGTTTTCTTGCCTCTTTGCATGCCTGTTATCTTCATTTGGATGCCAGACATTGTGAATTTTACCTTTGGTGGATGCTATAGATTTTTATATTTCTATAAAAGACACTTGCTCCTTGGAAGAAAAGCTATGATCAACATAGACAGCATATTTAAAAGCAGAGACATTACTTTGCCAACAAAGGTCCATCTAGTCAAAGCTATGGTTTTCCCAGTAGTTGAGTATGAATGTGAGAGTTGGACTATAAAGAAAGCTGAGTGCCAAAGAATTGGTGCTTTTGAACTGTGGTGTTGGAGAAGACTCCTGAGAGTCCCTTGGACTGCAAGGAGATGCAACCAGTCCATCCTAAAGGAAATCAGTTCTGAATATTCATTGGAAGGACTGATGCTGAAGCTGAAACTTCAATACTTTGGCCACCTGATGGGAAGAACTGACTCATTTGAAAAGACCCTGAAGGCAGGAGAAGGGAATGACAAAGGATGAGATGGTTAGATGGCATGAGTTTGAGTAAGCTCCGGGAGTTGGTGATAGACAGGGAAGCCTGGCGTGCTGCAGTCCATGGGGTTGCAAAGATTCGGACACGACTGAGCAACTGAACTGAACTGATAAATCTTAAGTTTTGCTCTGAGATTCAATTAGGTTGCTTGGAAATCCTTTGATCCTTTCAAGTCTTGCTATTATGATTTGTTGACTGTGTCCAGAGCAGTGCTCTGTTAAAGGCTAATTCTGTACCAATACTGAGAGACGACCTTCCTGATTACTCTAACTATTACCCCATGAATTATGATTTTTCTCTGTTTGGCACTATATTTGGTCCTGTGTGACTGCTAGGCACTGCTCTCTATTCTTAAACCGTGTTTTTCCCAGCCCAGAGTAGTTTTGTTACACAAAAGCACCACTCAGTACTCAGTGTAATATTCTAGGGTAGGGGAACTTTCTGAAGAGTTCTAGAATTCTCATTTTGTGCAGCTCTCTCCTGATGTGAAAGTGAAAGTGTTAGTTGCTCAGTAGTAGCCTGCCAGGCTCCCCTGTCCATAGAAGTCTCCAGGCAAGAATACTGGAGTGGGTAGCCATTCTCTTTTCCAGGGTATCTTCCCTATCCAAGCATTGAACCTGGGTCTCCCACATTGCAGGCGGATTCTTTACCACTGAAGCCACCAGGGAAAACTCTGCTTTCCTTGGTCTTCGTGGACTCTCAGTTGCATTTCCTTAACTCAGAGTGTCTGTTGGGCATCACCTCCTTCCTGTACTAGGATCTGTAAACTCCTCCCAGGCAGTGAACCTGAGTAATCACAGGGCTCATATTGCTTGCTTCTCCTCACTCAGGAATCACTGTTCTTCATTGCCTGATACCCACTGCCTTGAAAACTGTCATTTCATGTCTTTTGTCTTTTTTTTTTTTTTGGTTTGTTTGATTGGTTGGTTTTCGTTCTTTCAAGTGGGAGAGTAAATTCAGTTCCTGTTACTCCATCTTGGGTGGGAGCAGGCATCAGAATGGAACCTTCACAGACTTGAAGGGGGTGATTATAGAGTTAACCATGGCGATATGGGTGTAAGGGGGAAGAGAGATGATTCCATCCAGATGATGGGGCCAGACAAGGACAGTGGTCCTATGCATGTGTTCCTGAGAGTGTTTGAGGAACAGAAAGGAGCCAGTGTGCCTGGAGCAGGGGATGCTGAGGGAAGGGGGGTGACTTGGGAGAGGAGATGAGGTGCCAGCTTGTGTAAGACCTTGCAGGCCATGGTAAGAACTGTGCCTTTTATAATAAGTGAAATGGGAACTGTGGGAGGGTTTGGGCAGACAAAGGAAGATCTTCTGACGTACACTTTATAGGATCTTTGAATTGACTAAATTAACCAAATTAACCAAGAGAGGCAAGAGTGAACGCTTGAGACATCCAGGAACTGGCGCACTGAACCAGGAGAGAGGGATGGTGACTCAGACACATAAAAGGATACACTGTTGAGGGGGGTATTAACGAGGAAGACTTTGAGGGAGGCTTCTGGGGTGCTGTTAGTGTTCTGTGTCTTGATGGAGGTTACATCATGTGTTGACCGTGTGACAACTCATTGAACCAGGTGTATATCTGGTTGTGTTCTCATCCACATGAATGTAATATCTCAAATAACAGAATAGAGATGAGGGTGGTTTGGACAAGGCTGTTATCAGTGGAGGTGGAGAGATGTGGGGGCAGATTCTGGATCTCTTTTATAGGTAAATCCAATCAGATTTGAGGATAGATGTAATGTTAGACATGAGGGAAAGAAAAAGGCCCAGGATAACGCCATGAGTGGGTTTGCATATCTATTTTTTCATTAGGAGTATAGTTTGTGTGGTGGATGCTGGAGGTACTGATGGTTACCTTTGCTTTTGTGAGGTTAGAAACTCCCTGAGAGTGAAAATGATGATGTAGAAATCAAACGAAGTTGGCAGGAGAGACAAGGTCCACACGATAACACATCAGCTCCTGGATCCAGCCATGCCTGAAGTCAGTTCTCTGGTCTTCTCAGTTTCATAAATCAATAATTCCTTTCTTTTCCTTCCTTTGAGTTGTGACTTAAGAATCCAGACTGATACAACATTTTCACATGCTTTCCTCTGTCTGTACCATCCCAGAGATACTGTATTGAAACTATAGCCTTTCCTTAGCATTTTCAACACCTGCCCTATACTTTCTTTCCTCTGGACTTTTGTTTCTATGGTTCCCTCTTCCCAGAATGACCTTCTTTCCCTTGCTTCCTTCCTTCATATAAAAACTTTCCTCCTGTTCAAATCCATCCTGACTCCACCAGCTGAAAGTTGGAGCTGACAGGGCCCTTAGACACCAACCTTCTACTGCCACTCCCATTTTGTGGATGGGAATACTGAGGTCACTCTGAGATATGGGCAGATTTGGGGGTCAGGACTTCAGTATCCTGACTCTCTCAGAAGCATTTCATGATCCTCCTTGTGCAATTATTCCTGCCCCCGCCCTTGCTCAGGGCTGAAACAAACTCTTCACAGTGGTTTTCCTTAGTCTGGGATGCCTTACGTCTCCCTGTCCTTCTGGAAAAGTTCCCATTTGAACTTCAAGACTCCACTCAAGGGTCAGACTTCTGGAAGTCTCCTTTTATTACCAGGGTGAGTCAGTGTCCTGCTAGGTACTCCCACAGCTGTCTTTGGTACCTCCATGAACCTGTTCATCCTTCGGTATTGTGAGTGTCTATATACCGTCTGCCTCAACTTTGGGGCAGGCTGTTCTAGCAAAGAAGTTTCCCAACCAGTGTACGTTAATCAACAAACATGGAGTGAGAAAGAGCACTGCTGGGGAGGAAAACCAGCACTGAGTTTGGACTCAGGAGGGCCAGCTGCTGTCCATCTCCCTCCCCCACCCCAGCTCTGTGGCCTCAGGCAAGTCATGTCCTCTATTTGAGCCTTGGGTTTTTCATCTGCGAAGGGAGGACATCATAGTGGTTAAAACCTCAGGCAGCCTGAATTTGAATCCTGCCTGTGTGACCTTGAACAGATGACTTAAATTCTCTGGCTTCAGTTTCCTCTCTTATAAAATCAAGATAATAAGTGCACCCACCTTGAATAGAGTATTTGTAAACAATGAATAAGTGAATATTTATAAAGTTTTCAGAATTATATTGGCACAACGTATAAAAACCCCAAATGATAATCATTAAGCAAAAAAAGAGTCCCTTGGACAGCAAGAAGATCCAACCAGTCCATCCTAAAGGAAATCGGTCCTGAATATTCACTGGAAGGACCAATGCTGAAGCTGAAACTCCAATACTTGGGCCACCTGATGTGACAAGCTGACTCATTTGAAAAGACCCTGATGCTGGGAAAGATTGAAGGCAGGAGGAGAAGGGGACAACAGAGGATGAGATGGTTGGATGGCATCACCGACTCAATGGATGTGAGTCTGAGTAAACTCCGGGAGTTAGTAAGGGACAGGGAAGCCTGGTGTGCTGCAGACCATGGGACCGCAGAGTTGGACAAGACTGAGAGACTGAACTGAACTGAACTGAAGCGAAGCAAAAGAAACCCTTGTCTTACTGAGAGAGGATGAGAGCTTGGCAGCCATCAGGTGCTGTATGAGTGGACTAGGGTTAGTCTCATTAGGTAAGCTGCCTGGGAAAGGCTGGTCCTGACACTTAACTAGTTATGTGTCCTTGAAGAAATCATATCACCTCTCTGAGCTGCAAACTCCCCATTTATAAAATGAAGGGGGTTGTGGTTGGGGCATTCCCTGGGAGGTTAAGACTCCACACTCTCACTGCTGAGGCCTTAGGTTCATTCCCTGGTTGGAGAACTAAGATCCCACAAGCTGTCAGAATAAATAAATAAAATGAAATAAATACAATAAAATGGAGGGGTTGGTCTAGGGCAGGTAGAGTTAAGGTATTAGCCTCTCCGATGCTCGTGACTGAATGTGTGGAGTGGGGCTGACAGCTGCATGCCTGTCGTGGGCTCCTGCGGAGGATTATGCAGGACAGTGCGGAGCACATGCCGGCCATGCTGGCAATGCAGTGAATGCTCTGAAAGTCTGCCTATCCTTTGTCTCTAAGTCGTGTCCAACTCTTTTGCAAATCCATGGACTTAATGTAGCCTGCCAGGCTCCTCTGTCCATGGAATTTCCTAGGCAAGAATTTGCCATTTCCTTCTCCAGGGGATCTTCCTGACCCAGGAACCGAACCTGAGTCTCTTGCATTGCAGGTGGATTCTTTATCACTCAGCCACCTGAGAAGGCCATGCCTGCCCTTACTGCCACTGTTATTCTGGCTCTAACAGTCCAGGGTTCTCTGAGGTGGGGCTAGACAGAGGACGAGCTGGATACCCATAAAGTATTGCCCTACTTCCAGTTGAGAAAGAAGAGAGCAGCTGTGTGACTTATGGCCAGTGTCTACCTGTCTCTGAGTCTTATGCACTGGGCTGTGGCATGAGCAAGAGGACGAGGAGCATGCCCACTGGAGAAAGAAGAATGCGGCCCCTCCATGCCACGGGGATAGGCTGTGTCTGCTTTTGTGTGGCCTCTGATCTCCCAGGGGCAGCAATGTCCCTGCCACATGTGTGACCATCTCAGAATTGTCATCTGCCACCTGCTGGGGCCTGGGAGTGGGAGGCTGAGATGGGAAGAGAGAGCAAGGTCCAAATTCTGGCTGTTCCTGTTTCTTGTCCTGTGACCTTGAGCAAACCTCTGTGCCTCTCTGTCCCATTTCCTCACGTGTCACGTGGAGATGTTTTGAGTGCTTAGATAGGAGAGTACACTCCAGACCTGGGGGTTTGGGGCCAGTGAAGAGGTAGCGAATGTTGGCCTGGGCTGGGAAGCATGAACTATTCCCCTGGAGCTTTCCCCAGGGAAAGTGAGAAGCAGTTGGGAGCTTAGAGGCCTCTCTCTGTGTCCTGTAGGTAGAGCACAGACTGGCTGGCAGAGGCCCGGGGCTCATCTTGGGATGGAGACAGATTGGCAGACAAAGGGGCGGCAGGCGGGTGGGGCTGGGGTGCCCCTGGGGAGGGAGGGAGGAAGGAGGGGCGGGAGCAGGAGGGAAGGAGGCAGGGCTATGTGCAGCCTCACAATCCCTGGACCTGTGATGTCTCCAGCTGGAGGCTAGACTGGTCCCTTCCTCAAATGGAGTGAAGAGGGGTGCTTGTTGGTTCAGCCCTCTGGATTCTGGGAATAAATGAGGGAGGGACTTGGTGGGTAGCAATTGCTGAGACTGTGATAAAATATTCCCTCCTTCCCACAGATGGACCCCCGCCTCCCACCCCCCACCGCACTGCCACTGTGATGTCTAAACAATAGCTCTCCTCTCTTCCGGCAGTTCTCAAGGCTGCGTGAGATTGCTGGAACCCACCCCCAGGTCTAGGGTAGGGCCTGAGAATGTGCGTGTCTTACCAGTTCCTGGGTGATAGTGATGCTGCTGGTTTTGGTGACACACGTTAAGAACCACTGCTCCACTGAGTACCCTGTCAGTTCAGATCCTTTAGGTGCAGATACTGAGATGGAGCCAGGAGAGTAGGAGGTTTATTGGGGCTTGATGGCTATGCAAGACCAGGGGCGTGGGAAGCAGAAATGGACAGAGAGAACTTGAGACTGCCACGTGGCAGTCTGGCACTGCCAACCCAACAGGGAGCTCTGTAGAAGAGTCCGCCCATCAGGGAAGCCCCACGCTGAGCAGAAGTCTCCTGCTGGCTCGGACATTGCCTGGGATTGCCCAGGAAGGCTGTGACCTTGGCTCAAAAGCTGAGGTGGGTGCTGAGGTTGCTGCAGCTGGAAGCTGTCTGCTCACTGCTCTCCTGGTGCCCAAAAGGCAAGTTCTCCCTTGAAGGGAGAAAAATCACCCTGCCAAGTCTGCTGTGGTGTTTGCCACATGCCAGGCTCTGGGTAGAACATTTACCTGGATGAGTGTAGTTGCAGAACCAGAGCATTCTGACAACTCAAATCTAGTTGTCTCTATTTGAAAGAAAGCAAAAGTGAAAGTCACTCAGTTGTGTCAGACTGTTTGCGATCCCATGGAATCTATACAATCCATGGAATTCTCCATCTCAGAATACTGGAGTGGGTGGCCTTTCCCTTCTCCAGGGGATCTTCCCAACCCAGGGATCGAACCCAGGTCTCCCGCATTGTGGGCAGATTCTTTACCAGCTAAGCCACAAGGGAAGCCCAAGAATGCTGGAGTGGGTAGCCTATCCCTTCTCCAGCAGATCTTCCCGACCCAGGAATCGAACTGGAGTCTCCTGCATTGCAGGCAGATTCTTTACCAACTGAGCTATGTCCCTATTTAACAGATGGGAAAAGTGAAGCTCTGAGGGATGAAGTTGTCTGCCCAGAGTTGGAGACAGGATTTGAACCCCTCTCATGTCATAGCTGGAGAAGGCAGTGGCAACCCACTCCAGTACTCTTGCCTGGAAAATCCCATGGGCAGAGGAGCCTGATAGGCTGCAGTCCATGGGGTCGCTAGGAGTTGGACACGACTGAGCGACTTCACTTTCACTTTTCACTTTCATGCACTGGAGAAGGAAATGGCAACCCATTCCAGTGTTCTTGCCTGGAGAATCCCAGGGATGGGGGAGCCTGGTAGGCTGCTGTCTATGGGGTCGCACAGAGTCGGACACGACTGAAGCGACTTAGCAGCAGCATGTTATAGCGCTCACTCCTCTCCACCTGGGAGGTGAAGAACACCTGTGCCTTTTGCAGCTGGGGACTCTGAGGTGTGGAGAGGTCAACAACTTGTCTGACTATGCAAATGAAGTAATTGGAAGCTCTGGTGTTTGAGTCCTGTTCTGACCCATCTCCTCTAATTGCAAATGCTACCCTTGGATACTGATAGGAAGATGGAAGAGCAGAATCTTGGGGCTGGAAGGACACTGAGGCCCATGGAGGTCATCAGCCATGTCTCAGTGCCTCTCTGTGCCTGCTGTGTGGGGTGTTACCATCATCCATGCATTTGGCTTACAGCACTGGGCACCTGTGGGTCAGCCTTCCAACCCAGGGCACTGGGGGTGGGAGAGGTAGATGTGGTACAAGGGTGACTATGCAGCCATGGAGGACGCACTGGAGACTGGGCCAGATGACTGACTCAGGTAGGGTTGCATTCAAGGAGGCTTCCTGGAGAAGATAGCTTGAGAGGAGAAGTGAGAAGGACGTGCAAGGCAGAGCGAAGTCTAGAAACAAAGACTTGGAGGTGGGAGAATTCCTGTTGCTTTCAGGAAATTGATTAAAACACAGCAAGTCTAGAATGCTGAGACAGTGGGTGGAGGGAGGAGGAAGGTATGGCCAGAAGTAAGGCAGAGTGGAATGTTGGCCAGGGGAGTGTGGTCAAGCTTTGGACCCGGACTCTCTTCAAGGTAGGACTACTCTCTGCAGGAGACTTCTGATCTTCAGGATTCTAAGTTCTCCATATTTTTCTCTCAACTGACTCCTGACTCATCTCACCTTTCCTCAGACTCCTCTGTGGCCTCCAGCCACTAAGGTGGCCCCCAAGGATCCCCTTCTCCTGAAATTCACATAAACTTTGAATTCTAATAATGTGGACCTGTGTAACCAGTTGGATTTTCTGGAAATGGTGAAATGTGGCTTCCAAGGCTAGGTTTTGAGATGTAGTGCCTTGGTCTCTGGACTTGGTCACCCTGGGGAGGCCAGCTGCCATGTATGAAATCACTCTAGCAGCCTGTGGAAAGGCCCACCTCCAGCTGTCACCATCTTGCCGGTCCTATGAATGAACCACTTCGCAAGCAGATCTTCCCACCCCAGTCAAGCCTGCAGATAAGTGCAGCCCCAGAACCACCAGTCAAGCTGGTCCCAAATTCCTGACCCAGAGAATTCCTGAAACCCATTAACTTATGGTTGTTGTAGTTATAAGTCACTGAGTTGTTTGGGGGTGATTTGTTTTGCATCATCAAACAATAAGCATCAAACAAAAAGCCACCCCTTCTTGGCTCCTCCTGTTTATTGCTCTGGTGGCCTTCTGTAAACTGTTCACTCATTCATTCACAAACATTTATCCATCACCTCCTGTGAACCAGGCATTGGAGACACAGGCCCCTATCCTCAGAGTTCCAAGATTCAGGCCTCCTATTTTACTGTGATTTTCTAAATTCATCTGTATTAAGTCACTGATTGTTTGAGCTGAATGTCTCTGAGTGACTCCTAACCTTTTGGGAGATTTAACCCCTTTTGAGAGTCTGATGAAAAACAAAGGCCAGAAAAGGTCACCTATACACAGAATTAAATTGGGGTGCACTTTCAAAGGGATCTGAGGCCATCTAAAACAGAATCTTAGCCCCCCAGACTCCAGAGTCCCCATCTGGCCCCTAGTGAACATCAGCTCAGTGAGGAGTAAGCAGGGCCTCAGCTTTGATCTGATGTTTATGTAATGACACAGCCTGTGCTGACGGCAGGGGGCCTTCAGCTTGGTCCAGGCCAAATGTGAGTGGCCTTGGCTCTCCTTTCTGTGCCCTTGATGGACTGTCCTGCAGAGAGGCTGGTGGGTCTGGGGTGCTGAGTAGGTCACTTGAGAGAAGAGGGTGAGCATGCCCGATGGATTGTGTACAAGCAGCTTCTCCAGCTGAGCTCCTCTTGCTGCCGAAGCTGGTACTTGGCCCAAGCCTCCACCCTGTGGGCTCCGGAGGCTGGGGAGTGTGGAGGCTGGGGAGTGTGGAGGCTGAGGGTGCAGCAGCCTCTGGGTGGACTGTGGGCTCCAGCTCTGCAGTGGAGCTTTACCAGTCCTGGGCCCTGGGGGATTTAACCTCACCTTCTGACTTTGGCTTCTTCAACTTTGAACTGGGGACAAACCCCCTGAAGGGGGATCATGGGGTAGAAATAAGTCCTCCAGACAGGCAGACTGGGGACTCCTTGCCTGACAGACCCTCCGGTTCTTTGGCCCTCGCCCTCCTCTCTCTGGCTCTGGGCAGCCGCTGGCCTCATCACCTCTCTTGGGGAAGCCACCATTTCCAGCTTCAACTCTCCACCTTCTCAGGAGCCTGGTGTGTGACTCAGGAAGCAGCTCTGTACGTGGGATGGGGTTGGGGGGTGGGCAGGGGTGGCACAGGCAGAGGGCAGCCTCCCTCTCCCAGGCCCCCAAGAGGGGCCCCCTTCCCTCCGGAATGTTTGCCTCTCCCCTCTCCACTCTCTCCACTTCTCTCTTCTTTCTCCTCTCGCCTTCCATCTTTGTTATTCTTTCCTCCATCTCCTCTTTTTCTCCTTCCTCCCTTCCCTCTGCCTTCTGTCCTTCTCTCCGCCTAATCATTCTTCTTCCCCTCTCCTTTACCCTCCTCTTCAACTTCATAAAGATTATCAGCGTGGACCTGGCTGTCTTGGGTTCAGATTCCAGCTCCGCCACGTACTGGCTGTGTGACCTCAGGCAAGTTACTTAATCTCTATGTGCTTTGGTTTTCTGAGCTGTGAAATGAAGTGCTCACCAACAGGCACTTCTCTTGAGGTTGTTATGAGGAGTAACTGAGACCAGTGACTGAGGTTGTTATGAGGAGTAACAGGCCAGTGACTGAGGTTGTTAGGAGGGTTATTGAGACCAGTGACTGAGGTTGTTATGAGGAGCAACAGGCCAGTGACTGAGGTTGTTATGAGGAGCAACTGAGGAGTCACTGCTCAGTGAGCATCTGCTCCTCCGTTAATATTCTTCCCTCCCCTCCTTTTCTCTTTCCTGCTCGTGGGCTCCCTCCCTCCCTGTAGGCCCTATGCTCCAGCTCTCGCTCCTTCTCTGCTTGGATCTTGGGCCTGCCTTCTGCCCAGGCCCTGCCTTCTGCCCGGGCCCTGCCCTGCTCCATCCTCCCTGCACCGGAGAGGAGAGGCAGGAGCACAGTTGTGGGGCCAGGCTGCCCCTGGAGCAGTTGCAGAGCCAGGTGGTTGGAGCTCTTCCCCAGCCCCGCCCATGACGTGTGGAGCTGCCTTTGTGCCGCGGGGTGACAGCCTGTCTCAGCACCTTACTTGGCAGAATTGTGCATCTGGCCTGGGTACAGCTCAAACACAGCCTGGGAGGTGGCAGCCTTGGAAGGCTGGGTGCTCCAAAGCCCCCTTCTCCTCCACTTGCTGGATGGCTGGCCTCACAGGGACCCCCCCAGTGCCCAGCCTGGTTCCCCCCACACAGCAGGAGTTCAATCAGTGGGTGGGCACAGAGGGTGATATCAGCCTTGCTTTGGCCCAAACGCTGCTCTAAGTGCAGATTTCTTTCATTGTCACATCAGTCCTCTGCCTCCCTAAAGCCCAGTTTTAGAGATGAGAGACGGAGCCACTATGGCTCAGATGGTAAAGAATCTGCCTGCAGTGCAGAAGATGTGGGTTTGATCCCTGGGTCAGGAAGAGCCCCCAGAGAAGGGAATGGCAACCCGCTCCAGTATTCTTGCTAGATTTTTTCCCATGGACATAGGAGCCTGGTGGGCTACAGTCCATGGGGTCACAAAGAGTCAGACACAACTGAGTAACTATCACACACACAGACTGAGCCACAGAAAAGAGTGGGAAACTGCCCCAGGTTGAATGAGTGGATGAAATGGTAACTTCAGGAGGGGAGGCATTTTACTGAGGAGGAAACGAAGACAAGCGGTTGATCTACAGTCACCTAGGTGGTGAGGGGGAGACATCAGGACTTGACCCCAGGAATCCAGCACTGCTTCTCACCTGCCTATAATCACAATAGAACAGTGTAGCTGGGTCCCTGCCCACGCTGGGCCTAGGCTAGGAGAAGCAGCTGTGAGCAGAGCAGCAGCAGAGTGAACCACTGACCAGAGGCCCACCATCAGCCAGTGACCCAATCCCTGCCACACTTCTTTGAGAGTATTGTCCTTATTTTTCAGGTGAGGTGCCTTAGGCTCAGAGAAGGCAAGCAACATGCTCAAGGTCACACAACCAGTGGATGTGACTCCCAAGTCCTTCCAATCTTCCAGGAGGGAGGCCTGGGAGACAGACGAACAGACAGACAGGCCTGGGGTGCCAGGACAAAGAAAGAAGGCCATGCCCAACACCACCCCATTGTTCGGTTTCTGCTGCCAGGGTTACAACTCAGGGCCCCTCTGCCCACCATTTGCTGAAAGGCCTGGTGGTGGCCTCTCTGCTTTGTCCCAGAAGCCAGGCCTGGCAAGGGTCATTGTGCTCACCTTTCTTCCTTCCCTATTCTTTCCCTCCTTCCCCCTTTCCTTCCTTTTCTAACCTTTTTTTATTAAGGTTTAAAATATACAAACTAGGGCTTCCCTGGTAGTCTAGTGGTTAAAAATCCACTTGCCAGTGCAAGGGACATGTGTTCAACCCTTGGTCCAGGAAGATCCCACATGCCACGGGGCAACTAAGCCTGTGTACCACAAATACTGAATCAGCAAGCCTAGAGCCTGTGCTCCACAGCTAGAGAGTAGCTCCTGCTCGATGCAACTAGAGAGAGCCCGTGAGCAGCAGCAGAGACCTAGTATAGCCATGAATAAATAACCTTTAAAAAAATACATACTAAAGTATCTAGAGCACACACATCTGAAGTGTGCAATTAAATGAATTTTTATGTAAGTATACACCCGTGTGACTACTATTCATATCTATAGAACATTTTCCCCACCCAGCAGGCTGCCTCCTGCCCAACCCCCTGGTGACCACTATTCTGATTTTTTATTACCATGAATGTTGTGTATTCTCAAAATTTGTGTAAGTATTCTCACTGTGCCTATTTGACAGACCAGGAAAAACAGACCAGATACCTGCTGGCAACTCGGAGCCAAGCACTATGTGCACAGTTTAAAGTGAAGAGACATGGGCCATAGGTACTATCCAGCCCTCACCCGCATGCTCATACTTTATTTATCAGAGGAAATGCCACTTTTAGCTCTCCGTTGATAGGATGGTTAGACACTTGATATTGCTCATCCAGAGAGTCTCACAGGAATCCTGGGGTTTTAGCAATCCAGAAAATGTAGGGAGGGTCAGGTCCCTTCAGGATCACCAGGGAGATACTTGCTGTCTGTACTGGGTTGAATGACATCCTCTTCTCCCAAATGCATGTCCATGCACAACCTCAGAATGTGACCTTATTTAGAAATAGGGTCTTTGCAGATGTAATCAAGTTAAGATGTGGTAACAGTGGAATAGGGCAGCCCTTAAGCCAGTGCCTAGTGTCCTGATGAGAAGAGGGAAATTTGGACACAGACGCAGGTACAAAGAGGTGGCCATGTGATAATGGAGGCAGACGCTGAAGTGATGCTTCTACAGGCCAAGGAATACCACCCATTGTGGACAAACCCAGAAGTCAGGAGAGACCTGGAGCAGATAGTTCCCCAGAGCCCCAGAGGAAAGATGGCCCTGCTCACACCTTGATTTCAAGAGTCTAGCCTCCAGAACTATGAGACAATACTATTATTATTTCTGTTATTTTAAGCTATTCAGTTTGTTTTGCTGCTTTATTACAGAAGTCTCAGAAAACAATACAGTCTCTAAGCCTGAGGTCTCGGGAGCTGCTACGTTTGACCCCAAATCTGGATGGGTCCATTTTAGGAAAGAAAACCCTAGACAAACAAAGAGGCTGCTCCCAAGGATCCCCTAACAAGAGCCTGGAACTCAGAACACAAGCAGTCATCTTGTTGGGGTGGAAGAAAGAAAAATACCCCTCCTCTTAGGTGCTAGTTCTAAAAACAAGAGCCAAGAGACTTCCCTGGTGGTCCAGTGGCTAAGACTCCAAGCTCCCAATGCAGCATGCCCAAGTTCAATCCCTGGTCAGGTAACTAGATCCCACATGCCACAACTAAGACCTGGCAGAGCCAAGTAAATAAGTATTTTTAAAATAAACAAATAAAAACAAGAGTCAAAAGGCATCTCAACAGGTGACCTTAGGTGTGACATAAGCACTTTGCAGCTTTCACACACTGAAACTAAGTTTGCAGCTGCCACGAGAGCTGACTTCTTTGCCAGGCAGGGTCTGCTTTCATTTTGGTAACAGCTTTTGTTATTCCCATTTTACAGATGTGGAAATGGAGGCTCTGAGACATTACATGACTGAGGCAGTAGGTATGATGGCCCAGGCTTTGGGACCTTGTGACTGTTGGTAGGTTACTTCCCCTCCCTGAGCTGGCTGCTGAACTACAAGTACCAAGATGCACTTCTGATGGAGCTGTCTTTTCAAGCATTATCCCACTATGCTGCTAAGTCACTTCAGTTGTGTCCAACTCTGTGCGACCCCATAGACGGCAGCCCACCAGGCTCCCCTGTCCCTGAGATTCTCCAGGCAAGAACACTGGAGTGGGTTGCCATTTCCTTCTCCAGTGCATGAAAGTGAAAAGTGAAAGTGAAGACACTTAGTCATGTCTGACTCTTAGCGACCCCATGGACTGCAGCCTACCAGGCTCCTCCATCCATGGGATTTTCCAGGCAAGAGTACTAGCGTGGGGTGCCATTGCCTTCTCCGTTATTCCACTATATCTTCATACTCTTCTGGGAGGCAGCCATCACCAACCTCACCTCACAGTCGATGAGCCCAAGTCTTGAGGGAAGGGATGTACACAGGACATGTACAAACTGGAAAATGTAAAAGCCGTTCTCCTCTTGCAAGGATGTCATGCAATTTGAGTTGAGGAAAAGATAAGAATGTAGGTGAGCCTGGCACAGAGATAGTGCTTAATAAAGTCTTGCCTGAGATGTCACAGCTGGTGAGTGGCCAAAGGGGAAGTCACACCCAGACCTGTCACCCTACAGTTGGCCCTCTAAGCTCCTTGTTCCAAGTGAAGCCCAGGGGAGGTGCCTGGCCCAAAGTGAACCTTCAGGAAAAGTTAACTAGTTCAAAGTATTATTTTCAGAAAGCTGAAAACATGAAGCTCGTGCAAATACAGAGTACACGTCAAAGGTTTATTTAACTTCATAATGGAGGAAACAGGTTTGTAAATCTGATTCAGTAAAGGACAAGATGGTCCTTAGGTGAAAATCTTATAGGGCAACAAAATCACAAGCTTTCCCATTACTTTTAGGATAGGACAGAAATCATTTGCAACTGTGTATCTTTTTATAAGATAACTTGTAACTTCACTGAGCAAGGACATGGATCAATAATCAACAGCAAAGTCAAACAAAGGTGTATCACCTAGAGAAACAGGGGCCCTGATGGGCTGATCAGACAGTGCTTATGATGACATTGAAAAGACACACAGGCTTCCTTTTGTCTTGTTTCTTATGTTTTGGATATATTTGCATTGCAGCAGCAGCAGCTGCTGTTATTATTGTTATTTTTCCTATTCTCTCTGCTGAAAGGCATCTCAGAGACCTGATAAGTTCCCAGAAGCCCAGAAACACACAGACCTCACCCTGCCTCCATATTCACGCAGGGACACTGGGAAAGAACCTTCCCCTAAGGGTGAGCACATTGGAAAGGGCACACAGGTCAGGCAGCAGATCACACCCAGGCTGAAGTCGGCTGGGAACCATCAGAGGGGCCTGCGGTATTGTTCTGTAGACAACACATCTACAAAGGGATCTCACTACATTCCTTGTCAAGTAAAATAAAGCGACCCATAGATAATAGGTAGAGCATGATTTCATTTACGGTGGTACATGTGTGTATATATGCAGATACATTTATGAATGTGCACGCAGAGAAGGCTCTCTGGAGAAATCCCCAAACTAACAGTCGTGGGGGAGGTGAGGGCGAAGAAGGAACAGTCTTGTGAAACCTAGGACAGTTTCTAAATTGCTTACCTCCAGTTTCTTTTCCTTGTTACTTGTGTCCTCATTAAAATATATTCCTATATGTACTTACATATGTTGGAACGTTTCTGGAAGGTTTTGTTGGGGAGCTAAGGATGGGGGAGGCGGGTGGGCTTTCCCACTGGTTCCCTTCTTTACTCTTGGGCTTCTCATCACTGGTATTATCTCTGACCATGAACGCACCTCCACCCGAGCAGTGTCTGAGGACGGACCCCAGGCTTGCAGGCGGGGATCAAGGGCGCCTGCTCCCAGGTCCCCCGGGGTGCGGCGGAGGAAAGAGGTGCGGGCTTCGTAGGCAGCCTTCGCCGGCGCGGGGCTGGGTCGGGTCTGCAGCTGACGGTGCGGGCGGGGCTGGGGAGCAGGAGCAGATGGACGGGGCGCCGGACGGCTCGGGGTCCCCCGGTCCCGTCCAGGTGGCTCGGGCCGACTCTGGGCCAGCTGCGGGGGCTGGGGAGGGGCGGGCAACCGGGATGGGGAGGGGACCCCCGTTTTCCATGACAATGCCGAGGCGGCGCGTACAAAGGCGCCGCAATCAGCGTTTTATTGGTTCGAGTTAATTATCTGAGGCGGGGAGGGGGCGGGCGGGGCTAGGCGATTCCCTCGTGGGGTTGAGTGTGTGTGTGTATGTGTGTGTGGCGAGACCCGAAGAGGAGGGGCAGTGGGAAAGCGGCTCTTCCCAGTCTGAAGAGGCAAAGCGCCACCGCCCCCTGGTGGGCACTTCATTCATTCATTCACTCCTTCATTCGCTCACTCACTTGCCCAGCCACAGAGTTGTTCTTTGCGAAGCATTGCTTGAGTTAGTCAAGTGTTAAGTGCTCAGATCAGGGCCTGACAAGTGGGTCACATTTTTAAAATGCCACGTCCTGGGCTAGGCCCCTCTTGGTTCCCCTCTCACCAGCCAAAGGCTCTCTAGTGCTGCAGGCAGACTGCTATACAATCATAACGCAGCCTGGCAAACGCTAGCAGAAGGGCGGCAACGGGGCGTGGGCTCAGAGCAAGACCTTCTGCAGAGGAGGGAGCCTGAGACGGCTGGCTGGAGATAAGGCCGGAGAGACAAGAGGTTATTAGCCAGCTGAGGCGGTGGAGGGCCTGGCCAGAGGAGGGCTTTGCCTGTAGAAGGGTCGGCAGGTACAAAGGGTTGCTGTAACAGCAAATAAGGTGTACCCAGGAAGACTGGTTCACTGGGGAGAGGCCTGGAACTTACTCTGCAGGCGGTGGCCAACCTGGCGAGGGTCAGATGAAAGCATAGGCTGTGGGTGGAGTGGGATGGGAGCACCTGTCCTGTCATTTCTAGTTTATCCTTCTTTCCTTTAGATTTGGAGAGAATTTGGCTGTTCTCTCCATCCCCCACCATCTAATTGCTCCCATGTGGGCTCAGGCCTGGAGAAGGCAATGACACCCCACTGCAGTACTCTTGCCTGGGAAATCCCATGGATGGAGGAGCCTGGTAGTCTGCAGTCCATGGGGTCGCTAAGAGTTGGACAGGACTGAGCAACTTCACTTTCACTTTTCACTTTCATGCACTGGAGAAGAAATGGCAATCCACTCCAGTATGCTTGCCTGGAGAATCCCAGGGACGGGAGCCTGGTGGGCCACCGTCTATGGGGTCGCACAGAGTCGGACATGACTGACGTGACTTAGCAGGGCTCAGGCCTTATCATTCTTCCCCTTTACCACTGTTCTGATGTTTCCTTGTTTTCCTCAGCCCTTCAATCTACCTGTACTCCATTTCCCAAATTGACCTTTCTAAAAGCAAAGCTATGTGGCACTACTTTTTAAACTTACAAACTCACAGGATCTATAACTCAGTGGCTGAATGTGACAGAAACCCCATACTGATAGTGGTTCAAACAAAGTAGAGGCATTTCTCTCTCATGTAAATAAAGTCTGGTGGCTAGCAGTCATAGTTCGGAGAACTAGAGTCCTTCTATCTTTTTAGTATACTGGCTTTATATGGCTTCTACTTCATGGCCCAGAATGGTTGCTCACACACAAGCCATCACATTTGCATCCTAGAGGGAGAGACTTCCCATCATTAGAAAGAAGTCAAGTCCCTTTAAAGACCCTTTCTGGAAGGCACATGTGATCTTTCTGCTTATGTTTCATAGGCCAAAACCTGATTGCATGGCCACAGTAAGCTACAGGACAGTCTGAGAAACACAGTGTGTGTTCCAGGCATCCTGTGTCTAGATGAAAACAGTAGGTTCTGTCTCAAAGGAAGCAGTGAAGCCTGGACAGTAGAGGCTCATTAGTCTTATTAGAACCATTAGTCTCTGTCACTTTGAGGAGTGTATCCTACAGGTGCACTCACCCATGTGACACGTGACGTATCTACAAAGGTTATTCACAGCAGCATTGTCTGTAAAGGACTGGAAACAGCCTTACTAGAGGACTGGTTAAACACATTTGGTGACATCCAGGCACTGGAGCGCTACGCAGCCTTAAACACAAACGAGGACACTCACGGTGCACTGACGTGAAACAGCTATCAGATATCCCACCTCGGAAAACAGTTTGGCAGTTTCTTATAAAGTTAAACATACACCTACCCTATGACCCAGCAACTTTGCCCTTAGGTTTTTGCCTCAAAGAAATATATGTTCCCACAAGGACTGGTCCACAAACATCCATAACAGTTTCATTTGTAATAGACAATAAGTGGAGGCAGTTTAGTGTCCGTCAACCAGGGGATGGATAAGCAAAGTGGCTGCTCCAGATTGTGGGATGCTACACTGTGGCAGCAGTGAGTAACCTAGTGATACATGCAACAACCTGGAAGAATCTCAGAACACAGCTGAGCAAAACCAAGCTGGACACAAGAAAATTACTTGCCACAATGATGTTATTGATATGAAATTCTAGAACAATTGAAATAAATCAATTGGTGATAGAAATTAGATCAGTGACTTCCTCCAGGCCATGGGGAGGGAATGACCAGGAAGGGACATGAAAGAACTTCTTGGAGTGCTGGAAATGCGTTTCATGATTGCGTATTGTTTACACAGATACGTTTCACTGTATTAAATGATGCCTTTTCACCTTTAAAAGGCACGGTGCAGAACAGTATGTAAATTATGTGTCCTTTATGTTTACAAAGGAAAGAAATTTGCCTGTATCTGCATAGACTGTCTCTGGGAGCGGCTGGTAACAGTGGCTGCCTGCAGGTTGGGAACTGGGTGGGGAAGAAGGAGACTTCTTTGCCATATCCTGGTATACCTGTTGACTCTTAATATCTTTGCCATATCCTATTGCACCTGTTGACTCTTAATGCTTACATAGCTGAATTTATTACCTAAATAAAAATTAAAAATGGATGGAGAGATCAGTTGCATGCCAATTTGACATCAACATGTGCTCAGTGCTCAGTCATGTCTGACTCTTTGTGATCCCATTGACTGTAGCCTGCTAGGCTCCTCTGTCCATGGGATTCTCCAGGCAAGAATACTGGGGTGGGTTGCCATTCCCTTCTCCAGAGGATCTTCCCAACCCAGGGATCAAACCCATGTCTCCTACGGCTCCTGCATTGCAGGCGGATTCTTTACCGCCAAGTCACTGGAGAAGCCCTGACATCAACATGCCCCTGCTTTAAATCCTTTAGCGGTTCCCCAGCACCAGGGACAGGGGAGCCTGGTGGGCTGCCACCTATGGGGTCGCACAGAGTCGGACACGACTGAAGCGACTTAGCAGCAGCAGCAGCAGCACCATTAGGGCAAAGTTCAGACTCTGAGCTGCTTCTGCCTTCTCCGGCCTCATCCAGGCAGCATCCCTCCAGGTACTTGTCACCTGCCTGCCGACAGCTCAACGCCAGTGCCCTCTCAGTCCTGCGTGCCTGTGCTCTTACCTCAGCCACACTTTCCTGCAAGGATTGGCTGCTGGGCGAAGTTCTCATCAGTCCTCAGTCTGAGTGGGTTGCTCTGGCCTCCATGGTCCTCCCTTCTTCCTCATCTGTCCAGACCGCCATGTGTACTGGTGCTCACTGCGAGCTGGACCACAGGGTTCCCGGAGATGGATAGGAACCTGCTTTCATGTCTGTTCCCCTCTAGACGGCAGGCTTCTCCTGCAAGAGACTGAATTAGAGCTGCTGGCCTGGGGCAGAGGCCTTGATAAATGTGATGTTTTGAAACCAACTGATAGCTGCATAGAGGATCCATCTCATGACAAGGCCAACACAGCCCTACTCTCTTAGGACATGTAGAGAAGACACACTTCTTGGCATTGTGTGATCTGAAATCCTGACCCCTGGCACTTATGAAGATCACCTCCTTTGGAAATAGGGTCTTTGCAGATGTAATCAAGTATGAGGTCATACTGGATTAGGGGTGAACCCTAATCCAGTGACTCATGTCCTTATAAGAAGAAGGAAATTTGGACACAGACACAGAAGGAAGAAGGCCAGATGAAGATGCAGGTTGAGATAGAGTGATGTGTTTACAAGCCAAGGGACACCAAGGATTGCAGGCAACCCCCCACAGCTGGAAAAGCAAAGAAGCATCCTTTTCCTTCCCTGGAGCCTCTAGAAAGAGCATGGCCTTGCTGACACCATGATATTGGATTTCAAGCGTTCAGAACTGTGAGAAAATAAATTTCTGTTGCTGTAAGCCATCTAGTTTGTGGTAATTTCTTACTTCAGCCCCAGGAAACTAATATTCACACTAAACCAATCAACACCTGAGACAATCCTAGGTAGTAACGGTGCTTTGGAAAAGTAAAGCAGCTCATAAACAGGGCATGTACAGAGAGCTGACTGGGAACAGCAGCCCCATATCAGCCAGGATGCTCAAGGAAGGCCTCTTGGAGGAGGTGACATTTCTAGATGAGGAATCCACCATGTGATGATCAGGTGCTGGGGGCAGGGGACAGGCTTGGGGCTTTTGTAGGCTGCTGGCTGCAGCCCTGACCATGAAGGACACCTTGCCAAGGTCTTTGGGGAAGTCCCCAGAAATGAACCAGGAAGAGACTGTCTTCTCTTTGCCCCTGTAGGTCTTAGAATCTGCTGCGTGGTTGGTGTGGGTTGCCCCGGGTTGGGCCGGCTGGCAGTCGATGGAGGAGGCCAGCCTCACAGCTGACACTCTGCGTGGTAATTGTGATTAACTGTCGGGTCCTCTTTCCTGCTTGGGCCTTAGGCTGTGGGTGTGACAGCTGCGGAGTGAAGCAATGAGGCCAGGAAGGGGTTAATGGGCTGCCCCTCCATCTGAGCCCTTCAGACAATGAGAGGAGTTGGTGGGGGGGGGGGGGGCTTTTGGTGGGGGGGTGTGGTATCAGCTGGGGTGAGTGAATGGAGGGGACAGAGGCCTTGTCCCCAGAGAAAGGGTGTGAGTGCTCTGTGGGGAGAGGGGTCAGAACCCTCCCCCTGCTATTATTTCCATCCAGCCCTAGCATCTTCTCCCTGCCTCCACCCAGCTCTTGCATCCCAGACAACTGCCCTCTTGGCTCCAGAGTGGGCAGCATCCTCAGCCTTGTGAAATTCTGAAAGAAGGAGTCTGAAAGCCAAAGAACTGGAGAATCGTGAAATGTCATTGCTGGTGGGAAGCTCATCCATTCCCATCATTTTCAAACTTTTTTGCTTAATTATTAGCAGTGGAACATAGAACCTCCCCCCACCCTACCTCATTTTTCTCCCCAAATAATAAATAGTGCATTGATTACCTTGAGAACAGTCTCAGCACCAAGCCTGCCTCCTTCATCTCCAGTTCCGCTGGAGGCATGACACATATGTAAGTTAGGCAGTTGTCACCACAATTGATATATACAACATTTCCATTACCCCCACATTCCCTCATGCCCATTTGTAGTTCATTACTTTTCCCTCAATCCTTGGTACAGTAGGTTGAATAAGGGTGCCCCTAAAAGGTGCTGAGTTCTAACCCTGAATTTCATATATGTTACCTTACTTGGAAAAAAATAATCTTCGTAGGTGTGATAAAATTAGGGATCTTGAATTGAAGATTACCTCACATTTTTCAGGCAGCCCCTAAATGCCATCGCATCCCTTATGAGAGAGAGGCAAACAGGCAGAGGAGGAGCTGATGTGGCCACAGAGGCAGAGACTGGAGTGATGTGGCCTCAAGCCAAGGAGAGAGCCACAGAAGCTGGAAGAGGCAAGGAACAGCTTGTCCTTGGGAAACTTCTGAGGGAGTGCAGCTTTGCCAACACTTTCATATCAGATTTCTGGCCCTGGAATTATAGGAGAACCAGTTTCTGTTGTTTTAAGCCACCCAGTGTGTGGTACTTTGTTACAGTAGTCCTAGGAAATGAATACACCCAACAACCATGACCTGTTGTTTGTAGAGTTTTGCCTTTGCAAGAATGTTGGATAAATGGAATCCTACAGTATGTAGCCCTTTGAGTCTGGTTTCTTTCACTCAACATAATGCATCTGAGATTCATCCATGTGGTTCCATTTGTCAGAAGTCTGTTCCTTTTTATTGCCAAGTAGTATTTCATTGTATGAATACACCACCACTTATTTCTCATTCACCAGTTGAAAGGCATTTGGGCCTGTTCCAGTTACTGGTGATTATAATAAAGAAGGCTGCTATGAGCGTGTGCATGCAGGCCTTTGTGTGGACGTGAGCCTGTTCCTCTAGGGTAGATATCTAGGAGTGGATCATATTGCAACTATATTTATAGTTCTACAAGAAACTGACAAACTGTTTTCCAACGTGACTGTACCATTTTGCATTCCCACCAGCACTTAGTATTGTCAGTTTTGTTTTTTTTTTTAATGGGATTTTCAATAAGTATGTAGTGATCACAGGGTCACGAGGTTGTTGTGGGCATTAAATGCTGGGAATAATGCATATAACATGAGCACGTGGTCTCCATCTCAGAAGCGTGAGCTCCTCCTTTTGGTATTACTATGGGGAGGCCAGGACATAACCAAGGCTGGAGAACTCAAGGGCCTGATGGGCTAGGCCAGGGCTTTGGGGAGCAGGCAAGCGCATATCCTTCTGGAAGGTCAGGGTCCCCAGGAAGCAGACTATGAGATGGAGATTTGTGAGCAGGTGGCTTCCCAGGGAACGCTCTTTAGATATTGAGGGAGTGAGAGTGGTATGGTTAGGCAATTGCAACAGAGGAGGCCTTGGGCAGTTCCATCAGGAGCTCTGGAGTGGGGACAGCCCTTCAGAAACGTCACGATCTATGACAGGCAGGTCAGGCCTCTGCATTGACCAGTCTTTGGAGTGACTTCTGGAGAGACGAGCTGTCAGCAGCCAACACTGTAGGCATGGGGGGCTGTGGGGGGCGGGGCTGGCACTTCAATCCAGGTGATGTCAGCTAGTGGGCAAGGCAGGCCCAGTGGTCACAGCTTTCAATTTTTCCCAAGTAGCAGTAAATCTACATTTTGATGTTGTCTCCCAATTTTTAAAGAAGCTGGAAACTCATTCAGACTTTTAGAATACACTGTGAGGAGCTGACATGCCAGGCACAAAGGCTGAAAGGGGCCTGGGACTGCCCGTTGCTGTCCCCTGAAATAAAATCTACTCTGTCACCAGCTGACCTCTTATTACCACCTGGTTCCCCATGGAGTGAGCTCCACGGGGCAGGTAACTTTGAGTTATGCTCCACACAGCATCCATAGGGTGAGGCTTGGCAGAAACTGAAGCTGAGTGAAAATAGGCAGAGCCGAAATGGGTGATTTGCTGCTGCTTGCAGGGTATGTCAGAGAAGGCAATGGCAGCCCACTCCAGTACTCTTGCCCGGCAAATCCCATGGATGGAGGAGCCTGGTAGGCTGCAGTCCATGGGGTCGCTAGGAGTCGGACACGACTGAGCGACTTCCCTTTCACTTTTCACTTTCATGCTTTGGAGAAGGAAATGGCAACCCACTCCAGTGTTCTTGCCTGGAGAATCCCAGGGATGGGGGAGCCTGATGGGCTGCCGTCTATGGGGTTGCACAGAGTCGGACACGACTGAAGCGATTTAGCAGCAGCAGCAGCAGCAGCAGGGTATGTATTTGCCAAGAAAGGAGAAGACAACAACAAAAAACCAAACAACCCAATGAAAAAAATGGCCAAAACATTTGAGCAGACATCTTTCCAAAGAAAATATACAAATGGTCAGTAAGCCAGTGAAAAGGTTCTCAACACTAGTCATCACTGCATGCATGTTCAGTCGCTTCAGTCGTGTCTTAACTCTTTGCGGCCCCATGGACTATAGCCCAGCAGCCTCCTCTGTCCATGGGATTCTCCAGGCCAGAATACTGGAGGGGGTTGCATTGCCCCCTCCAGGGGATCTTCCTGACCCAGGGATCAAACCTGCATTTCTTAAGTCTCCTGCACTGGCAGACAGGTTCTTTACCACTAGTACCACCTGGGAAGCCCAGTGATCATTAAGGGAATGCAAATCAAAATCACAGTTAATGAGACAGCATGTCACACCCATTAGGATGGTTATTGTTTAAAAAAAACACACAGAGAAAACAGTGTTGGTGAGGATATGGAGAAAATATAAGCCTTGTTCACTGCTGGTTGGAATACAAAATGGTGCAGCTGTTGTGGAAGAGAGCATAGCAGTTTCTCAAAAATATTAAACATAAAATCGCCATGAAAGTGAAAGTGTTAGTCGCTCAGTTGTCCAACTCTCGCGATCCCACAGACTGTAGCCCGCCAGGCTCCTCTGTCCATGGGATCTTCCAGGGAAGAATACTGGAGTAGGGGGCCATTTCCTTCTCGAAGGTGTCTTCCTCATTACCATATGATCCAGCAATTACACTTTCGGGTACATAGCTAAAGGATCAGAAGCAGAGACTTGAGCAGGTATTTGTACACCAGTGTTCATAGCAGCGTTATTCAAAACAGCCAAAAGGTGGCAGCATAATGTGGCTTATATAATGGAGTGTTACTCAGCCTTAAAAAGGAAGGAATTTCTGACATATGCTGGAATGTAGGTGAACATTGACGATGCTATGCTGAGGGAAATGTGTTGCATAAAATGACAAACATAATTTCATTATGTTTGCTGCTGCTGCTGCTAAGTCACTTCAGTCGTGTCCGACTCTGTGCGACCCCATAGATGGCAGCTGATCAGGCTCTCCCGTCCCTGGGATTCTCCAGGCAAGAACACTGGAGTGGGTTGCCATTTCCTTCTTCAATGCATGAAAGTGAAAAGTGAGAGGGAAGTCGCTCAGTCATGTCCAGCTCTTAGCGACCCCATGGACTGCAGCCTACCAGGCTCTTCTGTCCATGGGATTTTCCAAGCAAGAGTACTGGAGTGGGTTGCCATTGCCTTCTCCGGTGAGCTACCTAGAGTAATCAAAATCATAGAGATGAAAAGTAGGGAGAAGGGGAAATGGGGCATTGTAGTTGATCAGGTACAGAATTTCAGTTTTGAAAGATGATTATGTTTTGCAGATAACTGGTAGTGTTGGTTGCACACCAGTGGAAATGTGCTTAGTGCCACTGAACTGTCTACTTAAAATAGTAACTTCTATGTTATATATATTTTACCAAAAATTTTAAAAATAAGACAAAAAAGAAAAGAGAACAATTCTCTTCTAACATGGGAGCCAGCTCCAAGCTGGTGCCCAGGGACCTATGCCTGCTGCTGTTCATGCCTTGATGGCTGCCTTGTGCAGCCAACAGGTGGTGGAGGAATGAGAGGGTGACTCCTGGGTTAGGCCATAAAAGGCCCAGCATCTTTCATTTTGCTCACTTGGTCACTGGCTGGGGGCCGGCGGCCGTCTAGTCCTGAGGACACTCAAGCTGCCCGAGGAGAGGAACGAGGGCTCTTCGGTTACAACCTGCATCATGTGAGTCATCTGCCTTGGGTATGAATTCTCCAGCCCCACGAAGCCTTCAGATGACTGCGGCCTCATGAAAAATTCTGAGCCAGAGCCACCCAGCTAAGCTACTGCTGAATTCCTGACCCACAGAAACGGTTTGAGATAATAAATGTTTATTGTCATCCGAAGCCTCTGAGTTTTGAGTTCGTTTGCTGTGCAGCACTTGGTAACGAATACCTTCTCACCAAATGTATGTCATGTATTTTATTACATATCATAACAATTTCTCTCACACCCACACATCAAATTCATCAAATTCTGTGGGCTCATCCTTCAAAATATACCCAGAATTCAAATCCTTCCTTCCACCTCCACAACCACCACCTGGGCCATTGCCACGGCCTCTGCATCGGTCTCCCTGCTTCACTCCTTCCTGGACTGCCTAGGCGGCCAGAGAGATCCTGCCCTCGTGCCTAAGTGGGGCTGTGACAGGAGGGGTGACCTCATGGTGTCTGGGGGCTGCAGGGAGACTTCAGGTAGGAGGCTGCCCTGGGGAAATGGCAGCATTTAGCAGGGGCCTTCCGAAGGGGATGTCTCCTCTCCTCCCCACAGGGGAGAGGCTCCTGACATGGCCAGAGAGGGTGGAGTCTGGGCCAGGTGAGGGGTGTGATGTGGGTCTGTTCCCTGCATAGCACCAAGGGACCTTGCACTCGGTACCGCCCTGGCTAAGAATGTGAGCACAGGAAGGGGTGTGTCCATGCATCCCATATGCCTGTCCTCAGAAGGCTAAGGAGTGCAGTGGTTTAGAGCAGAGACACTGGAGTTAAAAATCTCAGCTCTTATGCTCTGGCTGTGTGGCCTTGGGCAAGTGGCCCAACCTCTCAGTGCCTTCATCTTCTCTTCTGTAAACTGAAACTAAAAATGCTAATACCTACTTCATAGGGCTGTTATGATTTATTGAGTTAATGTGTACAGAAGGCCTTGGAACAGTGTTAGCTGTTCCAACAGAACATTTTCTGCTCTGCTAGGGTTGGCTGTTAATATTATTATGGGCATAGCCCAAATCCCTGCTCTGACATGGACTTGCTCTCTGACCTAGTACAGCTCACTTTGCCTCTCTGGGCTCAGTTTCCTCACCTGTAAAATGGGATCGCATTGGCACTATTCATAGCGCAGTTGTGAGGATTCAAGATCTCATATGGGAAGGCCTCCTTCTCATGTAAGGTTGGTTGTTGGTTAGGCAGTTACGTGAGATGCTGGGTGTGTCTGCCCGTGTGGGCGTGACAGGCACTCGTGAGGGCACCTTCCTTCTGGATGAGCCCCCGACCCCGCCTTCCGGTCAGCAGGACCCTAGCTGATCAACCCTCCAGACAGACCCTTTTTCTTACCCTTTCTCCTGCTTCTTGGGTTGCAGCGCCACCTGCTGGCTCAAAGCTACATTGCATCCAGAGTTCCCTGTCTACATGGCGGGAAGGGAATAAATTCTGGAGCTCTTACTGTGCGCACCTACACATAGGTCGACGTAGGTGTCAACCTCTATAGTGTCACCTTCATGCAGCAACCTCAGGGAGGTCACACAGAGCTAGCTGTGAAGCTGGGTAGGATTCGAATCCATCTCCCCTTTCTCCTCACTCCAAACACCCTTCTAGAGTATGTTCAAGTTCTACATGTGGACTTGCCCTCCCCTCCACTCAGGAAGGAGCCGGAGCGGAGGTCGGGGGTCCGTGGGAGAATGTCATGGCTGTCCCCCAGGGCTCGGATCGAAGAAGAAAGAGCACTGAACTGTGAGTCCTCAAGGTGGAGTCTCTCTCTGGCTTCCCCAACTATCGGCTCAACAACCTTCGGAAAGTCCCTAGCATTTATTCTAGCCCTTATCATTTTGAAACGATAGTTACTGCGGGGGAGAGCATTTAACGTGGGTGAGGAGAAAATTGAAAGTAAACACATTTTTTAAAAAACACTGAAAAATCCTTTCAATCTCTGATGAAATAAGGCATTGGCAGTTTTCTGAATAGAGTCCTTTGCAGTAATAAATACACTGAACATAAAGAGTGGCAGAGTGTGGTAGCCATTGCATTGGTTTGCACACTATAATTTTAGATTCGCTCTCGCTCAGATGTGTGGGATTCTGTCCACGCCCCCAGCATCTTGCTTACAGCTGGGCTCATGTCCAGGCAGAACCACCCACACTGTGTACAGGGTGGGCATCCTCCCTTCCCTCTCTTTCTTTCTGGACACATGGTTGCCTTTCTGAAGTTACATAATAAAAACAGCTAACATTTATTGAGCAGGCACTGTTCTGAGACCTTTATCTGCATTTATTCACATCATCTTCCTAATAATGCTATGAAGTAGCATTATGATAGATGAGTAAACTGAGGAGCTGAGAAGTTAAGTGACTAACTCAAGATCACGGAGCTAGTAGACAGTAGAGCCTGGACTTGAGACCAGGAAGTCTAGGACCAGAGCCCACACACTTGATGGTCATGCTACCCATTTGAAGAGAGGCCACAGGTTGTGAGTAATACAGCAAAAAAATAGGAGGCTGAAACCGTGATGATTGTGGAACAACACTCTGCCTGGAACCCAGATTTAATGTGATAGAGAAATACACTTCTCTGTTTATTAAGCTTTTATAATGTGGGGCACATTTTGTTACACAATGGAATTCTCATATTTGTATATGTGTGCGTGTCCAACTCTTTGGGACACCATGGACTGTAGTCTGCCAGGCTCCTCTCTCCATGAAATTCTCCAGGCTAGAATACTGGAGTGGGTTGCCAGTTCCTGCTCCAGAGATTTGTATATGTATGTTTCTCCATATGTAAGCATATTATATATATATAATTTCAGTTCAGTTGCTCAGTTGTGTCCGACTCTTTGCAGCCCCATGGACTGCAGCAAGCCAGGCTTCCCAGTCCAACACCAACTCCCGGAGCTTGCTCAAACTCATGTCCATCGAGTTGGTGATGCCATCCAACCATCTCATACTCTGTTGTCCCCCTCTCCTCCTGCCTTCAGTCTTTCCCAGCATCAGGGTCTTTTCCAATGAGTCAGTTCCTCGCATCAGATGACCAAAGTATTGGAGTTTCAGCTTCAGCATCAGTCCTTCCAATGAATATTCAGGACTGATTTCCTTTAGGGTGAACTGGTTGGATCTCCTTGCAGTCCAAGGAACTCTCAAGAGTCTTCTCCAGCCCCACAGTTCAAAAGCATCAACTCTTCGGCGCTTAGTTTTCTTTATAGTCCAACTCTCACATCCATACATGACTACTGGAAAAACCATATATATATATACACACACACATATATACACACACATACACACTCACACACACTCTCAGTCACACAGAAAGAGGACTTGAAAAGATAGATACCAAAATGTTAGCCTAATTAATTCTAGAGGAAGTGATTTCTGATGATTCCTTTTTTCTTCTTGACAATTTGCTGTACTCTGAATTTTTTTTTTTTTTGAGCATGTGTTATTTCAAAACTCTACAAAAAGAACAGTCTAAAGAAAGGAAGCATTCTATAAATAGATCCTATTGTTTAAATCACCTTCATTTGTTCACAGGAGCCTTCCTAGGTCACACACACATACGAACTTAGATTTTACAGAAGATTTGACTTTGCTTCCTGTGGGCTATGGAACTTTTCTTCAGATGTTCTTTTTACTGAACAAAATGCCCTGGGGATGGTTCCATGTCCCTACATACAGGGTGGCCTCGTTTCTTGTAACCAGCGCAAAGCACTGCCTGATTGGGTGTGCCGGGTTACAGAACAGCTTTGTTGGTGGACCTCTGCAGTTTCCAATTTTAAGCTACTGAAAATAACATGGTGATGAAAGTCTTGAGACCTGCCCCTCTGCATTTGCATGGGGCTTTGAAGTCTAACGAACTTCTAATCTGGGATCCCTGCTTATTTGCTGTGTGACCTCAGGCAACTTACTGTGCATCTGTGAGTCTCTATCTCCTCACCTGTAAAATAGGGGAAATATTGAAGCTTGCCCCATAATATTATTGTGAGACTTATAACATCTAAAATTTATCACATGCTTACCACATGCCAGGCACATTTGTAAGTGCTTCTCAAGTGTTAACTAAGTTAATGCTCACTGTAGGGTGACATGAGGTAATGCTTAGATAGAGGCCCTAAAGTTTTCTAGAAGCTTCCAGCTTTCAAACAACCACTATGAAATCCTCTGGCTAAATCTTCATGTGGAACCATTCCACAGACTTCTTAGAGTTGGTGGTAAAAGGAGCTATTTGTGTGATCTCAATCTTTTAAAATTTATTGAGATTCATTTTGTAGCCTGACATATTGTCTATCCTAGAGAATTTCCCATGTGCATTTGAGAAAAATGTATTCTCCTGTTTTGGGGTGGAATATTCTACAAATGTCTTTTAGATCTAGTGGTTTATAGTGTTGTCCAAGTCTTCTATTTCCTTGTTGATCTTCTGCCTAGTTGTTCTATCCATTATTGAAAGTGGGATATTAAAGGGCCCACTTATTATTATTGAATCGTCTATTTCTCCTTTTAATTCTGTCCATTTTTGCTTCATATATTTTTGGGCTCGGTTGTTATATATTCACATATTTTGGGTGCATATATGTTTATAGTTTTTATATCATCCTGATGGAGTAACCCTCTGATATCGCTGTTTGCATGATACATATATTCATCCTTTAACTCTCAACCTGTCTGTATCTTTGAATCTAGAATGTGTCTCCTGTTAGAGCGTGATATTTTTGTCCAGTCAGAACTACAGTTACATCTGGCATTTTGGTTTATGTTTTCTGTATGTCTCACGTCTTCCCCCAGGTTTTACCTCTATAAACATCATGAAGTGAATCAGGAAAGACCATGCCATTGCAAAACCAGAATTATAATACATGATACACAACTTGATGTACTTGATACACAGCTCTGGCAAGTTCCAGTGCCTCAGCTACTCATTCTTAAAGGGATAGCACTAGTCTCTGCACATTCTGCCTACAAAAGCACTAATTCCTCGTCTCTTCATTTCAGTTCCGGAGGAGTCTGTGTGTGTGTGTGTGTGTGTCCTGTGGAGTGATAGAGTTGGGGCCAAGGGGTGGACTGGAGTTTTCTGTTTCTATTTCAAACCAGATGATAATGACAATGAACCGAGAAGGAGCTGTATCTCTCTGTGGCCCAGTGTCCTTGTCTGAAGCCAAGGTTTTCCTGTCTGGTTCACATGCTTTGAGACTCGTGTCTCTGATGCAGAAAGAGCAGGTAATACAGAGCCTAGGCATTCTGGGTCCAAGCATCGGTTCCCCCACTCACTGGCTATGTGACGTCACATAAGATACTTAACCTTTCTGTGCCTCAGTTTCTTCATTTGCAAAATAGAACTGATAATAACAGGAAGTACGTCATAGTGCTTCTGTGAGAATTAAATCAGTAAAGGCTCAGGAAGAGCCCAGGGCATGGGGAGGCCTGTGGCAGGTGACCGCAGGAATGGCCCCATGCCCTGGCATCTGGCCCACCAGGAAGGGTGGCAGTGGGAAGCTTTTAGGTCATTGTGGTGGACACTGTGGGGGGCTGGGCACTTCCTTTTCGGGGATTCCAGTGATGACCAATCCCATTTTAGTTGACTCCACAGGTCTCTCTTCAGAGCAGTCCTGATTTTATGTTTCCAAGTTCTTGGGACCACCTTCCTCCAGGATAAATCTGAAGTATGATACCTCAGTAGTTAAGCCAACAGCTCATTAGAAAGAACCCTGGATTCAGAGCCAGGGTCTGTGCCCTGACTTTGCAGCCCGTTTTCTGGGGAACTGGCTCATTCATTCCGCCATCTGGACCTCTGCTTCCACATCTGCCATGTGATGTCGGATTCTGGGGGCTGTTTTATAAAGGCTGTCATAACACACGTCATGCACCTTATAAACTTAAAGAGTTTGTGAGGATGCAAGAGGGCACACCACTGGACCTGTTTTCTGTTGCTGCTTGGTTACCTCAAGCAGCAGCTTAAAGTGATGCCAATTTATTATCTCACAACTCTTAAGTGAGAAGTTGGACACAGGTCTCATAGAGCTAAATCGCGGTGTCCACAGGGCTGTGTCCTTACACAGGAGAAGAATCCACTTCCGTACTCATTCAGGTTGTCAGCAGAATCAAGTTCCTTGTGGTCACAGCTTCCTGCTTCCTTGATGGCTGTCAGCCAGGGCTGTACTCGGCTCCTCAGGGCCTCTCTTCTTGGTCTTCGCATATAGGTTTTTCCTGAATCTCAGACCCAAGACACTTGGCATCTCTCTGACTTCTGCCAGGTCTTTTTTTTTTCCTTTCTCTTCCTTCCTTCTTTCCCTGCTTCCTCCTCCTTTTTTTTCTCCCTCTTTCCTTTTTTCTTTTATTTTCCTTTCTCTTCCCTTCCCTCCATCCTTCCTTCCCCCTTCCCCCTTCCTCCCTTTCTCTCTCCAGCTGTAATGAGATACAGTTGACACACAACACTGTGTAAGTGTAAGGTGTATGACTGTGATGACTTGATACACGTATATATTGTAACCTCCATAAGGTTAGTTAACACATTGTCACCTCCAATAGTTACTATTTTGTGTGTGGTGATAATACTTCAGATCCACTCTTTTATTGACGTTCAAGCGTATAATATAGTTTTTTGGGTTTTTTTTTGCCTTTTGTGTGTCTTTTTTGGGAAAACATATTTTTAGTTCCTGTGTCCATTCTTAATAGGGTTGTTTGGGGTTTTTTTTTTTTGCTATTGAAGTGTATGATGTTGTATATTTCTTATTTCTTTCACTGACTTTCTTCTTTTTTAATGTTTATTTTTATTTATTTATTTGGTTGCACCAGGTCTTCATTGTGGCTTGTAGGATCTTCAACCTTCGTTGTGACATGTGGGATTTTTTTTTCTTTTCTTCTTCTTTTTTTTTTTCAGTTATGACATGTGAACTCAGTTACAGACTGTGAGATCTAGTTCCCTGACCAGGGATGGAACTGGGGCCCTCTGAATTGGGAGCACAGAGTCCCAGCCACTGAACCACCATGTGAGTCCCCACTGAATCTCTTCTGATTCTCTGTTTTTTAAAGACTTCTGTGATTAGATTGGGCCCATTCAAGTAATCCAAAGTAACTACCCTATTTAAGATCTATAACCTTAATTCTATCAGGGGGTATCCTCAGGGATACCCACCCGCTGCCAACCCTAGGCAGAGTCCAGAGTCCTGATCTCATTCTTCCGGGAAATGCCCTTTGTTGGACCATAAAGACATCATGTGACTTGGGTCAGACTTGCAGGGCAGGCCTGAGGTTAAGGGGCATTCAGGGTCTAGAGCAGGTATTCTCACAAAGTGGAAGCTTTTAATGAAAATGATTGAGTGCTCACTGTTTGCAGGTGTGAAGGTAATTAATCCTCACCAGAACCCTGAAAGAGCAGGGTTTTTATTGTCCCCATTGTACAGAGGAAGAGACCAAGGAGAGCTGACTTGTGCAAGGTAACTTAAAGGCTGTCAAGGTCACAGGACTCCCAAGGAGGTGGGTGGAAGCGAAACCACAGGGAGGGCCGTCAGATGGAGGTGCCTTTTCCAGATACCAAGTCGCTGCCCTCTCACCTCATCCTTGACAGAATGTTCTAGCATGGCTAGCACCGCAGGCTACCCGCTCTTCTGCATCTGCTTCCTGTGTGTGTGATTAATCTCGGAGCGTCTTCCCACGTCAGTACAGAGAGATGGTCTTTGTGCTCATCATCCACTCCAGTATCTTTTGTGGGTGGAATGACTAGAAACAATCCAAACGCCCTTGGAAGGGCAAATACAAATAAAAACATTTCTTCCTGGCACCAAAAAGAGAAAGAGACATCCCTGCTCCTTTCGCTTAGAGCATTTACTTTAGAAAACTTGTAAATTTTTTCTCGGATCCTTTTCCCTTGTATATGAGTCTTTTTAAAAAGCTGAACAAGCCTCTTGTCAGTTTTTCTATCCAGGAATGTTTTTGTCAAGGATGGAGGAACCTTCTGTTTGCAATGTAAATATCAGGAAGCCACGCCCCCTTCACCCACACTCTGGGCAAGGTGAGGAGCTTAACTTCAAGGTTTGGCTCCAAGTTGCAATGCCACCTTCATAGAAAGATATGGATTCTTCTTTCCTGTGGATGAGGACAATTAGCTAACAGCCCGCCCGCAGGCCAGCTGAGTCCAGGATGACTAACTGCACCATCTGGTTCTTTCTTGAGGACGAGTTGCCATTTGAGAACCTGGATGTAATGTTAACAGGTTGTGTCTGCTGGGCTTTATAAAAGGGTGGAGTTTCTTTCCACCTCTGAGGTCTCTTTAGCAGACTGTCCATGATGTGTACCACAATCACATTGAACATATATTCAATAGTCAATTTTCTATGTTTTCTGCTTTTGTGGGAGGTTTTTGGATTTGGTGGGAGATTTTTAAAATTTTGTCTCCAACACCTTCAAATGCCTCTCTACAGAGAGCTGGTTGAAACAAATCTGGCAGCTCCACACAGTGGAATACTATGCAGTCATGACAAAGAATGAGAAGACTACATTTTCACTGTTGTGCGAAAGTGCAGAGTACACAGTGAGTTACTACTCTTTATGTAAAAAGACTATATTTGAATTTGTTTACAGTTGCATAATCTCTGGAAGAATAAGCAAGGAACTAATAAAAGTGCTCGTGTATGTGTTAAGAGGAACTGGACAGAGCGCGAAGTGGAGAGGGATGGAATTTCTTTTTTGCTAAATATCATTTTATATGTTATGATTTTTGAAATATGTGACTTTATATTATCTGTTCAAAATTAAAAGGAGGGGTGGTGGTAAGCAAACAGAACAAACCTGTGAAGAAAAGAAGTCCCAGGATCAGACCTTCTCTAAGCCCTTGATTCTGTTTATTCCTGAGCTCAGCCATCACTTTAGAACCAACTGAAAGCTGATTATATTGAAACATTTTTTTGGCATTCATGTTGGACTTTCTCTGAAAGGATGACCTTAGTGTAAAAACAAGGAATATCTTTATTTATTTATTTATTTTAAAAAAGATAAAACCCCAAAACTATTAGGTAGCTAACACACTCCTCCCCATTCTACTCCTCCCGCCAGTTCAGAGGACTGCCTCCAGTTCAGAGTCAGCCAGTGAATGGGGTGGGGGGAACTCATGTTCAGAGTCTTGCTGTGGCCCCTCCACCCCACACCTCTCCTTCTGCCTCTTAGGAGGTCATTTACTCTCCAAGGAGCGAGACTTCCTGGGTCAGCAGGGGTAATAAGAAGGGGTAGGTGAGGTACAATGTTCCTCCATACTGGGACACCAAGATGCCTGAGAGAGTCCACCATTAGCCATCTGTCTTCTAGAAGCTTCTCTATGAGAACAAGGGTGGAAAGGATATGGAGAAGGGGACATCTCTTAACCCTTCTACCCACTTCTAGGCTTTGTTGATTGTCACTCCTGTTATTACTCTTGGTCATCAGATCAGGACATGCTGGGTGCTTCTCCCTTTTATCCCTGTGCCAAACCTATGACATAGGTGAATAATTCCCATTTTGTGGAAGAGGAAACAGAGGCGTAGAGCAATCAAGTGACTTCCCCACGGTCACATGGCTTATAACAAGCAACTCACCCTCCCAGCTGTTCCCCTTCTAACACCATCCAGCTGGATGCTGCAGAACCGTTGTTGACATGAAAAATATTCACAATCTAAAAGTTAAAGAGTTATGTTTTATTCAGCGGGAATTTTTAGGACTTCAAGCCTGGGAGGCAGCATCTCAAGTAACCCCGAGAGAACTGCTCTGAGGAGGTTAGGGGAGGAGCTAGGATATAGGAGTTTTGCCACAAAGGGCAGGTAGCGGAAGCATCAATAGATTACTGTTAATGAAAGAAAACCAGACACTGCAAGTTAAGCAATTCAGCGCTTTTCTATGTATTTAGCATGAGTCTGGGCTCACTGAAATCATCCCTCTGATATGCACCTCAGCTATCTGGGGCCAGTATCCTGTGTTTTCATATCCTGAGTTTCCTCAGGGCTCACTGGCTCATGTTGGACACCTGCAATCGTTGGAGGCTGTGATATCCTTTGTTTATTGATATGGCAGAAAAGAGTTCATTTCTCACAGTCATCTCTCAAGAGCTAAAACGAGATCTGAGAAGCTAGCACTGCAGGCACTGTGACAGAGTTGGGGTGGGCTGTGCTTTGCATTTCCATGTCCCCTGGGAGGCCCATACCACTCCCCACCTTTCCTGAGAGGAGTTTGTGCTGTACACAGAAGTACTCAGGCTCTGCCTCCCTGCTGTCTACCACCGGCTCTGTGACCTTGGGCACACACCTTGCCTCGAGGTGTCCCAGTTTTCAGGAGTTAGTAATGAGGGCGGGGCCGTATGATGGATCACGTCCCTTCAGCTGGTTTAGGCGGAGCAGTGCAGGCTGCAGAAGTCAGCGGATGAGAAGAGCGTCAACACGTTGACCAGCGGGAACATGACAACCGCTCCCAGGAGCGAGCCCAGCTGCACCGCCGCTCCGCACCACAGGAGGGCGCTGCGGCTGTGGTCGCGCAGGATCACACCCAGCATCACCTTGACGTAGCTCAGACAGCCAGTGAACAGCACCCAAGAAGCCACCTGCAGAGACACGTTGGGAGAGATGCTGAGTGAAGGTGACTTTGGGGTGAGCCCCAGGGGCAAAGGGCACTTCTAGGGTGACCTAACATGGCTAAGAGAACCCCATGGAATAGCCTCTAAGTGCAAGGAGAGCTAATGGGGCCCCCTGAGTTGACCTCCCTAAGGATAAAGGAGAACCCAATGGCTTTCCATCCCCCATGATCAAGTCAGGACTTCCCTGGTAGCTCAGCTGGTAAAGAATCCACCTGCAATGCAAGAGAACCCAGTTCGACTCCTGGGTAGAGAAGATCTCTTAGAGAAGGGATAGGCTACCCACTCCAGTATTCTTGGGCTTCCCTGGTGGGTCAGACAGTAAAAGAATCCACCTGCAATGGGGGAGGCCTGGTTTTGAGTTCTGGGTTGGGAAGATCCCCTGGAGGAGGGCATGGCAACCCAAAGTTGCCTGAAGAATCCCCATGGACAGGGGAGCCTGGTGGGCTACAGTTCATGGAGTCACAAAGAGTCAGACATGGCTGAGCAACTAAGCACAGCGCAGCATGATCAAGTCAGGGGCAACTGGGAGAAAGCTACTGCTGCCATACACGTAGTGCAGTGTGGCGTTCATGGGAGAGTCTGGACTGTCACCTTGGACCCGCCAACTAACCTTCTGAAGCCTCTGTTCCCCAATGAGAGCATCCCGCCTCCTCCCCACACCCACCTTGGGCTTCCTGAGCAAGTAACCACAAAGCACTTGGTCAATAGAAGGAGCTATACTCTGGGTCTCCTAGGCCTTGGCTAGGTAGAGGTGGGAGGGGGACAGCGCCACAGTCCAGACACTCACGATGAGGACTTCTCCGCCCCAGTGGCCCTGCATGAGGGGGCAGGGGCTCATCACAGCCATGGCCATGTTGTAGGCTCCGAAGCTGGTCCCGAGCACTGTGAGGACTCCCAGGAACGGCAGAGACCTAGGACAGAGTTGGGGGGATGGGGCGTGATTGGAGGAGTGAGAAGCCTGAACATTTGCCCCTACTCCCCCACCTGGCCCGAGCTCCAGGGGGCCACATGGAGTGGTCAGCTTCTCCAGGTTTAGAGGTTAGACCCATGTGGAAACTTCCAGGCTACCCAGTTCAAGTGCATCAGTGAGGTTCCTGAGATCAAGACTGGCACAAGTCATCCTGAGTATTAACAGCAGAGCCCAGCATCCCAGTGGGAGAAACCAAACAGATTCTGGGGCTATACAAGCCTGGTTCAAATCTCAGTTCTTCCTGCAAGACTGGGCCCTAAGCCTCAGTTTCTTCACCTGTGAGATGAGTCTTATGTGGCTGGGAGAATGCAGGGGAGCAGAGTGTGTAGGGCCTGGCCCTGGTTGTGGGCCCACCTGGTACCATCTGTTGCTATTTCCTCCTGCAACACCTCACACCCACTCTAGGAAGTTGGGCAGATGAGTGGGAGGCTTGGATCATGGCACTATGACTGTAGTGTGCAGCCTTGGGTGACCCTTCCTCCCTCCAGCCTCAGCTCCCTGGTCCACAAGATGAGATTCACATGATCCGGGGGCCCTGGTAGCCGGCTCAGAGGCACTGGTGGCCTTCCATGTAGCCCTTGGTCTGACCACTGAGGACACCATCCTTCATTTGAGGCCTTTTCCCCGGGATCTCCCCATCCACACTGACAGGTTAGAGTGGAGGGCTGCCTACCTCTAAGGACACTTTCTGTCTCAGGATTCTTGGATTCCTGGACTCTCAGATTCTATATTTCTAACATTCTGGGCATCTCAGAGTCCACAGATCTGCAGTCTCTGGTCTGTTCCTTCAGAGATCTCCAGCTTCGCTCCACAGTTTTCAAACCCAAGGGAGAAAACTCAGCTTTCTGGAAAACTGACATCTGTCCAGCTCTCCCATCCTCATGATCCCTCCTTCCCTGGCAGGGGGTGGGGGTGGGGTGAGCAGGACTAGGGGAGGTGGGGATGGCATGTGGGGATGGGCAGGGCTGAGAGGCAGTAAGGACAGGCAGGGCAGAGGAGCAGGTGGGAGGCAGGGGGGACCTAAAATTTCATGACCCCAAGGTGGGTGTTTCTCCTGTGGAGGTCTGAAGCCCCTGCATCAGAACCACTTAAGCTGCTTATTAAAATTTGGAACCCCAGGCCTCAATCTAGGCTGACTCAATTTGCATTTTATCAATTTGCCCAGCCATTCTTCTAGAATTACAGCTGTAAGAGGGCTAGCGTGGACTGGAGGCAGGAGGGCAGGACTCAAATCCTGGGAATTAGACCAGAGCAAATGCTTTCTCCGAGCCTCAGGGTTTCTATTTGTAAATAGGACCCTCGCTTCCAGCCTGCTTATTCCTCCTCCTGGGCCAGTGGTGGTGAACGGAGACCTGACCTGCACCAGGCACTCACTGCTCTAAAAGTTGACACAATTAGCCCCCAGCAACCTAAGAAGAGCTATTATTATCCCCATTTTCCAGATTAGATTCCTGAGGCCCAGAGAGGTGTCTAGTATCACAGAGCTTGCAAGTGGCAGAGCCGGGACTTGAACCCAGGCACTTGAGCCCCAGACACCGTGTTCTTAACTATCCCACCTCCAGCCTGATAGGTAGGCGCGGTGGATTCTGGGTTCTGACACGAAGTGCACCCCCAACCCGAGCTCTCCAGGGCCGGGTGCGGGCAGACCTGTTAGGCAGAAAAACGGAGAGGAAGCAGGTGAGAGGGCTGGCCATGGAGCTGAGGGTGGCAGACAGGTGGTAGGCCACAGGCCCGTAGGACAGGCAGGAGTAGGTCTGCACCGAGGGCAGCACGCCGTTGGTGAGCGCGTTCACGAAGGCCACCAGGACGTAGATGAACGCCCGCGGGGCCAGGTGCCGGGGGGCCGTCTTCTCCTCCGGAGCGCCCTGGGCCTTGCCGCTCTCCTCTGGGGGACCCAGGTCCTTCCCTTCCTGCGGCCGGATGGAGTTGAGGGTGACCTGAGAGGTGAGGAGGTCTTCTATGGAGGCTTCCCAGCGCTTGGGTTGACGCTGGAGGAAAAAGAAGGCGACGAAGCAGCAGGCCATCATGAAGGAGAGCAGGAGGAAGAAGACCAAGGGCGAGAAGTTGGCGGGCAGGTAACGGCTTTCCAGGTGGGTCACGGAGGGCGCTCTCCCAGCGAGCTCAGACACCAAAGTGCTGCTAGCTCCCTGGGAAAGACAAAACAAGGGCCAGTCAGATCCCTGGGTGATTTTTTTTACAAACTGAAGGTTTGTGGCAACCCTATGTCGAGCAAGGCTATTGGTACTTTTTCCAACAGCATTTGCTCACTTCCTGCCTCTGGGTCACATTTTGGTAATTCTTGAATTATTTCAAACCCTCCATTAGCAAAAAGATTATGACTCACTGAAGGCTCAGATGATAGTTGACTTTCTTTTTTTTTTTTTAGGCTGCCCCACGCAGCTTGTGGGCTCTTCATTGCCTAACCAGGGATTGAACCTAGATCCCCTAAAGTGGAAGCTGAGTTCTAAACTCTGGATCACCAGGAAATTCCTAGATGGTTAGCACTTTTTAGTAATAAAATATTTTAAAATTATGCTATGTACATTGTTTTTTTAGACACAGTGCTATTATACACTCAATAAATGACATATAGCGTAAACATAACTTTTATAGGCACACAAAAAGTTAGTGTGACTATCGTTAAGCTGAGATATGTGCTTTATCGTGGTGGTCTGGAACCAAATCTGTAATTGTCTCCGAGGTCTGTGTGTATACAATAAATACTAGGCATTATCATTATTATGTAAGTGATTGATAATATACGCACAGCTACTATGGTGAGGATAATATATGCTCGCTGTGCACCAGCACTGGGTCTGTATCAGCTTGTGTGTGTCCCCTGACAGCGCCAGTGCAGTCCCCACTTTACAGAGCACAGAGGTGTCAGGACAGAAGCTACAGCTCTGCCCACTCAATGCCCTCCAGGGCTGGCAACTGAAAATACACATATTCAGAGATGGGGCTGGCTTGAGACAGAACAGCCCCACCCAAAGGTGCCCTGTGGCGACTGTTTTCAAGAGATATCATGCATCTAGATTTATGTGAAATTTCAAAACATTTGAATGTTATTAACTAATTCAAACTCTCAAAAAAAGAAAAAAATCTTGCTTGTTATGGTGGCCCAGGCCACTGGTTTGCAGCCATTGCTGCACTGCTGTGGTTTGGATAATATCAGACATATACATTGTCCCATATCCAGTGAGAAAGTTTGATGCTGTAAACACATGGGGTAACGTCCAAACATTTATCAATGTCTAAAGTCTGTGGTTCTCCGCCTTGGTTGTACATTAGTGGAAGCTGGGGAATTTTTCAATAAAGACGTTCACAATCCCTTATCTGCAACTCTAAAATCCGAAAGGCTCTGAAAGTCAGAATGTTTTCGTGACTTGGTTGACAGCAACATTTGAACTGGATATGAAGCTGTTTATAGCCCTCATCTGCCTGTGGGGCATGAATGCCCTGGGCTGTGGGCTGTGGGCATCGCTGTGCCCATTGCCGTGTCACAGGCTCTGTCTTAGACGTGGGGTAAGTGTGTTCTACAATCTGACACTCCAGATTTCAAAATACACCCGACTGCAAGGATTTCAGAGGAGCCCCACCCTAGATATGTGTGTGTCTCAGCAGCGCCCCCAAGTGATCGAAAGTGCTGTCGGGTCAAGAACACGAGTCCACCCAACATCTAGGGAACACCAGCCCTTGGTAAGATCTTGCTTGTGACCAAGGACAGAGCTGCAACGACCCTGAGAGATGCCAGGTACCTGTGGGCTCTCCACGTTCCTGGTGGTCTCAGGGCTCAGGGTGGTGGCCGATATCTCCGTGACGTTGACGCAGGTGGTGAGACCCGAGCCTTGGGCGAGAGCCACCAGTGCAGGCAGGAGGCCGCTGAGTCCTTCGCCCACAAAGAAGGTGGTGAGGTAGTAGGTGGGCAGCCTGCTCATGAAGGGCAGGAAGGTGACAGAGGAGGTGCAGTCCACCAGGGCCAGGAAGAAGGTGAGGACTAGGAAGGCGATGCTGTGCTGGCTGCCCAGCACCCAGGAAGTGATGTTCCAGAGGAAGGCGAAGAGGGTGCAGGCGATGGTGCCCACCCCCAGCACGGTGAAGACAACGGCCACCTCGGAGAGGCAGCCAGGCCGGAAGTGATGGAGCAGGGTGACCAGCAGGGGGCCGATGTTGGCCAGCTGGATGATCACTGTGAGGTAGGAGGGCAGATACCAGCCCTCCGGGAGCTCTGCCACCAGCAGGGGCAGCTCCACCCAAAGCCCGTTGATGGCTACCCAGGAGCCCATCCCGAACGTGCAGACCAGCAGGTGTATCAGGAAGGCCATGGTGACGTCCGCCCTGGGCCGGAGGCAGCTCCCTCCCCAGACCAGCCTGCAATGTGTTTGACAGAGAAGAATATCAGGTGAGCCAAGTCACGTGCATCATATAGCAGACGACTGTGCTTCTGGGCCCAGGGTTTTCTCTTATTACTCCCCTCTCCATGGACACCATGGCTTTTTATTAGCAGAAAACATGGAAATCCCTTTATAACTAACCTTTCAGCAGGGAAAGCTTTCCTCATCATGACTCCTAAATCCAGAGTCCACAAAAGAAAAATTCGATACTGAAGGAGGAAACAGACAGAACAGGCTCCATCTTGGGCCAGACTGTGGACTTTGAGCTATATGCCCAGTATCTATGGAAATGAAATACCAACTGGAAAACCAGAAACCCCCACCCATGGAAGAGCCCCAGGGCTCGTACCTAGACTCTCCCTCACCTAAAAGAATACCCTAATTGTCTGTGTAACCGAATAGAATCATAAATTCTATTATGCTTATTGGGGTATGATCACAGGCCTATTGATAATTGTCCACTCTTAACTACCTAGGCCTAAGGCATATGAATCACAGGTTAAGATTGTATCTTTCTTTTCCTTTGTTCAGACTAGTTTCAGGGAATTTGGGGAGGTGGGTTTGGGCATGTTCAGTTAGGGTACATAAGGTTTTCACAAAAACTGATCGGGGTCCTTGGCTAAGAGGAGACTCTGCCTTGGGCCCGCTGGTGTAATAAACTGCACTCCACCAGCTGCACTGTTCTTCTGAGTATGTTTTTTTCTCGGAACGCATGGCTACAACAATACATTCTACTGCATAAATATTAGAACACACAAAAGCAAACAAATAAAACAGCCTCTGCAAAAAGTGATGAAAAAATACCAACAAGAAGATCAAAAGACAGATGATATCCTGGGGGAAAATACTGCAATGTAAGGCACAGACAAAAGGTTCATCTTCCTAATATGTCAAGAGTTTTTACAGATTAAGAACAAAAAGACCCAATAGAGAAGTCGACATAGGATGTGAACAGTTCAGAGGGAAAAATACAAGTAAGTCTTAGACTGTCCCCTTCATTCACCATGGGAAACATCAATCAACGATGACTCCGTTTCCCACTGTGAGATTGTTCCAAAGCCATGAGTTATACACGAGGTTATTATTTCTTGCAGTCTTGTTGATAACAGCAAAACATAAGAGACAACCTTTGTGCCATTCACAGAAAAGGGGCTAGTGGAAGAGATGATGGCCTGTTGGAATAGCACACACCTGTTACAAAGAGAGGGAGGTGGGAGAGCTCACTGGCTGATGGATGGTGACAGGCCTCAAGGCTGAGTTGATAAGTGAACAACATCAAGGCAGGTGGACAGTGTATGGTCTTTTGGACTTAGGGGAAGAGGAGGAAGAATATGTTCTCTTTGTATTCGCATAAAGCAGGCTTTGAAGGACACATAGAAACTGCTGGGATATTTGCAGCATCTCAGTGTAGGTCTTTTTATATAACTTTGATTTGTGAACCATGTAAACACATCACACTATCTGTTACAAAAATATGGTTACCTGATATAAAATTCCAGTCTGGAATTATTCTTCTCAAATTATAGAGCTCCAACTCTGGACAGGCCCTTGGAGACCGCCTGACTGTAGCCCTCTAGAGCCATGCTGTGACTGTTTAAGTAAAGTGAAGTGAAAGTTGCTCAGTCGTGTCTGACTCATGGCAACCCTATGGACTATACAGTTCATGGGATTCTCCAGGCCAGAATACTGGAGTGGGTAGCTGTTCCCTTCTCCAGGGGATCTTCCCAACCCAGGAATCAAACCCCGGTCTCCTGCCTTGCAGGCGGATTCTTCACCAACAGAGCCACTAGGGAAGTCCAAGAATACTGGAATGGGTAGCCTCTCCTTTTTCACTAGCTTCCCAATTACCTGTGTCACACCACCTGTGCTGTTACCCTCAGTCTAAGAAGAAACAGTGCAGAGGGTTTGTCAACTGAAAAAAAATCAGCATCTCACAACATAAGAGCAGTGAGTTTCAGCTTTATTCAGGGACCCTATGAAGGAAAGCTATGACCAACGTAGACAGCGTATTAAAAAGCAGAGATACCACTTTGCCGGCAAAGGTCTATCTAGGCAAAGCTATGGTTTTCCTGTAGTCATGTATGGATATTAGAGTTGGACCATAAAGAAGGCTGAACACTGAAGAATTGACGGTTTCGAATTGTGGTGTTGGAGAAGACTCTTGAGAATCCCTTGGACAGCAAGGAGATTAAACCAGTCAATCTTAAAGGAAATCAGTCCTGAATATTCATTGGAAGGACTGATGCTAAGCTGAAGCTCCAGTCCTTTGGCCACCTGATGCAAAAAGCCAACTCATTGGAAAAGACCCTGATGCTAGGAAAGATTGAAGGCAGGAGGAAAGGGGTGACAGAGGATAAGACGGCTGAATGGCATCAATGACTCAATGGATATGAGTTTGAGCAAACTCTGCGAGATGGTGAAGGACTGGGAAGCCTGGCATGCTGCAGTCCATGGAGTCCCAGAGTCGGAACGACTGAGCAACTGAACAACAGCAATGTGAGGATTATAGCCAGGAAGACAGCCTCTCAGTTCTGAGGAACTGCTCCAAAGAGGTAAGGGAGGAGCCAGGATACATATGAATTTGTTGTTGGGAGTTATATGTGGTCAGAAATCAGGGAAAACCGCTAGACCATTCAGGTATGACCTAAATCAAATCCCTTATGATTATACAGTGGAAGTGACGAATAGATTTAAGGGCCTAGATCTGATAGATAGAGTGCCTGATGAACTATGGAATGAGGTTCATGACATCGTACAGGAGACAGGGATCAAGACCATCCCCATGGAAAAGAAATGCAAAAAAGCAAAATGGCTGTCTGGGGAAGGCTTACAAATAGCTGTGAAAAGAAGAGAAGCGAAAAACCACGGAGAAAAGGAAAGATATAAGCATCTGAATGCAGAGTTCCAAAGAATAGCGAGAAGAGATAAGAAAGCCTTCTTCAGCGATCAATGCAAAGAAATAGAGGAAAAGAACAGAATGGGAAAGACTAGAGATCTCTTCAAGAAAATTAGAGATACCAAGGGAACATTTCATGCAAAGATGGGCTCGATAAAGGACAGAAATAGTGTGGACCTAACAGAAGCAGAAGATATTAAGAAGAGATGGCAAGAATACACAGAAGAACTGTATGAAAAAGATCTTCACGACCCGGATAATCACGATGGTGTGATCACTCATCTAGAGCCAGACATCCTGGAATGTGAAGTCAAGTGGGCCTTAGAAAGCAGCACTACAAACAAAGCTAGTGGAGGTGATGGAATTCCAGTAGAGCTATTTCAAATCCTGAAAGATGATGCTGTGAAAGTGCTGCACTCAATATGCCAGCAAATTTGGAAAACTCAGCAGTGGCCACAGGACTGGAAAAGGTCCGTTTTCATTCCAATCCCAAAGAAAGGCAATGCCAAAGAATGCTCAAACTACCGCGCAGTTGCACTCATCTCACATGCTAGTTAAGTCATGCTCAAAATTCTCCAAGCCAGGCTTCAGCAATACGTGAACCATGAACTTCCTGATGTTCAAGCTGGTTTTAGAAAAGGCAGAGGAACCAGAGATCAAATTGCCAACATCCTCTGGATCATGGAAAAAGCAAGAGAGTTCCAGAAAAACATCTATTTCTGCTTTATTGACTATGCCAAAGCCTTTGACTGTGTGGGTCACAATAAACTGTGGAAAATTCTTCAAGAGATGGGAATACCAGACCACCTGACCTACCTCTTGAGAAATCTGTATGCAGGCCAGGAAGCAAGAGTTAGAACTGGACATGGAACAACAGACTGGTTCCAAACAGGAAAAGGAGTACATCAAGGCTGTATGTTGTCACCCTGCTTATTTAACTTCTATGCAGAGTACATCATGAGAAACGCTGGACTGCAAGAAACACAAGCTGGAATCAAGATTGCCGGGAGAAATATCAATAACCTCAAATATGCAGATGACACCACCCTTATGGCAGAAAGTGAAGAGGAGCTAAAAAGCCTCTTGATGAAAGTGAAAGAGGAGAGCGAAAAAGTTGGCTTAAAGCTCAACATTCAGAAAACGAAGATCATGGCATCTGGTCCCATCACTTACTTCATGGGAAATAGATGGGGAAACAGTGGAAACAGTGTCAGACTTTATTTTTTGGGGCTTCAAAATCACTGCAGATGGTGATTGCAGCCATGAAATTAAAAGATGCTTACTCCTTGGAAGAAAAGTTATGACCAACCTAGATAGTATATTCAAAAGAAGAGACATTACTTTGCCGACTAAGGTCCATCTAGTCAAGGCTATGGTTTTTCCAGTAGTCATGTCGGGATGTGAGAGTTGGACTTTGAAGAAGATTGAGTGCCAAAGAATTGATGCTTTTGAACTGTGGTGTTGGAGAAGACTCTTGAGAGTCCCTTGGACTGCAAGGAGATCCAACCAGTCCATTCTGAAGGAGATCAGCCCTGGGATTTCTTTGGAAGGAATGATGCTAAAGCTGAAGCTCTAGTACTTTGGCCACCTCATGCGAACAGTTGACTCATTGGAAAAGACTTTGATGCTGGGAGGGATTGGGGGCAGGAGGAGAAGGGGACGACAGAGGATGAGATGGCTGGATGGCATCACTGACTCAATGGATGTGAGTCTGAGTGAACTCTGGGAGTTGGTGATGGACAGGGAGGCCTGGCGTGCTGCGATTCATAGGGTCGCAAAGAGTCGGCCACGACTGAGCGACTGAACTGAACTGAACTGAACTGATACATGAAAGTGAAAGTGAAGTCGCTCAGTCGTGTCCGACTCTTTGCGACCCCATGGACTGTAGCTTACCAAGCTCCTCTGTCCATGGGATTTTCCAGGTAATAGTACTGGAGTGGATTGCCATTTCCTTCTCCAGAGGATCTTCCCGACCCAGGGATCGAACCTGGGTGTCCCGCATTGTAGACAGATGCTTTACCGTCTGAGAAAAGATTAATGCCAGTCACACACCCATAGACACAGACACAAACTCAGCTCAAGTTAATGATTTTAGTGCTTTTCAATGTAAGGGAAGATACAGGATGTCTGGGTCACTGGAATAATTCTTCCTTTGTTTTGCATCTGGGGGCTGTATATCTGAAACAGAATGCTTCATGCTGAATGCTTTTCCATCCTGAATTCCCCTCAGGAAGCATTGACAGTCAACTGCTGTGGGTTCCAACTTAATCCTTGTAGAGCTGGGACTTCAGGCAGCGTTCTTTGTTCACAGATTTGAGTGATGACTGGAGGCAGCTGCCTGAACTTGAAGCCATGTCTGCCTCTTAGCTAACTGAATGATTTGGGGTGACTGAGTTTGCCTTCCTCTACCTCATTTCCCCACTCTGTAAATCGACCTCATGGTTTGTAATGAGATGCAACGTTAAGGAGTATATGTTGTCTTAACGGTACCTGGCGCATAGAAAGTGCTCTCTAAGGTTTGCTGTTATAGTTTTTTTTTTCTAATTTGCATGAAAATTAACATATGAATATTAACATTACTAAAGGAAAAAAGAAAGTTCCATTGGAGGTAATGCGTGAAATCACTGCTGGCACAGGTACCATTTTGGAGAGAAATGTTGACTGGTCCAATCACATCCTTTTTACAGATGGGGAATGGGGTGGGGTCTGCGGGGGTGGAGGGCCTCTCTGGAGGCTGGTGATGCAGAGGCTGGGTCCTCTGAAGCAGATGGCTCCACCCACGTCTCCCCAGGACCCTGATCTCTCGGTTCTGCTCAACTCACACGGTCTGCCTTTAACTCCTCGCTGGGGCAGCCCCTGTGGGGTGGAACTTCCTCTCCAGGTTCCCATACATAGAGCTGACTCTCCAACCCCAGACTCTCTTCCTCTGAAATCCAATCCTCCCTGGGAGGTGGAATGCAGCCAGACTGGCTTTCAGTCCCATTTCAGCACCTCCTGTCTGGGGGCCTTAGGCGAGTCACTAAAGCTCTGTTTCCTCACCAGCAAGCTGGCCTCACGGACAGCCCAGGTCAAGCCCTGGCTCTGGGTGTGCCCAGAGGACCCACAGAGAGGGCAAACTTCTGTCTTAGCCTGGCTGGGGCACTATCTTCGCACCCATCTGCATCTCAGCTTTCTGCAGGACTCTGCCCCTCAGGAAACCTCCACTGGCTGCTGGCCCCAGGCCCTTCTGTTCAGGGTTCTCCTGGAGTGGGTGTGTCCTGGTACATTTGCCAGGGAGACTGAAACCCCTGGAGGGCAGGGGCTGCTTTGGAATCTCGCGTTCTGATAGCGGTGGAAGAGCCTTTACAGATGACCTAGCGGCAGGTAGTGAACTGGTGACTCACTGGCTGCAGGCAAGCAGCAGATGTTATTTTGATGTGGGGTGAGTTGTAAGTAACTAGTTACTGACGTCTGCAAGTCAGAAAGGATTTGGCAAACAAAACTCAGGATTTCTGGCTTCTCTGGAATATTCTGGAAGACAACACCAGGTTAGCATGCCTACATGGCAGCAATCACCCTTGGCCCTCTTTAACTTAGGGCACCAACCTGGGACCCTCCAAGCCCGATACACTGCAAACCCTGATCAAGCCTAGTCCTCAGTTTTGAGAGCAAGATGTGGCTTGCCCTGGATCCAGTCCTAGTAGGGGATAAGTTATGGGCTGGGATACAACCTTGGGCCTCTCTCTCAGATCTGGACTCAGGTCACTGCCTCCAGCCACCTTACTGCTCTTGCTGCACTAGTGTCTAGAGGCAGACGTCTGGGCTCAAATCCTGGCTTCAATCTTGCACTAATTGGCTTAACTTCTGGTGTCTGATTCTCTTGTACAAAATGAGAGGCTCCCAGTACCAACATCAGAGTTGTTATGACCATGAAACTTGCAAAATGCTCACATGATGCCTGATACATCATACGTGTACATGTTAATGATCACGATTACTATTTCAAAAAACGTGGCAATTGCATTTAAAAACACAGTTATCCTGAACACTTCCTGATACCACAATACACGTCGTTTCTGAAGGCAGAATTTTGTCATCACTTTCCCCTAAACAATCAATGAGCAGGGATTTTTAGTCACCTGCTTTGTGCCCAGTGCTGTGAGGGATGCAAGCAGAAAAGACACAGGGATTATCCCCAGAGAAAAGTGTCAGGAAGAGGTGGATGGGCAGCAGGACCCAGATGCGTCATGGGCCAAAGCGGAGGCAGAGCTGCAGGTAGAGGGGAGGGAGCAGTGGCTGGGGCTGGATGGAAAGGCAAGGTTCCCAGCCTACACTGGCCAAGGCAGGTAACTCACTGGCTGCAAAACAGAGGCAGTCTTGCCCCAGAGGATCAGTGGAGTGGAGGAGGGAAAAGATCTCCTTCAAAAGCCAGCAGTTCATTGTAGCTTCTTAGCAGCTCACTGTACTGTCCAAGAAGACCCAGAATTAGATGCTGGCTGCTCACTCCCACCTGAGACCAGAACCTGTTATAGGGCAGGCAGAATCTCATTGAAAAAAAGCTGACCCACATCAGCTCAGGTAGAGTTCTGCCTAGGATGAGTAAAACACTTTGGAAGGAAAGAAAAGATGAAGCGTTCATATTCCAAGACCAAGGCTACTAGCTGCTTTCCATCAGCCACTCTTCCTTCTTTCATTGTTACCAAGACTAGATTTTTGTTTGGACAAATGGCCACTGAGCTAAAGGACTACCTTTTCCAACTTCCTTTGTAGCTGGACATGGCTCTTGAATTAAGACCAGGCCAATGAGGTTGTAGGGGCTTCCCTTGTAGCTCAGTCGGTAAAGAATCTGCCTGCAGTGCAGGACACCCGGGTTCGATCCCTGGGGTAGGAAGATCCCCTGGAGAAGGAAATGGCAACCCATTCCAGTATCCTTGCCTGGAAAATCTCATGGACAGAGGAGCCTGGTGGGATGCAGTCCATAGGGTCGCAAAGAGTCGGGCACAACTGAACAGCTAACACTAACACTAATAAGGGTGTAAGAGACTTTGAAAAAATCTCCTCAAAGGGAATGTGCTCTTTTGTTCTTCCTCCATTCTGCTGTCTGGAATTTAGATGTGATAGCCGGAATGCCAGCAGCTATTTTGCACAAATGGGAGATGGTGTTGGGGCTAGATGGAGACTAGACCCCCTCTCAGGCATAGAACTGCCACACCAACCCTGGTTTGCCCCCTACTGGACTATTTTGCTTGTTACTTTTCTTTTTTAACTTTTATTTTGTATTGGGATATAGCTGATTAACAATGTTTTGATAGTTTCAGGTGAACAGTGAAGGCATTCGCCCATGCCATTTTGCTTGTTTAATGTTGCTATCAATAAGCTTCTACATTGTTTAAGCCATTCTTATTTTTTATAAATAGCAAAACACTGGCTAATTGGGCAGAGATATATGTTCAAGAATGTGCACTGACCATGACGGTAAGCAAAAACTAATGAATACATTGATCTCATTTACTATTAATGCCCTGACTCAGAAACTCAGGTCCTGCTTCAATTAGGATCTGATCAAAAACCAAAATCAAGTGAAATGAGTTGTTGAGACACACCTTAAAGAGATACCAAAAGGAACAGGTTAGGAGTAAATGTGGGGCGAAGGTCTTCCAGAAAAAAATGCAGGGAAAGAGAGAGAGACACGGAGGGAGGGAGTGGTAACTCTCACTATGGAATCTGATAGCAAAAATCAAAAGTGTAAACTGAGACTCAGTTTATATTGATAAAGACTGATTCATAATGGAGTCAAAACAGTAGTGAATATCTGTATTCTGAATAACTTTCTCCAGAAGCCTCAGACATGCTAGGAGAGACGGACAGAAGAATAGTAAATGGTGGGGTTTTGACTCACTGTTTCAGGCCTTGAGAGCAGAAGAAGGTATAAAATAAGCAGGGATATAGAGGAGGCAATAAGTGGTATGCCTATTAAGGAGGAATAAGTAAATAATTAAAGGGAGGAGGGGAATTGGCAGAAGATGGTTACCTTTTATCACCTGAACAGCTATAAAACTATGAGGTCAGCAAGCTGGCCAGTTACACATTTACAAATAAGTAGTTTTCCTACATAGAACCAGTAAGAACATAAGATAGGGTAGTCATTTGGGAAAAATAAATAAAGCTGAATCTCTTTCTTATCTCTTACCCAGTCCCCACCCCATCAAAAGAAAATCAACTTCAGCTGTATCAAATGTTTGAATATTTTTAAAATTAAAAACATCATAAAAATACTCCAAAGAACATATACACAGAAGGAACAGCTTGTGCAAAGGTCCTGGGGCAGGCACAGGCCTGAGCCAGTATGGCTGAACCAGTGGGCTTAATGGGGAGCAGAGGGCAGACCTGGGAGGTAAGGAGCCTGAATTTTATTTCTGTGCAATGGGTCCCATGCACTGAGAGCCCCAGTCCCCATGGCCCACAGAGATGAGTTCTCTGGGTCCTGAGGCAGGCACAAATGCAGCTGTATAGTTTGAGGTAAATGATCTGGCTCTATAAGTCTCTATTTGGAAAAAAGTCACAGTGGTGTTATGGCCCAGCATGACCCATCTCCAATATGGCTCCCCTGCCTTGGCTTATTCCCAGCCAGCCACACTAAGTGCCACGTGCCCCTGGAGCCATCAATGGCAGTGGATGGTGGATGTCCTAGACAGAGGTACCTGCCAATGCAGAGGCTGGGTGGCTTCAGAAATCTCAGGAGTGGCTCAAAGAGTGCTGGGGATACTGTTTAAAAGTGCATATCTCTGTTATCTGTTTTACAGTGGCTTTGCAGTTCTTGTTCATTCATTTACCCAGTATTCACTGGATACTTGCTATGTGCTGGACACAATCTCTGTTCTCAGGAAAGTGTGGGATGAAACAGTCATTAAGCAAAGTAGGAGCATCGAGCTAGTCAGCTGCTGATAAGGGCTGTGGAGGAAGGAGCTGTCCGGGGGAGCAGGCAGTTGGGGAGGGCAGCTGGCAGAGGGGACCTGAAGGAAGCCTGGGAATGAGCCATGTCAGGGGAAAGAGTAGTGGGGGGAGGGGACAGCAAGTGCAAAGGCCCTGGGGTGGGGCCTCACTTGTCCTCCCAGCCAGAAACAGGTCTTGGTGTGGAAAACACAGCCAGGAGGCTGATGTGGATATCGCAGGTCCCATGGGGAGGAACTGGCAAGGTCACGTGGGGCCCTGTAGGCAAGACTTGGAGGTTTTTTCTGAGTCAGAAATCTCCACTGCTGGGCCAGCTCTAATTTCATTTTAGATAGAATCATGCTGGCTGTTGTGAGGGGAATAATGGAGAACCAGGGTGGAATCAGGGATGAAACCTGTTAACCCCTTAGAAAGCTGGTGCAGTTATCAAGGGGGAAAAGATAAAAACAGTGCCAGTAGTAACAACTACAACAATGGCCACCATTTCTTACTGCTTGTCTCCCCAAACCCAACGTTAAGCACTTTACACACATTATCCGGCAAACCCTCTCAGCAATCCTGGAATAAGCGTGATGATTGTCTCCATTTAATACAACAGATGAGGAAACTGAGGCTCAGAGAGGGAAAGTCATTTGCTGAGGTCACACAGCTGGTCATCTGGGAGCTGAGGTTTGAGCCCAGGTCTATCTGTGGACCCAGCCCTCTTAAGCAGCGTGAGGAGGGCCCTGGAGGGGAGGGAGTTTGAGTGCAGCTTCAGAGGCCAAGCTGAGCAGGATCCCTTTCCACTCACCTCCAGCCTCTCCCAGCACTTGGGCTGGAAAAGGGAGAGACATGCGATCCAGGCCCTGGAGAACCTGGGAGAGACTCCAAACGCATCTGTTTCCCAGGCCCTTTGGTGACTGCAGGAAACCAGAAACCTCAGGCTTTGAATGAGACCCTTGACATTCTCCTACAGCAGGTGGGCAAACAGACAGCAAAGCCAGAAGGACAGCCTCAGACAAAGGTGTCTCTTTCCTTCAGATTCTTGCATGAAAAGCTGTGTCCTGGGCCCAAGGGAGTGAAGGGAGTAGGGGTGAGGGGCCAGCACACCCCCACTGGCAGGAAGGGCCTTGTCCAGCCTTGACCATCAGAGCCCAAGCCTCTAAGCTTGCACTGACCTGCTCTCTGCTTTTAGGGCATCACTGGGCATCAGCTCAGGGATGGGAGTTTATCTGTGTCTATCTGTCGAGTGCCGCTTTCTCCAATGCAAGCCTGGCCCTGTCCTCTCTCCCAGTGTCCAGATGGCCACCTGGTTTGCGAAAGGCCAGGCCCCCCAACCGAGCCTGCCTCAGCTGTGGGGGTTAAGTCAGCCAGGGCGGCTCGGACAGTGCCAGCTGACAGCATAGTTGCTGGCCACACACCGCTCCCAGACAAGGGTCTGAGTCAATATTACCCCAGGTTCCAGACTCCTAATAAGACTAGAGGGGTGAGGATGTGGTCCGGGCAGGAGGGAGATGGTATTGAGTGAACAGAACAGGGAGACAGAGATGGTTAAAAAAACACCTAGAGGAAGAGGAGGAGACAAAAAGAGAGACTGCGACACAGAGGGAAAGAAAGAATCAAAAGCTAGAGGCAGAAGCAGGCGGAAAGAAAGACAGAGGCAGGCCAAAGGGAGAGGTTGCCGAGAGCAGGAGGTGGAGGCAGGGGAGAGGCCCGGGCGTGCTGGAGGCCTGGCCCGGGTCAGCCACCGCCCTGGCGCCCCGTGTCCACGTGCACCCAGAGGCCTTCACTTGTCCTCTCCACCGGCTCCCCGGAGCCTCATCCCATCTCTGCGTTCCTGTCTCGCAGGCGTGGGGGAACCAGGCCCAGGGAGGAAGCAGTGCTTGCCTGCGGCCTGTCCACCCCCCTGCTCAGCCAGGCTTGTGCTTACCGGCTGTGCCTTGTCAAGCCAGCTGCTCGCGCTCTCTGGGTCTTGGCGTCTCCAAAGGGTCTAAAGATGCCCGGGCTTTTAGGGCTTTGCTTCAGGGAGGAAGCGAGAAGATAATGGGAGTGCAGCCAGCCGATGTGGACCATGAGTTCCCTTCCTCCCTCACCCCTCTCCCAAGCCCTGGAAGGGCTTCAGGCCTCCCACGGGGCTGACCTTGGCTGGGTTCCCCTCCCCTCAGTGCCCATCCCAACCTCCGGTCCCGGTGCCAGGCAGGGGAGACTCCGGCCCCCGCCCCTGGCAGGAGCAGCTGTCTAGATGTCCCAGTGGCGTGGAGATGCAGTCAGGCAGAGGTTTGTAGGGGCCACTCGTTTGGCCTGGGGAGAAGGCGGGTCTGGAGTCCACCCAGCCGGCTCAGGTTGCCCCAACTCCAACCAGACCAGCTCCAACAGGGGAGGAGGCCCTTCTTCCCTCCTATCCCTTGGCCTCTGAGCCAGCAGCTGAAATTAGGGGAAAGGCTGTGGGGCACCCGTGTCCCCAGACTAGTGCCCCCACCTCGGTGCCCAGTGATCCTTGCCAGTGACTGGCCCCTGGTACTTGCTGCTCTGCCCTTAGCAGACGTGAGCTGCCTGCCAGGCTCTGCTGGCTTACCTGCTGGTCCTGTTCTCAGGCGGCTCTGCATGGGAGGGGCCAGAGGCAGCCGGGTTAGTATTAACCTGTCCCCGCCCCAAGGACGGGGGAAGGCGGGGGATGGTGGGCGGGGCTCACCAAGAGCCTACTGTGTGTCTGGAACCTGCCCAGCAGCCAATTCTGATGACCCTGATGAGTCCATTTAAAAGGCTCACATTAGCCAGCGTTTTGACCCCAGAAGACAAAAGACCTGCCCAAGCACTGGGTCTGGCCTCACCTTAGGGTCAGCAGTGGGACAGGAGAAGACTCTCGAGAGTTCCTTGAACAGCAAGGAGATCCAACCAGTCAAACCTAAAGGAAATCAACCCTGAATATTCTTTGGAAGGACTGATGCTGAAGCTGAATCTCCAATATTTTGGCCACCTGATGTGAAGAGCCGACTCATTAGAAAAGACCCTGATGCTGGGAGAGATTGAAGCTGGAGGAGAAGAGGGCGACAGAGGATGAGATGGTTGGATGGCATCATCGATTCAATGGACATGAACTTGGGCAAACTCCAGAAGATGGTGAAGGACAGAGAAGCCTGGTGTGCTGCAGTCCACAGGGTCGCAAAGAGTCGGACACGACTGAGTGACTGAACAACACCAAGTTCCCTACAAGCGGGAATAGCACTCCCTGAAGCAGAAATTCTTGGTTCAAATCCCAGTGCTTAAGGATGACACCTGGAAAGTGGGGATAATAGTAGAGTCCTCCTTGTGGAACAGAAGTCCCAACAGCCAGGGTGTGCTGAGAGGACTCTGTGCCAGGCCCTGAGCTTGACATGGGTTAATATGTTTAATCTCCACCACCGGCTTTTGAGGAGACATGACTACTCTCCCTCTACAGATAAGGCAACAGAGGCCCAGAGAGGTCAAGAGTCTGGCTGAGCCGGGATCTGATGCCCACTGACAAATGCTACTTGACAAATAGCAGGGGTGCTGTGCTGTGCTTAGTTGCTCAGTCATGTCCCACTCTCTGCGACCCCATGGACTGTAGCCCGCCAGGCTCCTCTGTCCATGGGGATTCTCCAGGCAAGAACACTGGAGTGGGTTGCCATGCCCTCCTCCAGAAGAATCTTCCCAACCCAGGGATTGAACCCAGGTCTCCCACATTGCAGGCAGATTCTTTTACCATCTTTTACTTACTGGAGTGGGTAGCCTGTCCCTTCTTGAAGCCCAAGAATACTGGAGTGGGTAGTCTATCCCTTCTCTGCAGGATCTTCCCGACCTAGGAATTGAACCGGAGTCTCCTGCACTGCAGGCGGATTCTTTACCAACTGAGAGACCAGGAAAGCCCAGTAACAGTTCACATCCAGTTAAATCTTTCAGTAATCCGAGAAGGTGCTACTTTTATTCCCTACATTGTAGATGGAGAAACTGACGCTCAAAGAGGTTAAGTGACCCACTCAAGGCCAGTAAGTGCAGAGTCAGGATTCGAGCCCAGATGTAAACTGGCCCAGTGCGAAATAAATCTCACAGGGCCTGGCACCTAGTAACTGCTCACTGTGTGAAGACTTCTATGAATAATTCTGGCTTGCTTTCTGCCTTATTCTCTGAGACAGATTATCACTTGATAAGTAATCACTCCCCTAGCAAATGCTTGAGGTGGGAGGTGAGCAGACCCTAGGGGAAGAGACTGGACCCTTCTCTCATCTGGCAGGGGCTCAGGAAGTGTTCAACCCAACTCTGGGTTGCAGAGACACAAGAATTTGGTCCCTGGAGGAGCCTGAAATGCCTGTCTTCTTTCCCAGTGACGGCCCCTCCTGACTCCCTGGAAGTTCTGTCTTAGGTGTGACTCACACTCAACTCACAGGTGCTCTTCATGTAATTTTTAATTTTAATTTTAAAATACAGCTTTATTATTAACCTTCAAAGACTGCCTTGTAGCTCACCAAATGAGGACCGGGTTTCATGCTTCTGTCCTTTTTCAATGGGACTAATAGACCATGAGAACTCCATCACTCGCTCTTTCTTATCTGTAGCCTTTGCTGCTTTCAACCAGAACTGCTCACCGTTCTGAGTAGTCACGGTACATCTAAGTCACCAAAATTTCCCTACTGATCCTTCTGTCAGAATATCCTTTTTGGGAATTCCCTGGTGATCCAGTAATTAGGACTCTGCTATTTCACTTCTTCGGAGAAGGCAATGGCACCCCACTCCAGTACTCTTGCCTGGCAAATCCCATGGATGGAGGAGCCTGGTGGGCTGCAGTCCATGGGGTCGCTAAGTGTCGGACATGACTGAGCGACTTCCCTTTCACTTTTCACTTGCATGCATTGGAGAAGGAAATGGCAACGCACTCCAGTGTTCTTGCCTGGAGAATCCCAGGGACGGGGGAGCCTGGTGGGCTGCCGTCTATGGGGTTGCACAGAGTCGGACACGACTGAAGCGACTTAGCAGCAGCATTTCACTGCTTAGGGCTCAGGTTCAGTCCCTGGTTGGGGAACTAAGGCCCTACAAGTCGTGTAGCGCAGCAATCAACAACAAAACAAAAAGAAAACATTCTGTCTCATCTTTTTCAGGCACAATCCTGTCCATATTTCAAAGCCAATCTCAAATACTACCTCCTCCAAAGAAATTTTCTTGACATCTGTGTCTAACATAACCAGTATACATACACTGGGAACTTAAATATTCATTGCATATGTAAATGAATGAACTCCAACCAAAATGTTCTCCCTTTCCTTGTCATCTCCAGATATTTTTTATAGCCTTTGTTGTTTAAATAATAGACTTTAATTAATTAAAGTGGGTTTTTTTTGCCATTTTAAGTTTATGGGAAAATATTCTTTATATAATGGAGCACATTATCAACGTCATTCTGAAGCTTGCTCTTTTGGATTAATCTCTCTTAGAGATCTTTCTATATCCCCAGTATTCAGACCTTCATTCATTGGCTTCATTCATTCAACAAATTATTAAGTGTCAGTTGTCTGTCAGGCACTGTGAGAGATGCTTGGGATATAAAATTGAACAAAATAGACAAACCCATTGTCCTCAGAGAGCTGGTTTTCCTTCTGATGGAGCAAGATGGACAGTAAGGAATAAGGGAATCACTCAGTATGTTAGAAGATATGCTCTGTAGAAAAAAGAGAGCAGATGAGGGGAAGGTGGAGTGGGAAAGGACCCAGCACAGGGCAGGTTGCAGAGTTCAGGGCGCCTGTAGAGCCACTTCAAGGGAGTCTCAGCCCAGGGAACTGGCAGGACTTAGAGGTGTACTATCACCCAAAAGCACCGGGATGAATTTAGCTAGCCCCATTGCTTGTTGCCTATCATTTACCATCAAGAACAGCACTGTAACAGACACTGTGGCAATCTGTCTTTTTGCCAATGTGTGAAATATCTGTAGAATCAATTCCTGGCTGCTAACTACAACATACTTGAGAACAATCACCCAGTTGCTCTCCAAGGATGCCGTGTCAGGACCATGAATCCCCTGCAAAGCACAGCCCCGGGTGATCTCAAACAGGTAGACTCTTCTGTCAGGCCAGGAGGTCGCTCACATTCCAACGGGAGAGTTTCCAGGGAAGACTTCAGCTGATTCACGGCGGATCGCCCACAGTTTCACTCGTAGTGTCTTGTAGTGTCTTTCGGGGTGGATGTTGCTTTCCTGACGGGTTGATGGGCAAATGGATTAGAGGTTGGAGGCGCCGCTGCCGTTACTGAGAAAAGCCACGAGGGGGCGCAGGAAGCCCCAAACTCCAGAGATGTACCTTGCAAAAGGCATCTTGAGGTTTAGGATCTTCTCACTGAGTGTGTGTGTGTGTGTGTGTGTGTGACTGTGTGTGTGTGTGTGTGTGTGTGTGTGTGTGTGTGTATGTGTTGTTGGGCGGAGGGTCTTAAAAAGGTGGGTGATGGAAAGAAGCAGAAAGATCAGAGGAAAAAGAGATGCAGGAGGAGAAGTTTAGGGGAAGAGGCCTCCAAGGGTGTCTCCTGATCAGTTATGGATTTGTTTGCTCCCAGTTTAGCCGACCAGGTGCAGACCTCATAAAAATGAGTGCTATCTCATAGCCCTGAATTGAACTCAGGAGTGCAGAACAGACTGGAGAAAAAGTCATAGGATAAATATGTACAGTGTGATGATTCCGTTTGTGTAATATATATATACTGTGCTTAGTCGCTCAGTCGTGTCTGACTCTTTGTGACCCCATGAACTGGAGCCCACCAGGCTGCTCTGTCCATGGGGATTCTCCAGGCAAGAATACTGGAGTGGGTTTCCATGCCCTCCTCTAGGGGATCTTCCCAACCCAGGGATTGAACCCTGGTCTCCTAAACTGCAGGCAGATTCTTTACCATCTGAGCCACTAGGGAAGCATATCCCTTCTCCAAGGGATCTTCCAAGCCCAGGAATTGACCCGGGGTCTCCTGCATTGCAATCGGATTCTTTACCAGCTGAGCTACCAGGGAAGACAATATGTGTGTGTGTGTGTGTGTATGTGTGTGTGTGTGTGTGTGTGTGTGTATTCCCCACAAATAAAAGCTACATATTCTTAGGGCTCTGTGTGTGTTTACCATATATATTACCATAGGAAAAAATCTTGAAAGATAAGTTTTAAATTGACAATAGTGAGGACTTCCTTGGTGGTCCAGGGGTTAAGGCTCAACCTTCCAATGCAGGAGGCTTGGGTTTAATCCCTGGTAGGCGAGCTAAGTTCCCATACACCATAGGAGCAGCCAAAACTGTAAAAACATGATAAAATTTAAAAAATAAATTGACAATAGGAGTTATCTTTGGGATTGTGTATATGTGTGTAGAGGGGGTCAAGGAATAGGAGGGGGAATGGGAAATGATCAAAGAGGACTTTCAGAGTTAACGGAAATATTTTACTTTTCTAGGAATCTGTAACCCTGTTAGTTGTGTAACCTAAAATTAAAAATTACTTAAGAAAACAATGGAGAAGAAGGAAAAAAAGAAACATCCAATGCCATCTTAGTGGTGTAGCGATAGAGGTTTTCCACACAGCTCAGGGGAGGTGAGAGCCTCCTCCGCTCTGCTGAGTGTGTCCCTAGGGCTTCCTTTCTTCTCCTTGGCTCTGTCCTGTGTGGGGACCAATGACAGCTCAAGGTGGATCCGAAGTTAAAGGTGGGGGGAATTGTGGCACCATCTGAATGGGGTAAAGATAGGGGAGCACATCCTCTGCTCAAGTTGGAAGAACTGAGCTGGAATGGGAACAGTGCAGGAGACTTAAGAGATGCAGGTTCAATCCCTGGAGGAGGGCATGGCAACCCACTCCAGTATTCTTGCCTGGAGAATCCTATGGACAGAGGAGCCTGGTGGGCTACAGTCCATGGGACCAAAAAGACTTGGACATGGCTGAAGTGACATAGCACGCACGTGGCCAATGGGTCACTGCAGACTGACCTCTACTGGACACCCTGGTGCAGGATTTCGGGAGTGAAGAGAGGTGGAAATTCCAGCCCGGATGGGATAGAGATTTTCCATCCAGCCAAGTAGGGAAGGTGTGGACTAATTTGGAATGTATGAAAGCTGAGGCAGCATGATGCCTCCTAAGAATGTAGTAATGCCAAGGATGGATTCCCTGCGTCTAGGGAGGTTGTGGGGAATTTCGTGCAATACCCAATTGGAAAACAATACGGAGATGAGACCTCAACCATAGGTGGGCCTCAGTATTTTCATCTGTAAAATGGGTGAAGGGTGGAAATCTGGTCACTCTATACCTTCCACTGTCTCTGATTTTTTTTTTTTTTCTATTCCAGGGGTCATACTCAATGAAGGGGGCGACAGAGGATGAGATGGTTGGATGGCATCATTGACTCAATGGAGATGAGTTTGAACGAACTCTGGGAGATAGTGGAGAACAGGGAAGCCTGGCGTGCTGCAGTCCATGGGGTCAAGAGTAGAACACGACTGAGTGACTGAACAAGGGCGATTCTTTATGGCCCTCTACCGGAGGATTTGCAGTTCCGATTATTAGCCACCAGAGAGCGCCTTCTGACAGATTTGGGGGAAAAAACAAACCAAAACAAAACCAGCCTGACCTGAGGGGGAACCTGAGACTGAGGGGTCTTTCCTCGCTTTGTCTGCTCTTTCACATGACTGCTGATTGGGATTAACTCTGCCCCTGCACCAGGGATAGAGCAAGGAACAGAGACTCCTGTTTTCCCCACACCGCACATCCGATCTCTCAGCAGACCCTGCCGGATAGAGTCTGGCCACTCTGTCCCTTCCACTGCCACCACTCCGTCTGGCCTCCTTTGCGTCGTACTTGGACTCTGCTGTCGTCTCCTCCCTGGCCATCCTACTTCACCTGCTCCCGCCCTTCACGTCATGACTCAGAGCCTGTCCTGCCTCGGCGCAAACCCCTCCCCGCCTGGCTCCGCCGGTTCCTCCCTGTGGGCCCGCCACTGCGGTCCTGCCCCCCATCACACTGAGCTTGGCTGCCTCCCTCCCCGCTCTCCACTGAAGCCACACTGGCCTCCCTGCTGTCGCTCACCCGGCAGACTCTGCCCTAGGGCCTTTGCCCTTGCTGTTCCCTCAACCCGGGGCTCTTTCCTTAGGCAACCCCAGGTCCCTTCCTCCCTTTATTTAGGTCTCTGCTCAATCCCAGCCTTCAGAGGTGACCCCTTAACAAAGCAGCCCGGTCACCGTCCCTGTCTCCCTCCGCGTGCTGCCCCCGCTTTCCTCACTGTGCCCTTGATGCCGGGCGACATCCTGTCCTCTTATGTATCTTGCCTGGCCTCTGACTCCCACCAGCCTCAGCTTGACCAGGGTGGGGACCGTGTCTGATTTGTTCCTGGCTGAGGCCCTGGTATCTAGTTTGTGCCTGACACACAGATAAGCTCAGGAAATATCTGTTGACTGTGAAAAAGGAGAGCTTGAGGAGGGACAGCTGGGTCCCAGAGTAAGAGTGACCTTCGGGGCCCTGTGTGAGTGACAGGTGAGGGGGAACCTGGCTGCCGCTGCTGGAGGCAGGACCCTCTCCTGTCCGGGGGGCCGGGGGTGGGGTTGAGGGGGCGGCACTGAGCCCTCACCCTCACCTCCTCACATGTCTGGAGTCCTGTCCCCTCCCCCACCCATGACCCTGACTGGCTGGGGGTCAGAGGTCGGCTTCTGGCCCTTTCTGTGCCCACAGACCTTCTCTCCACCTCTTCCTCTGCAGGACCCTGTCCTGGGTCCTTTAGGAAGATCCAGGGTCAGGCCTGGGCCTCAGTTTCCCTGTCTGCCTAGTGAGCTAGACAACGAGAGGAAGGGGCCCAGGCCCACGTCCCAAGGTGGGGGATGGTCTGGTGTGAAGGGACTATGCCCTGCCCCTCCCCCACCCCAGGCACTGGCTCGCTGGCTGGGGGCCCCTGGGGACAGTAAAGCTGTTGGCTTCCTGCCTGGCCCCAAACCTGAGAGCAGATGTCCCAGGGAGGGGACAGTCAGTGGTGAGGCCCCCGGAGCTGCTCAGAGAACCAGAAGCCAGCCCTGAGGGGAGAAGCAGGGGGTCCCGGGGAAGGAGGGCCAAGCTTCCCAGATACAGGGCTGGCTTTCCCCAACCCAGAATGTTCTTCCCGCCTTATCCCGGCTTCTTTCACTCTCATGGCATGTTCACAGTTTTGGCTATACCCAGGATCTGCCATGATGATTGTTTCTTAACGATTTTTTTTCTCTAAGTCAACCAGAAAAGATTGCATTAGAATAATTTTAGACACAGAGAAAAATACAGAATGACATTATGAGCTACATACCCAATACCCAGATTTAGCACAGGCATTTTCCATATTAGCTTCGCCTATTTCTTCCTGAAATATCAATGTGAATTGTAGATATCCTCAATTTTTGTCCCCAAATACTTTAGTTTGCATCTCCAAAAAGTAAGGCCATTTCCAGAATCACTGTTGCACTTCATAATATTCATAGTTCTCTGATATCTAATATTTAGTCCACAACTGATTTCCCTGGTTATCCCGAGAATGTGTGTTACAGCTGACCATGGACTTCTTGTAAGAGGAAACTTCTTGATACATGAAATGAAAAGCAAGTATATTCTGTCATAAATGGAATGTGCCTCCAGAAATGGGGACGATACTTCTGGAAATGGGGACAGTGTTCCAGGCCGATGCGGTGGCCAGGCTGCACGTGAGGCCCGCTGTCTGCTTGTTACGCTGGAGCTTAGTGGGCACTGGTGTTAAACACAGAGCAGCAGAGAGGACTGACTTACTCATGCAAGGAAACCTGAAAAGGACTCAGAAAGCAATTAGCCTTTCCAGGTCGGGATCAGAGTTACTGAATGTGGGACGGGCCTGAGGAGCTCAAGCTGAAAGCTGAAAAGTCCTGCGCCAGGCCCTTGGGTGGAGGGTCTTGGGTGTTAAGTTTCCACAAAGATTCTGTCTCTAGGGCCACAACCTTCCAGTTCCAGAGGGAGCCGTAATCCACCGCGCCCCCCCCAACCCCCTCCCCACAGCACTCTGGCCTGGCTTTGCCATCTGGGGTTGGGACGCTAAGAGGACAAAGGCCCCTCACTCTCAGAACACTATTCCCTTGAAAAATCCCATCTGTCAGGCCCTGACCCTCCAGGCTCACAGGCAGCAGGGTGGGGGAGGGGAGAGGCCCCAGCCCCGAGGAGACCCAAGGCGCCCCTCTCAGCCTCCACCCTCTGTCCTGGTCAGCACGGGGGTCCTCACGCTTCAGCTGCCTGCTCAGTGGGACCCCGGCCAGTCACCTCCCCTTTCTGGGCCTTGGTTTCCCCATGTGTCACGTGCACAGGTGGGATGGGGTGGAGTATCATTTGCCACAGTCAGAAAAATATTGGGGAAAAAAATAATGGATAGGAACAAAACAATGCTATTACACTCCAGTCTGTGCTGTGTGCTAGTTGCTTCAGTCGTGTCCAGCTGTTGGCAACCCCACGGACTGTAGCCCACCAGGCTCCTCTGTCCATGGAGTTCTCCAGGCAAGGATGCTGGAGTGGGTTGCCATGCTCTCCTCTAGGGGATCTTCCCGACCCAGGGATCGAACCCGTGTCTCTGGTGTCTCCTGCGGCGGCAGGCGGATTCTTATCTACTGTGCCACTAAGGAAGTCCACATCTAGGACTCCAGACTGAGGAGACTCTAAGGATTTGATGACCTCAGGATTTTAAAATTCTGGGATTTTCAGGTTTAAAACGTGTCCCACCTCCTGAAACCTGAAGGATTTGGGAGTGCCGAGCTGATGGGGCTCAGCCTTGGCCAAATCCAGCCTGACCCTCAGGCTTGTCTGTTCCCTTCCCTCAGCTGCTGGCCTCTCCCTAACCTCCGAAGACTGTTGGATGCCCTCATTGTTCATGCTGGCAGCTGGCACAGCTGGCTTCCTGGCTCCAGAGCCCAAGTGTGTGTGCTCTCTGCCAGGATTTGTGAAGATCTATCAGGAGCTTCTGTGGTTGTGCTGTATAATCTCTATATATCATCATTAGCACGTGCTAAGGCACCTCAGTCGTGTCTGACTCTGCGACCCCATGGACCGTAGCCCTCCAGGTAAGAATACTGGAATGCCTTGCCATGCCCTCCTCCAGGGGAATCTTCCCAACCCAGGGATCAAACCCAGGTCTCCCGCATTGCAGGCGGATTCTTTACTGTCTGAACTCCCATTAGAATAGCACAGTTTTATTGAGCCTGGCTCTGGCCAGGGTTTTGCTGGCATTATCTTGGGTACTTAGGGTAACACCTTACAATGTAGGTGAAATTATTCTTTTGATTATAGATGAGGAAACTGAAAATTCAGACTTTAAGGAACTTCCCCAATCCAGGTGGTAGAGCTGGATTTGAAACCTTAACTGGTTGATCCCAGAGTTCCCAATCTTGACGTTAAACTGCTATGTTTTAAACTTTAAAACCAGAACTCCTCTCTGTGGCCTACAGACTCTCAACCATTTAATGTCAGGCTCTTCCTCTGCCTCCAGTCCAGCCACTGGCTTTGGGGTCAAATGGAGTCACCTCGTTCTTGCCCCAGGACCTTTGCACAGGCCGCTTCTGCTCTTCCTTCCTCTAGGTTACTGTGTGACTGCCTCTTTCTTGCCCTTCCTGTCTCACCTCAGGGGAGAGGGCTTGGCTCACTGACCATGCTGAGTGAGCATGGCCCCCTTTCTTTTCACACCTGCTTTTTCATTCTGCTTCATTTCTATTTATACCATTTCTCATTTCTTGGTTCAGTTATTCATTGCTGTGTCTCACCCTGCTGCTGCTGCTAAGTCACTCAGTCGTGTCCGACTCTGCGACCCCAGAGATGGCAGCCCACCAGGCTCCCCTATCCCTGGAATTCTCCAGGCAAAACCACTGGAGTGGGTTGCCATTTCCTTCTCCAGTGCATGAAAGTGAAAAGTCAAAGTGAAGTCGCTCAGTCGTGTCCAACTCCTAGCGACCCCATGGACTGCAGCCTACCAGGTTCCTCTGTCCATGTGATTTTCCAGGCAAGAGTACTGGAGTGAGTGTGTCTCACCCACTAGAACACAGTTCCTTGTGTTTTCATCTCTCTTCCTAGAAACTGGCATGGACCAGAGGTTCAGATAGTATTTGTTGAATGTGTGACTACATCTTGAAACACGACAAGGGGAAGTCAAGGAGGAAGGTCTACCGGTCAGGCTTGTGCCCAAATCCTCTCTCCAAACCGGTAGCTGCCATCTTCTAATGGTCCAGACAGAAAGCTGAGGCCCAGAAAGATGGAGAGGCAGAGGTATGCTCAACCCCAGCTGCAGCTTAGTGATAGCAGGCCAACCTGGACAGCTCTGTTTCTGTACTTGCCAAGTTCTTTCTCAGAAACTATGTCCTGGGAGCTATCATACCTCCATTTTCCTGATAAAAGCCTGCAGCCTGAAAGGTCAGGAGACTGTCCCGGGGGGAGGGCCACCTTAGTGTCAGAGCAGGGGGTCCTGGGTTTCCTGTCTCTGTGCAGGTGTTGGCTTTACTCTTAGCCCTTGCTGGGGCAAGAGGTTGAAAACAAGACTCTGCGCCCACCCCTCACTCCTGGACACAACAGAAAGGAACCAGAGACCTGGCTGAGCCAGCGGGGTGTGTCTTGGAATATGCCCATCAGAAGCTGAACCTGAGGTTTTGGCAGGTGGAACCTGGCCCCTAGAGGCACGGAGGGGGTGTGAGAGGCAGATGCTGACGGGACTGGAGATCGGGGACAGTTCCTGGGTCTGCGAAGTCTGGTGCTGGGGGAGAAAGTCTGTAATTTAGGAGGGGCACTGGCAGAGGAGGAAAGGCTCCTGGTCCCATCTTGGAGACTCACCCTCTGTAGATGGTGTTTTCACTGTTCCTACAGGCTGTTTAGGAAGTGTTTTGAGGACACAGGGCTCCAGGGTTGAGAATGTTTGGGAAACAGTGGAGTAAGCAAAGAGAAAGAGGAGTTTCTGTTCCAGGTCTTCTCAAAGCCTTTCTCATAGCTCAGTGCATTGCCAACCTCTAATTGCAGGAAAAGTGGGCAAAGAAGTGTGGACCCTGCCTTCTGGGAGCTCACCGTCGGTGGAGGAGACCCAGACACAGGAACAAACTGAATATCAGGAGGTTGGAGAATTATGAAGAGAAATGCAAATAATGGGCGGGGGAGGGGGGCGTTTCCCTGGGAGGATGACATTTGGGCAGAGCCTGGAAGGAAGTGAGGGAGGGGGTGAGGGGGCAGCTGTGTCTGGGGGAAGAGAGGCCCAGGCAGTGGGAACAGCATGTGCAAAGGCCCTGAGGCAGGAAGGGTACTTAGTGTATTTGAGAAGCAACAGGAGCCGGTGGCTGGAGCAAGGTGGGCTGAGGCGGAAGGTGGTAGGAGGTGGGGTTGACAGGGATCAGCCTCCAAAGGCCACCAGAGGCCAACAAGGCCATTCAGAGCTTGTTGGGGAGCCCTTGGAGGGTTTGGACAGGGAATGATGCCTGGGACATGCTGCCTCATGAGCTTGTACTATCAAACAACCTCTTAAGAGCAATAGCAGGAACAGTAGCCATAGCGTGTGGAGGGTAGTCAGGGTACTGTACCTCTTGCAAGCCTGGGAGGTAGGCATGGTTAACACCTATCTTACAGGTGAGGAAACTGAGATTTAGAAAAAGGTGCTCAAAGACATTCCTGGAACAAATAAGTGAATTGAGAGACAGTATTTTTTTAAAAAAATCTTTCCATAGATATTTTTTCTGTCTTTCCTATCGCTTATTCTTCAAAAGCACCATTTTTAATGGCTGTGTGGTATTTGTTCCAGTCCCATTCACCATGCATTGTCCTGTGGCCAGGAAATTAGGTTATGTTTTGGGGGTGTTTTTGTTTTTTTTTTTTTGGTGGTGGAGGGCATTAATAGCAATGCTATAGTAAATATTCCTGTTGTCAAATCTTTCTGAATCTCTTTGGTTAGAGTCAGTTGCTTTTTAGAAGCAGTTTAGAAACAGAGTATAGAACTATTGACACAGCTCAGAATTTCTCAAAAATTTTTGAGAAAAATGACTCTGTTGCCCTCCAGAAAGAATATCTCAGCCATCTCAGCTGACCATCTCAGCCATCATGCTTGGAAGGACATATCTGGGTTGAGTTTTCAGTCACTGCCTTATTTTGTTCTCTCATAGAATATCCTTAGAAGTGTATTTACTTTTTAGTAGGTAATACATTTATAAAGTGGGTTTCCCAGGTAGTGTTAGTGGTAAAGAACACACCTGCCAATGCAGGAGATGTGGGTTCTATTCCTGGGTTGGGAAGATCCCCTGGAGGAGGGCATGGCCACCCACTCCAATATTCTTGCCTGGAGAATCCCATGGACAGAGGAGTCTGGTGGACTACAGGCCATAGGATTGCAAAGAGTCAAACACGACTGAAGCCACTTAGCACACACGAACGTTTATAAGGTTTAAAAAATATTTTCTGAAAAGCTTTTCTCTTTCCCCTGTTCCTCAGTCAGCCCAGTAGCCACCACTGGGACCAGTTTCTGGTGAGTCCTTCCAGCGAAGTTCAGAGGCAAGCAAATGTGTACAGTGAGAAGACCCTTTGAATGGAATGAAACAGAACAAAATAAGCCCTAGGGTGCCCAGGAGATTGGGAACTGCCGTCTGAGGCTGATTTCATCTTGGTTTTGAGCTGAGTAAAGAAAACGCTGCCAAGGTCAGCCTGCTGGAGGAGGCACAGCCACAGGCCTGGGAACAGGATGAGATGTTACTCTTGCACACGTGCTGGGCCAAGATAAGCACACGAGGGACACAAGGATCCTCCAGCTCCCTCTGATCTGGGCACACTAAGGACAGCTTGGCCATCTTCTTATTCTTACAGGTTCTCCTTCCCTACGCTACACAGTGGGGAAGAGGGAGAGCTAGGATGCTTTCAATCACTCTGAACTGGTGTCAGGTGCTTAATCCCTGGAAAATAGAGGTCATCCTCAGTATGCTGTTGACACATGAAGATGCTCTGAGTCCTGGAATCTGAGCATGTCCAAATAATCTCTCTTTGTGTGGCCTGACTTGGAATCCCAGGGAAGTGCCTTCTGCCTCAGTTTACCTCACTTTCTTAATTTGGGAATGAGCCTCAGGGTTTTTGTGCTGCTTGTTTGAAGCTCCAGGGCATGCAGTCAGAGGCAGCTTTGAAGATGCAAGAGTCAGCAGGGCCTTTATGCAGGCATCTCAAATATCTCCCAACACGTGATTGAAACTACACGTTTCAGAGAAGAATTCAACCACGACACCATTGTTGACATTCCCATTTTAATGACAGGGAAGGTGAGGTCTGGGAGGCACTCTAGCAACATGTTCCCATGGTAAGTGAGGTAATTTAACCTCATTCTGTTAAAACCACCATCTCCTTCTATTCCAGCTTCCCCTTGTGTCAGATGAAGTTGGAGTGTGAGCATTTTGGGGATCTGGCTAAGAGGACTTTGACATTTAGTTCGGGTTTAGTGGTTTTATTTATGTTGTTTCCAGTTACTTTTTTTCTCTTGCTCACCCGGGACTCAGCTGATTCCTAGTCCTGACTTCAGCTGACTTCAGTGATTTCCAGCTGCTCTAGTACAGGAAAATCTTCCAGGAATACCCTTACCTGGCACATTGAGGTGACTTACCTGGTACTGTGACATGAAAGTGAAGGGTCAGAGGTCATACCTCCATAGGCATGGAGGGTCCTACAGTGTGAATGCCACCAGTATGAGGTAGTACAGGAGAGGTTTGAAATGTGTGTATACATGGAAATGTAGTATACAGAAGCCTGTTTGTGGAAAGTATGGAAATATGTCGAACAGGTAATTCACAAAAAGAATGTTATTTTTCTGAACTTTGTAATCTCTGTAGAAATTGAAATTTGCTAAGATTTCTTTTATCTTTCAAACTAAATCATCTCTGTATTACTTAATTTGTAATTTTGTAGTCCTTTTCTTAAACAACACTCCCTAACACTCCTTAAATTGTTTAAGCCTCAGGAAGTACAAAATCTGGACCTGCTCCTACTGTTTTCTCTGTGTCTTTCAGGATCAGAGACCCTCCTTGGCTCTCCTCACTGCCACTGTCAAAGTGCAGTTACATGGGAATGTAACAGAATGGTTTGGAGGACTTCTGCTGGACCCAAACAAACCTTAGTTTTCTAATCTATAAAATAGGAATAGTAGTAGAATCTCCTCAGACGGTAATGAAGTCAAATGAGAAAATGTGTGTATGTTTGAGCACAATCTAGCAGAGGGCACAGTTAGTGCCAGGTCTGTTATTTAGCTGATCCTCATAGACTCCCTGTTTATGATAGTATCTTTTCTGATATGGTTGGTTGGTGCCTATGCCAGAATGTGCAATCATTGGTAGCTATTGGTATACTATTAGTTCTCCTCCCCAACCTCTCCAAGGTATGTACACAGTCAGTGCTCGATCACTGATAATCCAATCAAAGAATGAAAAACACCATCTGGGATAGAAGGAGGCTGACTCCAAACTGAGCAATGTCCTAGACCCTAACAGTGGCTCACCCTCTCATCTGGAAGGGCTGTTAGAGGTGATTTTTCTAATTCTCTGTTTAAAAATGTGTCTTTGTTTTCCCCCCTGCCTGGTTTAACTATTGGCAATTTGGTAACTTATTTTACATTTCCAAATTTCCAACAGTTAAACCAGTCAAGGGGAAAAAGAAAGAAGAAAGAAGCAGAAAGAAGAAATTAACTTCTGTTATTATAAATGTTTATACAGAAATATGTATATCTAGTCAAGGGTATGGTTCTTCCAGTAGTCATGTATGGATGTGAGAGTTGGACTATAAAGAAAGCTGGGCATAGAAGAATTGATGCTTTTGGATTGTGGTGTTGGAGAAGACTCTTGAGAGTCCCTTGGAGACTGCAAGGAGATCCAACCAGTCCATCCTAGGGGAAATTAGTCCTGGGTGTTCATTGGAAGGACTAAAACTAATGTTGAAGCTGAAACTCCAATATTTTGGCCACCTGATGTGAAGAGCTGACTCATTTGAAAAGACCCTGATGTTGGGAAAGATTGAGGGCAGGAGGAGAACAGGACGACAGAGGATGAGATGGTTGGATGGCATCACTGACTCAATGGACACAGGTTTGGGTGGACTCCGGGAGTTGGTGATGGACAGGGACGCCTGGTGTGCTGTGGTTCATGGGGTCGCAAAGAGTCAGGCACAACTGAGCGACTGAACTGAAATATGTGCATTGTGCTCAGTCCTGTCTGACTCTTTGCAGTACCATGAACTATAGCCCTCCAGGCTCCTCTGCCCATGGAATTTTCCAGGCAAGAATACTAGAGTATTCTTTCTCCTTCTCCAGGAGATCTTCCTGACCCAGGGATCAAACCTGTGTCTCCTGCATTGGCAGGCAGATTTTTTACCACTAGGGCCACCTGGGAAGTCCATTACGTAAATATAGTACATGTGATATTACCATTATGTATTTAATGCATATTTATGTTGTACATAGTGCTTTGAAACATACTTTTGAAAAATTCAATCTTTCTTAGTGCTAAATATATTTTAATCACATCATTTTTAATGACTGTATAATATTCCTCATCAAAAAGTGAGGATATTTAAAGGTACTTATCAGAGGGTTATGCCATGAGCAGTGATGAGAGTGTTGTCATGCAAAGCTTCTGGTATATATAAAAACCTCAATAAATTCAGTTCTTCCGCAGGATGGAATTATATAACCAATTTCCTTTCACTGAGCACTTAAGTTATTTTCATTATTTTGCCATGATAAAGAACGCAGGGCATATTAATCTTCGCTCACATCCTTGGTAAATTTCGGGACTGCTGGGCATGCCCATCTTCACACTAACTTGCTCAGCATTGAGCAGTTAGGGGAACAGACAGGGAAACTGGCTTGCACTGGTTCACATAGCCTGTCAGCTGAAGTCAGGACTGCTGCTGCTGCTGCTAAGTCGCTTCAGTCGGGTCCGACTCTGTGCGACCCCAGAGACGGCGGCCCATCAGGCTCCCCCGTCCCTGGGATTCTCCAGGCAAGAACACTGGAGTGGGTTGCCATTTCCTTCAATGCATGCAAGTGAAAAGTGAAAGTGAAGTCGCTCAGTCGTGTCCGACTCTTAGCGACCCCTTGGACCCACCAGGGTCCTCCGTCCATCAGCTAAGTCCCGGGTGAACAAGAGAAAGAATTAGCCGCTTGAGCTAAAGGGGCTGCTCAAAGAACCTGAGACCACCGGGAAGGTGAGGGGCGGGGAGGGACTGCGAAGACCTGGCGCTCCCACGCCAGGCCGAAGCTAAGCCGTTGCCTGGCAATGCGGGCGGCGCGGAGTTCGAACGGAAGCGAGAAACCAATCAGGATGTCCGGGGCAAACCATTCTGGTGTCGGGGAGGGGGGTGAAGCGACGCGCTCATTTCCCGTTCCCCCGGCGCCCCGGGATTTTCGCTTCCCCTCTGTGCCCCCAGACCTTCGCTCTGTCTGGGACCTTGGGACAGTCAGGTTCTCCGGCTTATCTCGGGTGCGGAGCACAGCTCCGAAGAGGCCCCCGCGGGTCCTCACGTGGGGCTTGGGCCTCCCGAGCCGTGTTGGGTGCGGCCATTCCCCGCCTGACTGGGTCCGAGCTGTCAGCCTCCTCAAGACCCACACTGGAGGAGCGGGACTCGCCTAGGTGAGGCTCCTTGTGAGGGCACGGGTGGTCCGGGGCGCGAACCCGGGTGTAAGGGGGGCTGTATTCACCCCTGCGGTGCGTGTTCTCTCCGAGTCCTACGAGGGTACCCCATTTCACAGATGAGAACGCTGAGGCTCAGAAAGACGAAGTCTGGCAGAGAATCTGATTCAGATCTTTCTGCTCCATCTCGCAGTCTCTAGCGTAATAGTTCTAGATTTGCCTTGAGAGACCCTGACAGGTAACTGGTGGTCGCTTTCTTAGCCTCTTATCAACAGGATCATGAGAGCCCTGGCTGCATCCGCTCCAGGCTGCCTCTCCCCAGCATCGGCCTGGGGTCTTCTCCCCACCATCTGTCTTCATTTCTCCAGAAAGCCAGGGGTGGACTTGGGGCTCACTTGAGATCCTTCAGCTTGCAGGGCTCTGAATTACAGAGCTCTCCCTCTCAGAGAGAAGATACGGGTGGCTCAGGCAGGACTGACATTTCTGAGCTAGGTGCCAGGTGGGCAGCAGATGCTTTGGCCCTGGAATTGCTGTAGGACTCTTGGGAATCTACTCCAAGTTGGGCGAAAGGGTAGGCACAGCTCTCAGCCAAAGACGCTAGTTACCAGAGACACTGGACTTGGTCCTGGGCCCAGGACCGCTCCTGGTAGAGCATCTGACCTACACCAGGCCTTACCTCCTGGGGAACCCCCTCCCCACCTGCTGGTTGCTGTTGGTTTCCTTTTGTAGGTGGGCAAACTGAGGTTCTAAAAGGTTAAGCCCCTTTGCCCAAAACCACATGGTCAGACTTGGCAACTCTGGGGCTGGTTCCCAATCTGTCTGGCTTCCATCTTAGAATCCTAGACACTCAGAATTGTAGCATCTGGGAGTCTAGAATCTCTTCAAGGGGAATTATTTATCCTCTCTCCTCCAAACCAGTCTCCTGGCTTTAAAGGGAGCAGAGCTCTGGAAATTCAGAAAGAAAACAAGTCTTCATTCTTTCAACAAATATTTGCTCACTTCATATGCTCTGCCTTGTCTATTTTGTTTTTCTCAGTAGCATTTACCCCATCCAATGTCCTATAATTTCACTTATTAGCGAGTTTATTATCTTCCCGGACTGGAATGTGATGCAGGGAAGGGCTAGGGTGAGGTAAATGAGGTAATCGCCTCCAGTGTGAAACTGAGGGGTGCCCAAAGCCCTAGGAATCAAAATGACTAATGCTAACATTTATTGATCATTTGTTGTGTGTTCTGCTGGTGGGAGATCAACTCCCTGGATCACAGTCCCTCATCTCTGTCACAATTACACATGCACCCCCTGACCTAGCTGTCCCACTTCTGGGCAGAATGATATAGGTGCAGTGAGCCCACAGTGTGGGGTTTTTGGTTTTTCTAAGGCTCTGCCTGAGAACTCTTTTATTTATTTGTTTATTTTTGGCTGGGCTGGGTGTTCGTTGCTGCCTGGGCTTTCTCTAGTTGCAGGCTTATCATTGTGGTGGCTTTTCTTGCTGTGGATCATGGGCTCTAGAACTTGGAGGCTTCGTTTGTTGTGGCCTAGTTGCTCCATGGCTCGTGGGATCTTCTACCAGGGGTGGAAGCCATGTCCCCTGCATTGGCAGGCAGATTCTTAACCACTGGCCCACCAGGGAAGTCCCACAGTGTGGTTTTTAATAGAGACTAGACACATGCTCAGTGGCCATCGGTAGGGACTGATGGGCTCTTTATGTACAACATATATTATTAAGTTTATTAATAATATAATTAATAACATGCTAATAACACATATTAAGAACATATATTATTCAATGAAAGAATAAGATGAAAACAATGCACAGAACATGTTGCTGTGTGTAAAAAAAATAGAAGGAATATATGTCCATTGTTGCTTGTATGTGCCTGAAATCTCCCTGGAAGGACATATAACCATCTGATCATAATGATTCTTGCAGGGAGGGGAACTGGGTGGCTGGGGATAGGAGTGGAGGGAGGTGTTTTTCTTTTTTTAATTTCCTTTACAGCTTATGAATCTTAAGCCATGCACATGTATCACCTGGTTGAAAAAATATATGTGTATTATAGATTATTTATCTAATCATGAGACCACTGCCCTGTCTATGATCTGTCATTAACTTTCTCGTGACTTTGGACAAGGTTCTTGACATCTCTGCGCCGAGAAAAGAAGCCATGATGGTGAGCTTCGGCCCAGGCAGAGGGCAGTCTGGGACAGGAAGTGGGCTTGGTTGTGGGTCTGTCCCAACTCCACCTTCTGCATCCTGTGTGCCAGGCCCTTCCCTAAGGCTTTGCGCGCAGTATCTCTCTTAGTCTGCACTGTGAGTCCCTTTGTCCTCATTTGGCAAGCTCAGGTGCAGACCTGAGGCCCAGAGGACTGAGTTGGTGGAGGTGTGCAGTTGGTGGGCCAAACGGGAGATTGCTGCCTTAGGCAACTGCACCCACACCACTTCTGTGGCCTGTTTACCTTTCCCTTCCTGAGGTTTGTGCAAGGTTGCCCTGGGCAAGGCTGACTGCAGGCAGGCCAGGGCACGGACATCTGGGAAAACTCCAGAAATAGTGTGGGGCCTGGCGTGGGCCTGGAGGATGCCCAGCTGGGTGTCTCTGGCCCTGGCAGCTGTCCTGGAGTCTTCTGCTGCCTGGAGCCTTCCTGGCTCCCTCTGGGGCAGGAGAGGGCCTCTCTGTCTCCACCCAAGTCTGGGCTGGACTTCTGCTAAAGAAAAGGAGAAGCAGGTGGAAGGGAGGGGTGAGGTGGAAGTGCACAATGTCATAAAAATGATAAACATCAGAAACCACACCTCCTGCCCCCTCAGCAAAGAATAGAAATCACTGACACCTCTTGATCCCTTACTGTGTGCTAAGTAATTTACAAGTGTGAACTCCTTCAATTCTGTCAATTCTATGACGTAAGGTAGTTACTGCTGTTATTTCCTCCTTATGAAGGGAAACTGAGCACAAGAGATGTTTAATATCTTACACCTAGAGCTAGAATTGGAATCCCAGGAGTCTGGCTTCAGACTAAACCTTCTTATTCTTTTTTTTTTTAATGTATGTATTAATAAAATGCAGTTTACCATTTTAATCATTTTTAAGTGTACAGTCTAGTCGCATTACGTTCATTACAGTGTTGTGCAACCATTGCTAATGGAAACTCCATACCCAGTGAATAGTAACTCCTTGCTCTCTTCACTCTCCCACCCCAGCAGTCACCGTTCTTCTTTCTGCCTCTAGGAATCCGACTACTTGAGGAACCTCAAAAAAGTGGAATCAGGCAGTATTTGTTCTTTTGTGACTGGCTTATTTCACTTAGCATGATGACTTCAAGATTCATCTGTGTTGTATAGCATGTGTCAGAATTCCCTTCCTTTTTAAGGCTAAATGACATTCCACTATGTGTATATACCGTACCCCACATTTTGAGTATTTATCTGTCAGGGGACACTTGGGTTGTTTCCACCTTTTGGCTATTGTGAATAATGCTGCTATAAACACTGATGTACAAGTATCTGTTCAAGTCCCTGCCTTTAGTTCTTTTGGTCATATACCTGAAGTAGGTTTGCTGGATGCCATAGTAAGTGTGTTAAAAATTTTTGCTTCACTGCCATACTCTTTCCATAGTGGCTGTACCATTTTATATCCCAACAGTGACCATTTTATATCCCAACAGTGCACCAAATTTCTAATTTCGGCTCATTCTCCATCCACATTTATTATTTTCTGTTATTGTTTGACTGATAATGGCTATCTTGTGGGTGTGGTATGGTATCTCATTCTGGTTTTGGTTTGCATTTCCGTAATCATAAGCGATGCTGAGCATCTTTTCTTGTGCTTACTGGCCACTTGTGTACCTTCTTTGGAGAAATATCTATTCAGGTGACCGCATTCTTAGATTTGTAACCTCTGAGAGAAGTGGTCAACATTCTGTCTGGGCTGATGAAGGCCTCACAGAAGAGCTGGGCACTGGAGCATCTATTTGGTTGAAGAGTTATCATAGCTCAAATTTTGGTGGCATTTGTCAAGCACGGGCCTCATGCTGGGAGGGAGGCACTATTAGGGATCCTGCTTTACAGTTGGGGAAACCAAGGCATGGAGAAGTATCTTACCCAAGTTTTATAGCTGATTGCTGGTGGAGTTGAGATTTGAACTCAGTCAGGCTAGTCCTGGAATCAAGGCTACAGGGGTGGCCAGGGAGAGGGAGTGGAAAAGGGCACTGCCAGCAAAGGATGCAGTGTGTGCAGAGACTTGGATGTAGCATCTTAGGAGGCAAAATAGGATTCAGTTAGAAATGTCTGGAGCCCAGCTTGAGTAGGGGCTCCTGGAGGCTGGAGCTGGAGTGGGACTGGTGGAGGAAGGCCTGGGCAGAGTAGAGGGGTGGGAGGAGGCTTGGTGCTGAGGGGCCTTGGTCTTTCAGGTGGCCTGGCCACTTGGTCTGTGTTGTCCCCTTTTATGCTTTGTCCCTGGAGGATGGAGTTCTTAGCCCGTGGGAGAGATAGGAAACAGGTGGTTGTTGTTGATGTTCAGTCGCCCAGTCGTGTCCAACTCTTTGTGACCCCATGGACTGCAGCACGCCAGGCCTCTCTGTCCCTCATCATCTCCCAAAGTTTGCCCAAGTTCATGTCCATTGCATTGATGATGCCATCCAGCCATCTCATCCTCTGACACCTTCTTCTTCTTCTGCCTTCAGTCTTTCCCAGCACCAGGGACTTTTCCAGTGAGTTGGCTGTTTGCATCAGATGACCAAAATACTGGAGCTTCAACTTCAGCATCCGTCCCTCCAATGAGTATTCAGGGTTGATTTCCCTTAAGATTGATTGGTTTGATCTCCATGCTGTTCAAGGGGCTTTCAGGTGGTAGTGTCATCTAAAATGACAGGGTGCGATGAGTGCTTGGAAGGGAACTAACTGGGTAAGAGAGTTGGCAGGAGCCCCAGGGTGGTTAGGGAAACCTCTCTGAGGAAGTGAAAATGGAAGGTTCCAGGCAGAGAAGATGGTGGAAAGGCCCTGAGGCAGGAGAAACCTTGGTGTGCTCAGGAACAGCAGGGAGGACTCAGAGGCTGGAGCAGGGGAGGCTGGAGAGGAGGTGGCAGAGGAGGAGGACTGAGAGGAGGGCCAAGTGGAGAGTTTGGATTTTGTTCTCAGGTGATAGGGAGTCTCAGGGGCTGGGGCTGGGGTGACTTAAGCAGAGCTGTGATGACATCTGATTTCTGTTGGGAAAACATTGCCATTTCTGCCCTCATAGCTGAGGAAACAGGTCCAGAACCATAGCCAAGTTGACTTCTCTCTCTGGGGCCCAGAGAGGGAGGCTAGAGATTCCCTAGGAGTCCCCTGGTAAGTGGCCAAAGACTAGCAGGAGACTGGGGACTGTCTTCTCCACACCCCTGCCCCCCAGACCCAGGCCTCGGTTCAGGTTCTGGCTTTGCCATTTATTAGCCATGTGACCTCAGACATGTGGCTTCACTCTCCATGCCTTGGTTTTCTCAAATGTAAAATAGTCATAATAGTAGTATCTACCTTACAGTGTACATGTGAGGATTAATAAATGAGTTAATTCCTAGAAAGAGCTTAGAACAAATGCCAGGTACAAAGCAAGCACTTGGAGAAGTTCTACCTGTTTTATAAAACTTGTCATCATTGCCTTGCTTTTACTACTGTTAGAGCCTAACTGAGCACAGCTTCCTTCCCCACTGTTGCCTTAGTAGAGGGTTAGGAAGGGACCCAGCAGTCTGCTGTGGACAATGATGGTCTTGTCACCTCCCTTATCCTCCTAAAATCAGGACCCAGGGACTGAAAGAGGTCTCAGAGCTGATTCATTTCCAGGTGGAAGAGAGTTGTTCCTTGAATCAGTTCCTGTCCCCTTGTGCCCTCCACCTCAATTCTGGTACAGCCCCCACCAGGCACAGACATGGAACTGGGTCCTTTCACTTCCTTGGGGCTCATGTCTGAGGCCAGTGCTCACTTCCTTCTTTGGACTGCAGGATCCCAGTGAAAATTGGCTTCATTGAATGTGCCGCCTGAAGTGATGTAATAGAGCTTGGTGGCAGAAGAGATGGTCACCTCCTTCCCAGGGGTTCCTTCTGGCAGGACTACTATTGACTCTTCATCTGTAAAATGGGCATCAAATAGCTTCTCCCTCTCAGGGTAGTATAGAGATTTAAACAAGGACCGTATCTGGCAATCTGAAATTCTAGTTATTATTATTGCTGTCAATTACTAATGTTTACAGCTTGCTCAAAGCTTCAGTAGGCACTCTCAAGCTCTAAGAACTCACACTGACCTGGCCTGGAAGCTGGGACTCACCTTTAGACAGAATGGAAGACCAGAGAGGTTCAGCAACCTGTTCAGGGACACACAGCCAGAAAGGGGGGTGGTGTTAATTAAGGTTTGGTCTGAGGAGAAAGAGCCCAATTTGGACTCTGCAGGGTGACTTTGGCAACTGACTCAGCCTGTCCCAGCCTCAGTTTTCCATTAGTCAAATGGGGATAATAATACAGCTCCCTTCATAGGGATTGTTGGGAAGATTAAAATGGGTTAATTAACACCAGGAAAAGTTAATATATTAACTGGCGGTCATTGTGGCAGTGACAAGGGGGACTCAGTTTTTCCATCCGCAAGATGGGTGCCCTTGCCCTACTGGGCTCCACGTGTGGGCCAGGGCAGCTGGGGATGGGCGGGCCCCGCTCTTCGGAAGGGCTTCCTGGGGTAGGCAGGGCGCCTGAGACCAGATCCCGGCGCCGAGCTGACGGACAGCAAGCCTGGGCTCAGTTCCGGCCCGCTGCCTGGTTTTCCTTCTCCCTTTTCGAGTAATTCCTGGGCCGGCGGGTTCACTTGCCGGGGGCCGGCCGCCGGAAGTTGCGCAAACGTTGTGTTACCTGAGCCCAGGTGGGCCGGGCTGGAGAGCGCAGAGCGGCGGCCGGGACGCAGCCAGGTATGTGCGGACCGGGGCCTGGGCGCCCGGGTCGGGGCTGCCCGGGCACCTCTCCCTCCTCCTCGGGTAGGCGGGGACCGGGCCGAAACTCACCTTCAGGCCTGGACGAGGCTGTAGGAATCGTGCCGTCTGCTCTCTCATTTAAGAGCCGGGACTACCTGAGCTCGGAGAGGGGCGGCTAGCAGACTAGAGTCACACAGCGTGCTGCTGGGCTCTGGGCCTCCACCGCCGCTAGGAGTCCCCAAGATTGCTCTCGGCTAGGAAGGGCAAGGGCAGAAGCTAGACCGGGGATCCGGGCTCCTCTACGACCCTCTCCCCTCCGCCCCCCGCGGCCCCACACCGCGGCCTCCTGAGGCTAATGCCCGGGAAGCCTCTGGGGAGGGAGCGTGGTGAGGCTACATGCCCGAGGATGACAAGGAGAAAGGGCCTGGGGCCGGCGTATTTGGGGTCGTTTGTGGGTGTTTGAAATCCGTGGGTGGGGCGTTGGGTGATGAGAGGAGGCCTCAGAGAAGGCGCGAGCCCCACCTGGGGACCGGGACCCTGGCTTCAACTGGAGGAGCCACAGCACTTTGGGCTTCACCCGCCTGTGGAATGAGTCTTGTTCACGGATTAACCTCCTTTGTCCGCGGCTTAGGCTCAGACAGACCCTTCTGGAGAAGACTTAGAGACCCCTGCGAGAGGAACGGTCTCAGGAGTTGGGTCCAATTCGTAATAGAAACAGGGAGCCCAGGTCTTGCAGTGAACGAAAGTGCTCGACTCATTTTTTGTCTCTCCATCCTCACGGTGACCTGGAGGATGAGGAAGATCTATTTTTAACAGCATTTCACAGATAAGGAAATCCCAAGTCTGGAAGAGGTGCAGCTGTTTGCGAAAGGCGCACAGCGGTCGAGTGGGCGAGTTCTGGGCGAGCTGGCCAGCGGCCCCATAGCCAAGCTTGGCTCCTAGAATCTGCCCTGGTCTGGCCAGAAGAGCCCCTGGGGCGCCTGGTCCGCTGGAGGCGTTGGAAGCCCGAGCCGGGTTGGGGTGGGGGTCGCAGAACTTATGCCCTAGCCCTGCCCATCTGACCTCCTTCCTCCCTCTGTTTCCCCGATGATGCCCGGGAGGGAACTCATGCCACCAACGGGTTGGACTGGTTTGGGAGGTGGCGGCCTGGGGGTGGGGCAGAGCCTACCTACCTTGACAGGGCTTGGCATGGCTACCTTTCTTGTGACCCTTCCCTCCTGAGGTCTCCTTGGGGGTTGGTCCTGAGTGGGGCAGCCTTCTTCTCCCACCTACTTCATCTCTTCTACCTCTGGAGCAGCTCTGGCTCTGGGCCAAAAGCCCCCAAGTTTCTGTTGTCAACTTGCCTTGGTTGCAGAGGTCTCAAACTGGGGTGGGAGGGGAGGGGCTCAGATATGTTTGCAGGCATTTTGTTTGCCCTGTCCGTGCAGTTTTTAATATTATTACTATCAAGTAGACTAACAATCTAGAGTTTCCATGCACTCTGGATTCCCAGCTTCCTAGAACATTCTATATCTACCATTTTGGACCATATGCCTACAGTAGGGTGGGTGTGCCCCCTCTCTAGTTTGTCCCTGGTCTCCCTACTTATATTTGGCCCTCACAGGTATTTTATCTTAGTAAAAATCCATTGACTGTTAGTTATGCGTAAAGAGCAATATCTTGAAACTGAGATAGGGGAACAAAATAGACCCTCCCTTGCTGCCCTCCCCCACCCCCCAGCTGTTTTAGGAGAATGTGAATAATAATGAGTAAAACTACTCTTTTTCAGACGAGTGAATTAGGCTTCATATGACTTCGTGTCTTATTTACTGGCTCTGGAACCTAGGTTGGCAACTTCTTTGAGTCTCAGTTTCTCCGTCTGTGAAAATGGGATGACAGAGACCTGTATCACAGACTTGTTTCGAGATTACAGGAGAGGATGATGTCAAATGTCTAGAAGACAGATTCCTCTCTCCCCTCCCCAGTCCAGACTCTTCCCTCATGGCATTCTGGATGTCAAGGTGGGGCTGTCCAGTATAGCTTTTTGCTGCAGATGGAAATGCTCCAATCCGTGCTGTCTAGTAGAGTGGCCACTGGCCACATATGACTATCGAGCACTTAAAATGTGGCCAGTGTGATTCAGGAACTGAATTATATTTACTGTAAATTTAAAGTTAAGGCTGAGTAGCCATATGTGGCTAGTGGCTATTGAATTAGACAATACTGGTTTAGATGGCCTGAAGGTCCTCTTGAAGGTCATCTTGATGGAGTCCCTTTCCCCCATATTATACTTGAAAAGGTTCAGGACTTGGTCTATGGATTTTCTTCCGGCCCATCTCTAGGGGACTTCGGGGAGCACTTTGGGACTCTAGCCCTTCTTTCTTGGAAAAAGGGACAGGGGTGGCCTGACGGCCAGGGCACTGGCCCTGATGCTTAGGTGATCATGTGGAGACCAGTGCCTCCAGAGGTAGGCCCTCCTGCCTATGGGTGTCCATACTACTGCTGTTGGCAGATGCAGAGTTGGCTGGATACTCCTGAGCAGGGCTGTGATCTTGGGCATTTCCAGCTTCTCCTGGGGCCACATAGCTCAGGGCTGATGTTTCCACCTGACAGGCATCCATGGATCACCGTGGGCCTGGCATTGGAATTTCATACTGGAAGCTAATGGGTGTCTGGACTCCAGTGGGGCAGGGGTGGGGTAGGGACTTTCTGCGCTCCTCCTCCACAAGCTCTGCTGCCGTGCCTGAGGCCTGGCATGTCCAGGCGGGTGGATGGCACAGGGCAGCTTCCTGCCTAGGTGAGTGTTGGGTGGAGGTGGTTCCAGGCTTCCTGTGGGCATTCCAGGTGGGGTGTGGGGTTGGAGCCCTTTCTCTTGGCCACTCAACCCCAAGACCCCTGCGCGGCAGAGGGACAAGGGAGGCAAGGGACAGCCACCAACTTGTTGAATTAGCTTCTTCAAGCTTGCCTCCCTGGGCTTCAGTTTCCCCAAGTGCAAAATGGAGTTGAGAAGAGGACCCACTGAGGGTGAGCTGGCTGATGTCCAGCACTCAGCCTGGAGCCTACTTTGCTTCCTTTAAAATATACCATCCCCATCCTTTATGCCCAGGCAGCCCGTGTCTGTCTTTGGTACCTTTTTTCTGTCTGCTTCAGCTGGGCTGGGCCCTCCTCGAAGGAGGGGGAGTGGGTGGGGCCACAGGCCAGCTTTCTGCCTGATGATTGGCTCCCTGTGAATCAGAGGCGTGGCTTTTACCTTTTAATAGGGAAGGCGTCTTCGGTCTCTTGGTCTTCGCTGAGCCTTTGTCTGAGTGGGCTCTGTCGCTTTTTTCCACCCCTGCAGCCGTTGTGGAGTCCAGCTGCTAGCTTTCTGCTTGGATCTCTGTCTTCTCATTTCTCCAGTCTCCTCAGACAGAAGCCCTCGGGGAATGTAACAGCCATGCCTGTGGACACGCTGACTCCGGGAGCCCGGGACACCCCTGCCCTACCTATCCGCCTACGGACCAAGGTTCCTGGCTACCTGCTCCGGCGGCCAGCGGACGGTGGAGCCCGGAAACCTAGTGCTGTCGAGCGCCTGGAGGCCGACAAGGCCAAGTACGTCAAGAGCCTGCATGTGGCCAACACTCGTCAGGAGCCTGTGCAGCCCCTGCTGTGCAAACAGCCCCTCTTCAGCCCTGGAACTCGCCGCACCGTGCTCACACCTAGCCGCCGAGCCCTGCCTGGTCCCGGCCGCCGGCCCCAGCTGGACTTGGACATCCTTAGCAGCCTCATCAACTTGTGTGATAGTCCTGTGTCCCCTGCTGAGGCCAGCCGTACCCCTGGATGGGCTGAGGGGGCCAGGCAGCCTCCCCCGGCCACGCCTCCACGCCCACCACCGAGTATTGCTGCAGTCCGGCGAGTGGATGTCCTGCCCCTGCCGGTGTCACCTGTCCAGCCCTGCTCATCGCCAGGCCCTGCCGCTGCCTCTAGCCCAGTCAGGCCCCCAGGTTTGCAACGCTCCAAGTCGGACCTGAGTGAGCGCTTCTCACGGGCAGCAGCTGACCTGGAGCGATTCTTTAACTTCTGTGGCCTGGACCCGGAGGAGGCACAGGGATTGGGTGTGGCCCACCTAGCGCGGGCCAGCTCAGACATCGTGTCACTGGCGGGCCCCAGTGCTGGGCCAGCCAGCTCCGAGGGGGACTGCTCCCGCCGCAGCTCTGTCACCATCGAGGATGGGGCTCGGGAGCGTGTCCCCTATGGCGTGTCAGTGATAGAGCGCAACGCCCGCGTAATCAAATGGCTGTATGGGTTGCGGCAGGCGCGGGAGTCTCCAGCAGCTGAAGGCTAGGTATCCACTGGAGTCGGGATCTTAGGCTGTTGGCCTCTTGACCTCTCCTGCATCCATTCCCTGGCTTGGAGCAGACCCAAGGCTGCTGCCTTGTGTGAACTTGCTGTGGAGGCAAAGGCTCAGAGCACCCATCTGGCAAGGACTGACCTGGAGAGAGTTGGCTCTTAACCTTGGACCACTGCCTGGCCCTCACATGTAGGGTTTTGACATGAATGTCCCCTGCTTGTGGGTTTGGATTTGGGGCACTTAAGCCTCCCCACTGAGAGTGGAGGGCCAAGGGATCTCACCAGAACTGTCTACCCAGCAGCTCTGTTTCTTTTTTCCTTCCTTGGCCTCTGGCCTTTGCTGACTTCCTCTTCTTTAGCCCATGGGCCTTGGTTACCTGGGAACTCACCCTGGGGTGGGGCAGGGAAGAGTGGCCTTGGCAGCCTGGGCCTAGGTGGGTAGACTACAGAAGGGTCTTGTAGGAGTCTGCACTGCTCTGACTTCCCTCCTTTTGGTTAATAAACACAAATGCTTGTTTTTCAAAGGCTGGGTCATCAGATTCTTCTGTGTTTACAAGGGGAGAGGGTGGGAAGTCTTGGGATGGGGCCTTCAAAAGTCAGTGATTGTCCACCCTAGGATCTGGGGGAACATGAGTTCAGTGGCTGGCCTGGCCTGAGACTTGCCTCACAGGGCATCCTCAAAACCCCTCTGGGAGGCTCGCTGATGGGCCTTCTTCATAGAATTTGGGAAAAAACTGGAAAGAGCACTGGGAAGGGGACCTGCAGGGAAAGGCTGACAGGTATATGGACCTTCCCCAACCATAAGTTATGTGCCCTTTTCCATCCCAGCCCAGTTCCCAAGGGGGCAGGAAGCTCAGAGAGGGCAAGCCCTGAACTTGAGGTCACATAGTCCATAGATTGGAAGTGGAATTCTTACAGGAAGCAGGACTTGAGATAGATAGAAAAAAATGAGTGGCCTTGCCCCTAACTCTGAGTGGCCCTGGTCAGGCCAGTCTCCCTCTTTGGGCCTTGGTGGATGAATTGGCAGCATGGTCTTATCTGGGCTTGGGGAAAGGGAAGGAGGTGGCTGGCACTGGGCTTTGAGATCTTGGCTCCTTCCTGTCTCCCTCCAGGTTAGTTACCTGCTAGGAGACCCCACCCTTGGCTGATGAAGCATCTAGGGCCAGGCTCATAAAGGGTGAGAACCTGGATGGGCTCTGCATCCCTGCTTTCCCGAGGGAGGGGGGCAGGGCTGGGAGGCGCTTCCTCTCCTGCAGGCTGCCTGGGCTGCAGCACTCAGAAACAGGAAGCTCTAATGGGGGCCCTTGGTGACAGGTTTGATGTAGGTTTTATTTTAAGCATAAAGAGGAGATTTCCGTTGGGCTGTTGACAAACATCCAGGTCAGCCCAGCTGTCTGACAGTCCACCACCAGTCCCCAGGGGACTTGACTGGGCTGGAGCCATTTGGGGAAGTAGGGGAAATCAGGTTGTAGAAGAGGATGGTATTCAATTTCATGAGGATGGAGTTCACTCCTCATGATACAGATTGGGAGACTGAGGCACAGGCCGGGGATGACCTGCTGTAGGCTCCCAGCAGGTTTGGCAATGCAGGAGCTGGCCCCCCCACCCCATCCCTGAGTTAAAGGAGTGATGGGGTTGGGCTGATAATCTGTGTCAGCTCTGCAGAGGTGGTGTCTTTTGAGGTGTCAAAACCTCTACCTCCAAGGCAACTCACCTGAATTCTGTGCTAAGGGTTGCCCCTTGCAGTGAGCTGTCAGTTCTCTAGAAACACAAGGAGGGAGTGTTGGTTGCATTTTACGTGTGAAGAAATCAAGGTTTGGGTCACAGGACTGCTGGTGATGATCTGGGAGAGCCCTTGTTCCTGGAGGAAGTTTAAGAGCTGGACTCAGACCATTCATACTACACCTGTCACTGAATCCTCAAGGTGACTTTTTGAGGGTCACCTGAGAAGATCACCTCTTGTCTTAGAGCAGGGAGGGGTAGTGGCTTTTGGGCTGTCACAGAGTGGGTCTGCCCTCCAGCCTGGGGTCACACCCTAGCCTCCTAGGCATCCCAGTCACCGGCTTTCTGGGTCCTTGATTCTCCTGACACATGCCTCACCTCTCTTCCAAATCCTGGCAGCCTTTCCTCCTTGTCACTATGGAACACCTACTGGATGCCCAGCAGTTGGCAAGACAGCCATGGGCCCCGCCAGGTCTCAGGGGACGGAAGGAGCTGCTAAGTAGAAACTAGTCATATAATTTGGAACAGATGCACTCAGGGATGTCTGCCCTAAGACCAGAGCTGTTCCTAGAAGCTGTGATGGGGGGAGCCAAGAAGGGCATTGGGAGGGTCTGATGCAAGAGAGCAGGGAGGGATTCTTGGAAATGAGGAAGGTGAGACAGTTTGAGCCTTGACTTCTCTGACAGGGGTTCCCCTCGGCCAGGATTCTGTGGAGGGAGAGGCTAGCGGCTTCTGCCATTCCCCTTACCCCCGGCCTACCAAACCTTGGGGATCCACAGAAACAGGCCCTCTATTGTTTCGCCTCCAGTTGGAGTGTGAGGGGCAGTGATTGGCAGCCGCTGTGTTTCAGCCCCTGTGAGGGCCTGCAGCTGCTGCCTTGTCCCCTGGGGCTGCTGGGCCTCCATAGCAGCTTCCCCAGGCCAGACTGGCCCCAGCTGCCTAGCCCCTAATTAGGCAAAGATGAGATTTGCTCCCTGATCTGTTTCTCACCAGCTAATTATACACACTTGGGCTTGGGAGACTGGCAACCTGGCTGCTCACTTCTGTCACGAAGGTGTGATGGGCCCCCTGGGAAAGTGCCCATCCCCACCTGCAGGACCTCAGTTTATCTTGACAGAGGAAGGGATGTAGTGAGAGGGTATTGTCCCTGCCCTGATGAAATGGTTCTGCCTTTGCTAATGAGTTGCTGAAGGGGGCCAGGGGGAGGAGACCCCCTCCATCTTGTCTGACATCCGGTGCCCAGGGAAGTCTGCAGATCCATCCTGGCCCAAGACAGAAGCCCCATCCAGGTTTTTTAAAAGTTTAATATTATTTTTCAGATGATACATTTATATATTCCCCCCCAATTTTATTAAAATGTTCAAACATAAAAGTTGATAGAATTATTCAGTGAATACATATATCACCTACTAGATGGACGGTTGTTAATATTTTGCTATATTTGCTCTATCAGGCATCTCTCCATTCCTCTGTCCATCCAGTAAGACAATTGGATTTTTTGGAAACCTTTCAAAGTAAACTGCAAGCATCAGTACCCTTCCCCTCAAAGACACTTCAGCATGTATATCATCAACAGAGTTTCATATTAAATATTTGTTTATGGTTATTCTTGAGGGTGGGGGGGTAAAATTTAAATACAGTGAAATGCATAGATCTTAAAAGTACCATTTGCCAAATTTAGACAAGTACATACTGTACCCCAAACCCCAATCAGAACACAGAACCATGAACAATTCCCTCATATTCCTTCCCAGTCAGTTCTTGTCCCCCGCTCATGGAGGTATATGATTCTATATAAATTAAATATTACTAAAAACAACATTCCCTTGCCCTTCCCTTCCCACTCCTAACTCTGCTCTCCAAAGTAAACACATTCAACTTTTTAAACTATTTCTTCTGACATTTTCCTCCATATTTCTAAATAACATTCTTTTCCTGCCATTTTCTTGATTAATTTTAGGCAAATGTTGACTTTCAGGTCTGATGTCCCCAGAGTGTGGCTTCTGCAGCCTGACTGTCTTGTGTTTGAACTCTAGCCCTTTCCTTTACTGGCCAGATGACCTGGCAAGTCCTCTTAACTTAGACTTAACCACCTTAAGACTTAACTACCTTTTGCCTTAGTTTCCTCATTTGTAAAATGAGTAATAAGAATATTGAAGATATTAGACTCTTATGAGGATTCAGCATGTAAAGTGCCTAGAATAAGGCACATCACCCAGTAAGTGGTCAAAACTGTTTCTTTTTGTAGTTATTATTATCAAGGAAGACAACTTTTCTTACCCACTTCTCTTTCAAAATCAACATTTATCACAAATTTTCATTAAATGATTAATTAGTATTGTTTATATTGTGACCATATAAATATTTTCTTGCCAAGTTGCATATTACAGTTAGATTTCCTTTTTTTGTGCAACTCTATTCTTCCTGGAGTTAATTACCTGCTTTGTTTTCCATTTGCTTAGTTTCCTCTTTACTCATATTTGATTCTTGGACATCTTCAATTTCCCCATAGTTACACATAGAGGATAATTTATTGGTTCCAATTTTCTTCCTGAAACCCTTCAAGGGCTTTATAACAATCCTTACAGAACTTTAAAAACAATAATGGAACCAATTTTTTTTTAAAGGCAATTTTAAGCACAAATACAATTTGTAAGATAAGCACTTGTAAGCATCCACTCTCTGTCTCTGCTCACATGTGTCTCTAAGAGGAATAAAAGGCCTCTCCATTTATCCACTGAGCATGTCTGATCACTGCTGCCAACCTCTGGCTTGTCCTGTGACCTTGGCTTTATTCATTTAACCAAAGTCTACTTCTATTCACCTTGGAACTGTACTTGGCAGTGCCAGCAACATAGAGCTTGGGCAGTGTCGACCCATCTGTTCCCAGACTGGCATTTACACTGCGCATTACATTACATTGGCAGCCAGGAGAGTGTGTGTGGGGTTAGATGATGGGTGTATGTGTGTGTGTGTGTGTGAGACCTGTAGGGGCATGTGAGTGTTTATATAGGTGCCAACAGACTTGCTATGAAAGCTCATCTGTGTGCATTTATGTGCATGTACTTGTGTGTATAGACATTGACAGTGTGTTCACTAGCTGTATGTATCAAGAAGCCCTTGCTGTGTAACAGACCACCCTAGACCCTAAACAACAAATTATTAGTTCATGATTCTGTGAATTGGAAATCTAGTTTGGGCTCAGCTGGGCAGTTCTGATCTTACTTAGGCTCACTCACATAGCTGCAGTTAGCTGGGGCTGGGTGGTCTTGGAGGGCCTTGCTCACATCTCTGGCAGTTGGCAAGCTGTTTACTAGGGTGCTTCGATTCACCTCCATGAGGCTAGCGTGGGCTCATTCACATGGTGATCTTAAGGTTTCGTGTTCAGCTCCATTGCACAAGTGTTCTTTAAAGCCTCTTATTGGGTCATGATTACTAAAGTTCCATTGGCCAAATTGACGTGGTCAAGTCAGATTTAAGTGGTAGAGAAATAGACTCCATCTCTTAGTCATATTGCAAAGGGTATGAGTACAGGCATGGAGGAATTTTTGCAGTCAGTTTTCAGTTTATCACAGCCTGTGTGTGCTGGATGGGCTTCCCTGGCGGCTCAGACAGTAAAGAACCTGCCTGTAATGCAGGAGACCTGGGTTCAACCATTGGGTTGGGAAGACCCCCTGGAGAAAGGAAGGGCAACCCACTCCAGTATGCTTTCCTGGAGAATTCTATGGACATAGGAGCCCAGGAGGCCACAGTGCATGGGGTCGCAAAGAGTCAGATATGACTGAGCGACTAACACACGCACACACATGTGTATGGTAGGTAAAGTATTGGGGAAACTTCCCAGCTTTGAAATCAGAAAAACTTGGACTTTTTGGTACTACCACCTGTTGTCTGATCTTAGTCAAGTTGCCTCACCTCTCTGAGCTCTGTAAACTGGATAAAACTGAATAACATGCTATGGTCTTTGTAAGGGCTTGTTCCATTCATGTGTTCATACAATATATATTTATTTGGATCTACTGCATACCAAGTCCTAGGCACACCCTGGAGAGATTGTAGCAAACAAAATGAACCAAACACCTCCCTTGGGAGACTTAGTATAGATACTATTTGATCATCTCAATAATTTTATGATCACTAAGATTACATCCTAAAGGAAGGAGAGGTTCTTGACCTCACCAAGGAGGTCTGGGAAACCTGAGATATTTGAGCTGAGGTGTGAAGGATAAATAGAAGTTAGCCAGGAGAGGTGGGCCTAGGAGTGGAAAAGGATTCCAGAATAAAGGACCAGCCTGTGCAAAAGTCCTGTGGTGGGAGGAGTAGATTATTGGAACAAAGAGGGTAGGTGAGGCTGAACCTGAAACATAAGGGCCTGACTGTGTGAGGCTATCAGGGCCTTTGAACAATGTGAGGGTCTATCTTGCCAGGCATCCTGAAAAAGAAAAACAACAATAACAACAAAACCACCAAAGTTCTAACAGTATTCTACAAGCCCTCATGACCAGGATCCCTGTTCCTCCTCCTCCTCCCCTTTACCTCCCCTGACACAGCCTGCTGCTTTCTTGATATTCCAGAAACACACTAGACACATTTCTACCTCAGGGCCTTTGTACTTGCTATTTCCACTGCCAGTATCTGTCCTACCCCAGATATTCACATGACTCACTCCCTCTCTTCATTCAGGTCTGTGCCCACATGTCACCTTCTCAGAGAGGCCTTCTCTGACCCACCCACTCACTGCCCTTTCCCTGCTAAACCATCAGCTTCCAATAACCATTAGTTCTCTACCCTGGTTTATTTTTCTTACTAGAAAAATACTCCTACCCTCCACCTCCTATCACTACTTACAGTTAACAAAGGCCACATTATGTTTCTTGTGTGTGTCTCTCACTAGAATGCAGTTCCATGAGGCAGGTGAGTTTGCTTTGTCTAGGCTCAGTCCCCATCCCCTGGGGAACAGGCGGTTTCTCATAGCCATTTGTTGGATGAAGGAATGAGTGAAAACAAGTGAGTGAATGGCATGCTAGAAAGAACTGACTCCTGAATATTTGGAGGTCTGGCTTTAAGCCCCCAGCTGGGTGAGCTAGATAAACCATTCACCTTTTGGTTCCTGGTTTCCCTCACTGTGCTGTGAGGTATTTGTGGCCTCTAGGATGGCTCTGGGTTTGGAAAGGAAGACTCCAGGCTATGGAGGGTTAGGGCTTGTCAGGGAGAAAGGGAGCTGGGGCCCTCTCCCTGGCCTTTCTGGGGATGAAAATAGCCTAGCCCAGCCCCCAGGGTTGGCCCCCTACTCTCACTATGGCATTCAGCTGGAGCCAGGGGGCTCTGCCTGGAGCCTGCCAGCCTGGCGTTGGGCTGGAATAGGCCTCCTGACAGCTGGGCCAGGCAGCCCTGGGAGGTTCTTAAAGGCAAACTGGGCTGGTTGGATGGCCCCCACTTCCCTCCCTACTCCCCTCTCCTTTATCAGTGTCCATTGGCAAGGTAAATCCCTTAATCCCCTACATGCCTGCAGCCTTTGCAGCTTGCAAAACTCTTCCTTCGTCTGTGTCTAATTTCACTCTGCAGGGTAGCTGCATTACCAGGGGGAACATAAAGCTTCAAAGAGGACAGCTGTCTCATTGGAGGTTACATAGCCAGGACCTAGTGCAGTTACTGGTGAGACACAGGTCTGGCCCAGCCTTGCCCCCTCCCTGAGAACGGGAGTTCGGCAGGCCCAAAGCTTCTAGGTTCTCATGAAAAATGAGACCTCAAAAATGTTTAGTATGTGATTCTCTTGCGATTTAAATGTGAGCTTAATGTTGTTGTTGTTCAGTTGCTTAGTAGTGTCCGACTCCTTAGGACCCCATGGACTGCAGCACCCCATGCTTTCCTGTCCTTTGCCATCTTGCTCAATTCATGTCCATTGAGTTGCTGATGGATCCAACTATTTCATCCTTTGCTGTCCCTTTCTCCTCCTGCCTTCAGTCCTTCTCAGCGTCAGGGTGTTTTTCAATGAGTTGCATCAGATGGGCTTACTGTAAAAATACCTTAAACGTAAAAGTATTACTTAAATGTAAAAATACCCCATACAAAAGCTATAGGTATTTATCACGCCATAGTTTGTAATAGCAAACAGTTGAAAATGTCCATTAATGAGAAGTGGTTAAATCAGCTCAGTCTAGCCTTGCACCAGCAGCACACATGGCACTGGGAACATGGCCTGCATGCACTCGTGTGGACTGGCAGGGCACCTGGTTCTGTGAGCAGAGCAAGGTGTGAGACCATGCACCCTGTGCCCAAACCCTCTTGTACCGACCTTCAGTCTCCCTGGAGAGCTACGTGGGGAACCTGACACACTGGTGGCCTGTGGATACTGGCTGGCTGGAGCCAGCGGTGAGGGGGGAACTCACTTCCTCTGCTTTGTACCGTTTGAATGTTGAACCTTGTGAATGTATTATCTATGCAGAAAAAAATAAAAATAAATTTAAAATAAAGTAACACATAGTAGATGGCAAGAAACCTGAAAGAGAAAGAGAGACATCAGGTTTGCAGGCCCAGTCGGCTCCCAACCTCCCCTGGGGCAGGCAACCAGGGGCCAAATTCTGGTTCTGCCCAGCTTGGTTTTGTGGTTCCACCCTCTACAGTAATATTTTGGTTTCCACAGACACAGCACCCACAGGAAACCCCAGCCAATGGGCATCAGGTGCTGGGCTGGACTGCCTGGTGGTGGGCATGACACATCCTTGTTAATGGCATCATCCAAGTGCCTGAGTGATGATGCAGCCCCCAGTGGAATGGTAACACTTCCCATAGTTCCACAGGCGGGGCTGGTCTAGGGTTTGTCTTGCAATGTCTAGGTGGGTGTGTTGACACCAAAACAACCATCTCCATTAACCAGCTCTGAGCCTTTAGGGACTGAATTCATCCATCCATCCAATATTCATTAAGCACTTACTATGTGGCAAGTTGGAGAAGGAAATGGCAACCCACTCCAGTATTCTTGCACGGAGAATCCCACGGACAGAGGAGCCTGGTGGGTTTGGGGTTGGCCAAGAGTTGGGCACGACTTAGTGGCTAAACAACAACAACAACATGTGCCAAATCCTCTCCTGGGCACTAAAGAAACAGCAGCATGATGTGTGCTCAGCCACATCCAGTTCTTATGTGACACTATGGACTGCAGCCCGCCAAGCTTCTCTGTCCATGGGATTTTCCAGGCAAGAATACTGGAGTGGGTTGCTGTCTCCTCCACCAGGGGATCTTCCCTATCCAGGGATCACACGTGCATCTCCTGCACTGGCAGGTGGATTCTTTACCACTGAGCTACCAGGGAACAAACCAAATAAAAACCTCATGCCCTCTGGTGTGGAGACAGGTAATACCTACCAGGGAGGGAAAGTTCTGTGGAGAAAGAAGAAGCAGGGGAAGGGAGTGGGGCTCTCGGGTTTTTCCATTTTTACTGATGTAGAATTGTGTTAGTTGCTTAGTCGTGTCTGACTCTTTGAGACCCCATGGACTGTAGGCCACCAGGCTCCTCTGTCCATGGAATTCTCAGGTGAGAATACTGGAGTGCATTGCCATTTTCTTCTTTAGGGATGTAGAATTGATATACAATAAAATCAACCCATTTCAGGTGTACAGTTCAGAGAGTTGAAGTTGTATACATCTGCGTACCCACCACTCCAGACAAGGTATGGACATTTCCATGCATCTTGTAAAGTTCCCACATGCACCTTTGTAGTCAATTTCTTGCTCCCACCCCACTACCCATCTAGAGAGCTGCTGATCAGTCTCCTTCCACTGTGGACTGAATTTGTCCTTTCTGGAGTTCCTACAAGTGAAATCTGGCTTCTTTCACTTGGCATAATACATTCGTGATTCACGCATGCTGTTGCGTGTTGGTTCCTTTCAATTGCATCCCATGGTATGGCTCTCCGTATTGTTTGTTTATCCAACCTATTGATGATCATCTGGGTGGTGGTTTCCACTTTTTGGCTATACAGATAAACCCGCTATGGACATTCATGTACACCTCTGTGTGCATATATATTTTCATTTCTCTTGGGTAAATACCTGGGAGTGGAGTTGCTGGGCCTAGTGGGAAGTATGTATGTAATTTTATTAGAAGGGAGGACTGTGCTCCTAAATAGGGTGGTGAGAGCAGGCTTCACCTACCAGGTGATGTTTCAGCAGAGGCCAGACGGAGGCAAGCGGAGTGTCTGTGGGGAAGAGTGTTCTAGGCAGAGGGAGCTGGGGGATCGGGTGTCAGCAGAACAGCACAGAGGCCAATGTGGCAAGATTAGAGTGAGTGAGCAGGAAAGGCCTGCCTAGGAGGTGAGGTCAGTGTGTAACAGCGCTGGATGCTGTCCGGCCCTGAGGTCATGGTGAAGGCATTGGCTTTTACTCTGAGAAGCCACAGGAGGGTTCTGAACAAGAGCTGGGACAGGATTGAGCTTGTATTTTAACAGCCGCCTCCTGGATTGCTAAATGGAGAATGGGCTGTTGGGCAGGGAGCAGGGAGGCCAGCTAGGCGCCTGCTACAATGGTCCTGGTGGGAGATGCAGGAGCTAGCTGACTGGCGTTGAGGTGGTGGAGAGTGAGGAGTGTCAGATTCTGGGTCTACTCTGAAGGTGGAGCTAGAGGGGAAGCACTGGGCATGGGAGGCGAGGGAAAGAGATATGAAGGGTGGCCGGGACCTGAGGTGGCCTCTAGGAGCTGAGAGTGACTCCTAGCAACAGCTAGCAAGGCAACGTGTACCTCAGGCCGGCAACCCCAAAGAACTGGATTCTGCGAATCACCTGAGTGAACTTGGAAGAAGACCCTGAACCTCCCCAAAGGAACACAGCCCAGCTAAGAGCTTAATTCAGCCTGGTGAGACCCTGAACAGACAACCCACCTGTGCCACACCCACAGCCTGATCCATAGTAACTGTCAGATGGTGGTTTTCAGTCACTAAGTTTGTGATAATGTTTTACTCAGCAATAGGTGACTAATACAGACATCCTGGAATCCTACAGCATCAGAACTAAAGAGTTCCTTGGCAACTATTGACTCCAACCTCCTCGTCTACAGCTGGAGAGACTAGGGTCCAGAGAGAAGACAGGCCTCGAACCCTGGTCCCAACAGGTAGGCAGCATCAGGCAGAAGCTGGACGCCCTGCCAGGCCCAGCCCCTCCTCTCCTAGGAGGTACCAGCTCCTCTGCCAACCCCTCCTTCGTCTGGACACTGGTCCCCTAGATAGCCAGCTTCTGGGTATCCACTGAATACCCTCAGTTCCCGGGCCAGCAAGCTTGGGCAGTTTCCCCACTAGGCCAGGCCCAGTGACCAGGAGGGAGGTAGCATCCTCGTCCCCACAACAGAGCAGGGCCCACGGGCGGAGGAGCCACACCGGAATCTGAGAGCCCAGCGGGGAGGGACTGTGCCTAGAATCCCAGCTCTATTGCTCACGGGCTGTAGGACTCTGGCCAAGGGACACCCCTTTGCTGAGCTGCAGGGTCCAGTCTGTGAAACGGGAGCAGGATTGCTGTTCTCCAGGTAGCCAGTGAGCTCAGGTACATGAAACTGTTGGTGGGAGTTCTGTAAATGCACGAATGCACATCGCCAACCTTTTCCTTCATGTGGGCCTCAGTTTCCCCATCTGCTAATTGATCTCATGCTTTAGATATGCTTTGGGGGTCCTTTTAGCTCTAACAGTTGACCCATTTTAGGGTTCAGATTATGGCTCTGCTTGTTATCAGCTGTGCAACCTTGGATAAGTAATTTAGTCTCTCTGAGCCTACATTTCTTAACTTGTAAAATGGGCTATTAATAATGCCTATCATATAGGCAAAACTTTCTCTGACATTAGATCCTACCAATGTTTTCTTAGGTCAGTCTCCCAAGGCAATAAACGAGTAGGACCTAATCAAACTTACAAACATTTACACAGCAAAAGAAGCTGTTAAGAAATATGAAAAGGCCACCTGCAGAATGGGAGAAAATATTTGCAAATGATGCGTCAGACAAGGGCTTAATTTCTAAAATATACAAACAGCTCATATAACTCAACAACAACAAAACAAACAACCCAAGAAAAATGAGCAGAAGACCTTAATAAACATTTCTTCAAAGAAATCATACAGGTGGCAAGTAGGCACATGAAAAGATATTCAACATCACTAGTTCTTACAGAAATACAAATCCAAACGACAGTGAGGTACCACATCACACCATTTAGAATGGCCATCATTAAAAAGTCTACAAATAACAAATGCTGGAGAAGGTGTGGAGAAAAGTGAGCCCTCCTACATTGTTGATAGGAATTTAAGTTGGTACTGCCACTATGGAAAAGAGTGTGGAGATTCCTTAACAAAACTAAAAATAGAAATACCATATGATCCAAGAATACACCTGGAAGAAAACTATAATTTAAAAAGATATGTGCACCCCCTATGTTCATAGCAGCACTGTTCACAATACCCAGGACATGGAAACATACATCAACATATGAATTGATAAAGAAGGTGTGGTACATATTTACAATGGAATACTACTCAGTCATAAAAAGAACGAAATAATGGCATTTGCAGCAACACGTAACTTACAGATCATCATACTAAGTGAAGTAAGTCAGAAAAAGAAAGAACAAATATCCTATGATATCACTTATATGTGAAGTCTAAAAGACGACACAAATGAACATATCTACAGAACAGAATCAGACTCACAGACATAGACAACAGGCTTGTGGTTGCCAAGAGGGAGGCAGGTAGGGAGAGGGGTAGCCTGGGAGTTTGGGGTTGGTGGATGCAAACGATTACATTTAGACAGGATAAGCAACTAGGTCCTACTGCATAGCACAGGGAACTATATTCAATATCCTGTGGTAATCCATAATGGGAGAGAGTATAAGAAGGAATGGATGTATGTGTATAACTGGGTCACTTTGCTGTACAGCACTGACACAACATTGCAAATCAACTATGCGCCAACTAAAAAAAAAGCAGTACCTGTCATTATATGAGAAATGCAGGTCAGATACCTAGTCTAATGTCTCAATAAGTGCCAGCTGGTTTTATTACTGTCATCATTATCATAGTTCCGAACGTATCAATTAGGTAGTGCCAGCAGACGAGGGCAATAGGGCAGAGCCTCCCAGGGTGGGTAAGTTCGGTTTCCTTGGAGATAATGTTTGTGGGTTGGGCCTGCAAGCATTTCTGGGAAATCCAAACTTTCCCCTGGTCATTAGGTCCTGCACGCATCTAGAGCCAGGATCACAGTGCTTATAAACGATAACCCTATAGGCAGGCTTTGGGAAACAAAAATATGCATTTATTTCTGTTCCCAGTTCTGAGAACCGCCTCCTGCTTTTCTCTAGAGGGATGCCAGTCGCTTGTGCCAACACCTGGAGGTGGGGATGTGTATCATAGACACAAACATGGGTGAGCATCTCTATGGTGTCCATCCTCTGACCACAGCTAACCCGCAGGTGTTTCCAGATACCTGACTGCAGGCTGGCCAGGCCAGAGTCTCTCCCGGGAATTTGAAACTTGAATGGAGGGGCCCTCCCTTAAATCCACTGCCAGACTCTTGCTTAGTCACTTTCTGGTGTTTGTCACCCGCTTCACCTTGGCTGACATGGTGACTGGGGGGACAGAACATTGTGAGGAACTGAGGACCAACTGTGGGATGGAGCAGTGACCCTCCCGTCACGCAGGCAGCTGGGGGATGCTTCTGGGCAGAAAGAGCACTGGACTCAAATTCTGGTTCTCTACAAACTTACTGGCTGTGTGACCTCAGGCAAATCACTCAGTCTTTCTGTGTGGTCCAGTGGGATGGGACGAGTGGGGACCTCAGTGAGCTGATGGGGAAAATGAAACCCAGAAAGAGGAGGGCTTTACTTAAAGCCACACAGCAAGTTTAGGACAGACCCTGGAGAGCTCTCGTGTCTGCTAAAAATCTCAGCTCTGGAGATGAGACAGTCCCTGGAGCAGGGAGTGTGTCTCTAATTGGTGGTGGGACCGGTTTTCCCTAGATGACTCTCAGGCCCCAAGCCCTTCGAAGATCGCAAATTCCTTTTCCAACCAGTTGTCACATTTGTCCTGGCAATATTATCAACATTGCCTCAAAGATTGAGCAAATGAACCCCAGAAAGCCCCAAGCTGGTCACACCCCAAGTTTACTGCAGTTTGAGCCAGATCTGAAAAGTCTGGGCTTTTTGTTCTAAGTGAATGTTTCCCAGGCTGGTATTTGAGAATGCATTGAGGGTAGTGGTTAATGAGCTCCCCATAAGACTTGTTAAGTTGCTTGCTTTTATTCTGATGGTAATCTTTAAAAAGTAACTCGAATATATTCTGAACCATCTGCATGACCACAGATAAGGCCTACTTGGGATTGTATTTGGATCTGGGGTCACACTGGCATCAAAGAATAACATTTGGGACTTCCCTGACAGTCCACTGGGAAGGGAGTGCTGGCTCAATCCCAGGTCATGCAGCTAAGATCCCACATGCCTCCTGGCCAAAAAATCAGAACATAAACAACAGAAGCAATACTGTAACAAATTCAATAAAGGCTTTAAAAATGGTCCTCATGAAAAATATCTTTAAAGAAAGAATGACATTTATTGAGAACTAACCATGGGCCAGGCACTGTGCTTTGTATTTTTCACATAGTATTCATTTAACCCTCATGACAGGTACTATCGTGAGGGTTAAATGAATAGGTACTACCATTTCACAGAGGATGTTGAGGCAAAGAGAGGTTAAGTAAATTGCAACACAATCAACAGCGAGTGATGGGGTGCAGCCAAGATTTGAATCCAGGCTGACTTCAGAGTCTGTGATCTTGATCACAACACTTTACCAGTCACCTGCTTGAAGGGGTGAGAAAAGGGCAGATGTAGCCTTGATATGTATAATGAATTCCTGCTAAGCGAAAGGCCACGTGATGCAAAGGTAGAGACTGGGAAGGAGGCTTCGCCATGGGAAAAATAGAGCCAAGTGGTGGGAGAAGAGTCAGCAGCGCACAGGGGTGGGTGGAAGTGTGTGACGCACCCAAAAGAAATGGCAGCATGGCAAGTGTCCCACACACACACTGCCGGTGATAATTCAGGTTTAGCAAAGCACCATCGTCTATATCACTGAAATTAATGTTGTTACATTGATGCTGTGGCAGCATAACTTAGTGGTTAGGGCTAAAGAGACATGATTTCTGAGTTCAATCCATTTTCCTCCTTGTCTTCTCCTCAGACTATGAGCAAGTCACTCAACCTCTCTGAGCCTCCGTGTTCTCATCTCTAAAATGGAGCTATAATAGTGCCTGATAGACTGCTGGTTTCCTATGCCATTCCCTTCTCTTCTTTTTCTTTGTTGGCCAAACCCTGATTTTATTTCTGGTGCCAATGTACCCAGCCAAAATGCTACCTAGCCTCTCTTACAGCTACCTGTAGCCAATGAGTGGAAGTATTAGGTGAGGTTTATGCGAAATATCCTTAGAAGACTCGGATGCAGCTGAGAAGGAAACCAATGTGTCCTTTTTCATCTTCCTACATGGAAATCAGGCATTAAGGCAGGAGCTTCAGCAGCCATCTCGGGTCAGAAAGGGCCTGGAGGATGAAACCATACGTGGTAAGGATGAACACGAACAATATGAGCAGCGTGAAACTGGAAGGAACCTGAGACGTTGATGAACACTGTGGAGGCTGCACCAGCTCTGGCTCAGGTTGATCTTCTCAGACTTCTTTTTAAAAATAATTCTTTTAGATTTATAGGCCTATTACAAAGATAATACAGAGAGCTCCTATATACTCCACACCCTCCCTTATTATTAACATCTTATATTAGTATGGTACATTTTTCACCATTAATGAACCAATACTGTTACCTTATTATTAACTAAAAAGTTCACTCCATTCAGATTTCCTCAGTTTTCCCCAAATGTCCCTTTTATATGCCAGGTTCCCACCCAGGACACCAAGATTATGTTTATCATCATGTCTCCTGAGGCTTCCTCTTGGCTGTGACAGTTTCTCAGACTTTTCTTTTTCTTTTTATGACCTTGACAGTTTTGAAGAGTTCTGGTCAGGCATTTTGTAAAATGTCCCTCGACTGGGATTTGTCTGATGATTTTCTTATAGTTGGGCCAGATGATGTGTTTGGGGAGGGAGGTTGCGGAGGTGAAGTGGCAGCCTCTTCACTTCTGTCAAGGGTAGACACTGTCAATATTACTTATTGGTGTGGGGGTGAACTTTGATCACTGTCAGGCTCTCTCTGCAAAGTTACCCTTTTCCCTCTCTTTCCATGCTCTGTTCTTTGGATTAATGTCACTATGAACAACCCACGCTCTAGAAGTGGGAGTTACTTTCCCTCCTTAAGGGTGGAGTATCTACAGAAATATTTGGAATTCTTAGCAGCGTTATCTCTTCTATTTATTTATTTATATCTGTATGGGCTCGTGGATATTTATTTTATTCTTTGGGGTATAATCCAGTACAATTTTATTTTATTTTTTTGGCTTAAATTGTTCCATCTTTGGTCTTTGGGATCCTGGTCTGCTGGCTCCCCATGCTTCTTCACCTGAGTAAAACAATCTGAGATAGATTTTTCACAACAGTGGTTTCAAATTCCTCCCATTCCTCCATTCTCATGCCTTCACAATGTGACTTTATTATAGCTTCTGGCATCAGGAAAGACCTGTCCCTCTCTCTGGATCCCTGGAATCTGGGCTGGGCTGTGTGACTTGCTTTGGCCAATGGGAAGAGACCAAGGCATGAAAGGGGCTTGTGCATTGGGGCTGTTGGACTCAGGACCCTAAGACCACCAGCCGAGAAAGTGGCGCTAGCCTGCAGAGGAGAAGCGGTGTGGCCCAGTCACCTGCCCACCCTTGCCAACAGCCAGGTAACAGCCACACGCTGGAAGCCTTCATCCACAGCTGACTGCAGATGAATGACGGACCCAGAGGCGAGCTGTTCCCCCTGAGCCTGGGCCATACTGCCTACCCACAGGGTCGTGAGCACAGCAGTGGTCAGTTTAAGCCACTAGCTTGTGGGGTAGTTTATTATGCACCAAAAGCTAACTGCTATGCAAGTTACTCTCTTAAAAATCTGTTGAGTTTTCTGTTAACTGAAAAGTGAAAGTGAGCTGCACAGCTGTGTACGATTTTTTATGACCCCATGGACTGTAGCCCGCCCGGCGCTTCTGTCCGTGGGATTCTCCAGGCAAAAACACTGGAGTGGGTGGCCATTCCCTTCTCCAGGGGATCTTCCTGACCCAGGGATTGAACCTGGGTCTCCTGTATTGCTGGCAGATTCCTTACTGTCACTGCACAATGTAAAGATGAATGGTAAAATTTATGCTAATAATATAAAATTTTAATTTTCCTTTACTTGGAACAACATTTAGTAGCAAATAAAAAACATCGTGACAAGTTGAGAGCGACTAGAAAAAAAAGTTTTATATTTTGGTACCCCTACTGGCATGTTTTTCCTAGTTTTTGAAACCATGTTTTTCCACATTTTCATTTTGCATTGAGCCCTGCAAGTCATCTGGAGGGGGGCATGGTAATCCACTCCAGTATTCTTGCCCGGAGAATCCCATGGACAGATGATCCTGGTGGGCTGCAGTCCATGGGGTTGCAAAGAGTCAAACACGACTGAAGTGACTTAGCACACTGCAAATCACGTTGTTGGCCCTGTTTGGAATGCTTGCTGTCAGGACTCTTCCTCTCAGAACCCAGTTGCCATGTTGGGAGGAACCCCAAGCAATATGGTAAGAGCATGTGTAGGTTCTCCAGTCAGCAGTTCTGCCCAAGCCTAGCCTTTGGGGTGTCTCAGCCCAGGTGACAGAAATAAAGCCTCCAGATGATTGCATTCCCACCTCTCCTAACCCCCTGGCCCCAGCTTAACTTCCAGACACCTCCGTCCATCTGGGTCTTCCAGCAGACACCCACCCTTCATGGAACAGAGACAAGTCATTCCTGCAATACCCTGCCTGAGTTCCTGCCCTACAGAATCCCTGAGCAAAATAAAACCCATGGTGGTTGTGTTTTACCAGATTGGGGTCATTTGATATGCAGAAGGAAATGTATCCTTGTTTATTCATTCGAGTTGATTCCAATCTTTTGTTAATACAAATGAAGCTGCAATGAATAACTTTGTGCATAGTGTGTGTATATTTAGATTCCTAGAAATGAGGATTACTGTGTCAAAGGGTAACATGCATACACAATTTTGTTAGCTATTGCCAAATTCCTCTCTAAACAACTTTCTTTGTGCTTACAATATATTTGTACATGTATAATTTCCCTCTCCAACATAACTACAGAGAAACATACATAGAGAAAACAGAGGTACAGCTTGACAAATTCTCGGGGAAACTAAACATATGCGTGTAACCCTCACTCAGGTCAAGAAACAAACATTCCTGGCCCCCTAAAAGCCGCCCTAGTCCCCCTTCCCGGCTCCCTTCCATGGTGTCCGATTTCCTTTTGGTGTTTCCAGTTGGGGGCTAATACATTTTATGCTCTTTGGCTTTTATTATAGTCATCAAGACCTGTTACACCGATGTCAGCTTTGTTAGACCCTCCTCTACGGTTCTGCCAGTCTGTTGGGTTATTGTTTTCAAACTGGGTTCCTGTGGAACCCTGGGGTCCTTTCTCAAACGACAGGAAAAAGAACAAATGCACGGACTGGCTCTTCTACATGCAAACATTAAAACATTTGGGGTTCATTCCCACTTGTCTGCTACCAAGTGTTAACAATGACAGATGTTCAAGAAATGGGGGAAACCCAGAAATGCCATGAGCTGCACTGAGAATAAAAGTGGTCCTCCTCTGTGGAGAAGTCATTTGCACCGGGACAGGACTTTTATGTATGTGTGTGCTAAGTCGTGTCTGACTCTTTGCCACCCCATGGACTGTAGCCCTCCAGGCTCCTCTGTCCATCGGATTCTCCAGGCAAGAATACTGGAGTGGGTTGCCATGCCCACCTCCAGGGGATCTTCCCGACCCAGGGATTGAACCCATGTCTCTAGTCTCCTGCACTGGCATGCAAGTTCTTTACCAATAGCGCCACCTGGGAAGCCCTTTTATGTATAGTAGATAGATTTTCTCTCATTTTCAAAAGTCTTGGTGAAATAGGTACTGTGATCCCTCTTTCAGGGGGAGTGAAAACCCAAGCTCTGAGTGGGGAAGTAACTTGGTCAAGGTTCCTTGCTCACCTGAAGGATGGGAGAGGCTGGAGGCTCTGGGCTTCCTTTGATTTAGACCGCATCTTCCTGTCTTCTCTGTCTGGCACCCACGGCTCTACCTACCTCTGCCTCTGTCAGAGTTCCAGCCTCTTCCTTCCCTTCCTGAATATTCTGAAGCTTTCCCCTGAACCAGCCCCTGGGCCTTTGCATGTGCTGCCCCCTCTCCCTGGAACCCTCTTTCTCCTCTTTCACCTAACTTCTCCTTGTCCTCAAGGATGCCTTCCCTAAGTTGCCATGCTTGCCCCGTGAGCACCGTGCAGCTCACCTGTCACGGTCACTGTGCTGCTTTTGCTGTTTGGCTATTGTGTTTCTGTCTCCTCCCGCCCACCCTAGACTGTAGGCACTTTAGAGCAGGGGTGTCTGTCTTGTTCATGGCTGTGTCGGCATTGCCTAGTTGTTGGCACACAGCTGGTATTCCAGTAACCATTTGTTGAGGGAAGGAACCATCTTACTTGAGTCTCACAACTCCGTGAATCTAGCAGGGCTGGGCTGTTCACTCTCATTCTATGGATGAGGAGAGTGAAGCCCAGCGAGGGAAAGGGTCCAGACCTGTGACCAGCCAGGCCTGGGTGACCGTGGTCCTGACACCTCTCCCAGAAACAGAGGAAGGCTTCAGCTAGCCAGGGGGCTTCCCAGCCTCTCATGGCCCTCCCCTGCTCTCCAGATTAGAATTGGCGAGTGTGACCTGTCTCTGCCTCCCCCCTGCTCAGGACGTGGTGGGCAGGGGGAAGTCGGGGAGGGGGCGAAGGGATGGGGAGAAGGCCAAGGAAATTGACAAGGAAAAAAGCTAAGTCCTACTGGCAGAAGAGCTGGGGGTGGCAGGGCTGTGGTCGTGTGTTCTGAAGCCAGGGCAGGGGAGTCAGGAAGTCAGAAGCAGGAAGGAAGCTCACATCCCTGCCCCAGGGGGATCCAGAGGAGACAGTGGGCCTTTGTCTTCCTGTGTGTTTCAAGCACTGGCCAGCTTGAACTCAGCAATTGCTTATGTATATATTTATTTTCCTTTAACCTTGGTCATAGGGTGAACACGCTCTGGAGCAGGTCATCTGGGTCCAAAACTGTCTCCTCACTGTGTGACTTTGGCCAAATGTCTTGGCTTCTCTGGGCCTCAGTTCCCCCATCTGTAAAAGGGGAAGATGATAATAGTACCTATCTTCCATGGTCATTACAGGGCTTCCCCAGATATTCTAAGGAAAATTCTCCATGGTGTGCCTGGCATAGAGAAATAATTGGAGACAGCATCACAGAGAGCTTACTATGTACAGGCCCAGTTATAGGGGTCTGCAATTTACTAAGACTTAATGGGGATTTCGGAGGCTCCAGCATGATAACTTGAAAGCGGCAGAAGTGGGATGGAGACCCAGCTCTCTGCAGATATCAGAGGGTTGAACCAATGAACCGCGTTACTTAGAGAGAGCAGCCGCTACATGTTGGGCCCTGCCTTCCATGCAATAGGGACATAAAGATCAAGTGGAAATGGACAATTTTTCCAGGATACCTGGTGGCCATCTGGGACCCTTTCTTCAGCAGGAATGCTTCCTCCCGGAAGCCTCTGAACTCCAGTGTTAAGAACCCCTGGAGCAGGGGTGGAGCTGGGGAAGGGTTGAGCTGAGTGATGAAGTCCTGCTTATAGGCTGAGCTCAGGGTACTTGGGAGCCACTGAAGGTTCTAGACAGGGGAAGTGACATGACTGTAGGCCAGGAGGGAGCACCCCTGGAGATGGGGCCCTATGAGGAGGCTGCTGGGATCTTCCAGGCAAAACATGAGGCTGGGGTGAGAGGGCAGGTGCCGGAGGGGAAGTGGTGCCGGATGTCCTGCCTCCCTTCCTGCCAGCTGAGAAGTGTCACCTTTGAGTACAGCTGCCCTGGTCCCAGAGAAGGCAGCTGTGGTCGAGGATGGCAGAGCCATCCGCTAGACACAGACTACTCAACTCCAGACTCGCACAAAAGAGAAATATTTAACTCACTGAGTTTTAGAGTCTTTCTGCTACAGCCACTTAGCAGAACTCACTGTGTGACCTCAGGCAAGGAACTTTACTCCTCTGAGCCTCAATTTCCACATTTGTAAATTGGGGGCAACAAGAGAACCTGCTAAGATTCAGAAATGACATGTGTAGAGCTAACAAGGAAGAGACACGTGGTTAAAGTCCCTCCTTCCCACACAAGCCCCCCTGGCTGACCCCCTAACTCCCATTTAGCCCAAGGGCAAGCCTTTTATTTTCTCTGCCTCCTTCTGATTCCCTTGGTGGCTCAGGGCAGTGGACACCAGGCCCTCCAGGGCCCTTGACCCAGGATCTGAAAGACTTTGAGATAGAGGTGATCCCTCTCCTGCATTTTACAGATCAGGAAACTGAGGTCCAGAGAGGGGCAGGGATTTGCCTCAGCTCCACAGGTCCATTCAGAGAGATGCTGAATCCAGTTTTTGGTGGGCACTGGGCAAGGAGTCGATCTCTGATAAAGGTGCTGGGGGAACCTTCTCGACCCTCTCCCCAGCTCACTGGGGAGTGGCAGCACTGGCTCAGTGGCATCACTCCTCCGCACTAACTTCTTTACAGTTCCTCGTGACCACCCCAGGGCCTTGGCACGTGCTGTTCCCTCTAGTGGGAGAGCTCACAGCTCCTCACCTGACAGCCTGTTTCTCACGTTTTGTCCTTAAGTGACTTTCTTCAGAGTCTTTCCCTGATCATCCTGCCCAGTTGGACCATCTGAAATCTTTTACCTGTAACTCCTATTTATTTTCTTCACTTATAATATATTAACTAATCAGTTAACTTCAAAGAATTTTGATTTTGGTGAGTCTCTCCCTTTAGTCTCTTAAGCACCATGATGTCTGGACTGTGGCTGTCTGTCTGTCTGTCTTGTTTGCTGCTCTCTCTCCCTCACTGAGGCAGGCTCTGGCCCAGGCAGGTCCTCAGTACATCCTTGCTATATGAATGAATGGATACGTGCATGAATGAATACTCAAGCGACCGTGCCAAGCCTGGACATTCACCACTGCCCTGAACCTGCACAACTCCCTGTGACTAGATCACAGTCTCCACATTGTACAGATGAAGAAAGTGAGGCTCAGAGAGGTCTTACAGGGGAGGGTAGGAAAGTGTGGGATGCTAAAGGCCATTGGACTTCCCTGCCCTCTGGACGCATCCAACGGCAGCTCATAGGATACGTTACACATTAATCTAACATGAGAAGTAACACATTTATGCTGGTTTTGGCCTGAATCAGACTCCATTCTCGCAAGGGGCTGCTCCATCAAAAGATGCTGATGCTGCTTTTGCCAAGGCAACACTGTTAGCTTTCCAAAGCATCTTTCATGAGAGAGGTGAAGGCCCACATGGACACTGTGGTGGGGGGACAGTCCCGAAAAAGGGGACAAATACCCTTTTCTACTGAGACAAACCATCCTGATGCTGGCTGCTCCCCTGCCCCCTGCAAAGGGCCACCTTGTACCCCACCCATGGTTGCTGTCTCTGGGCTGTGCACAGTGAACTCTCTTCCCCAGTGTGGAAACTGCCTTTGCTGGAAACATGCAGAGATCTCAGGAACAATGTATTCTCCCTGCCTGGCTCCACCAGGATTTACCAGATGCCAGTAGGAAAGACAGAATGGTCTTGGAAAACTTTCCAGAAGGTTCGTTCAGCCCTTGATATAGGTGGAGAGGACACCACTCCAGCCTTTTTGTGGTTGATGCCAAGATGCCTCCAGAGAGCTCTGGACCAGGGAGGCAACTGAAAGATGCAAGTGCACTGGAGGTGGTGTTGGCTGAGCTACTTGGATGAAACTCTTTCCCCTCTCTGAGCTCTAATTTCTTCATTGCTAAGATGGGGAGAATGCTGGTCTGATGCAGAGAGAGGTGACAAGGCTTCTATGTAGGCACCTGCAGATGTAGGTATCCTTGCAGTTTCTGCAAGCAGTGGCTTCAGGAGACCCAGCCAAGGCCAAGGCCTTGCCAGCTAGGCCCCAGGACCCTGTGCACCCAGAGTCCTTTAGCTGTTCATGTCTGCAGCCGTGGTGAGTCAGTGTTGCTGTCTTTTAGGCATCCGCAGGTGCTCTGTCCTTATAGCACAGATGGGAACTATAGAGGCTCAGAGAGGGCCAGCAGTGCTGCTCCAGGGCAGAGCCGGGACTGTGAACTAGGGTCTGACACCTCTGGGCAGGACACAGCAGTGTCCTTGATAGTCTGGGGAAAACCGGGGATTAGCTGGAGCCCGAGGGACAGGCCTTGGGGGCACGGAGGCTAGGAGAAGGGGTAGGGATAGAGATGAGAGCCGGGAATCTGCAAGAGGGAAGGAGAAAAAGTGAACCCCTGTTCTCGACTGCCCAGCATCCCTGCTTCCTGAAGCGGCTCCTCATTTTCTCCAAGGCCAATCCAACGCCTTGGAGGGGACTGACCTCAGTCCCTGGTTCCAGGCATGATCGTGTGACCCAGGTCCGGTCAACCAGAATCACAGTGGTAATTGCAAGGATGGACACAGGACAAGTCCTGGCTGGAAAGAATCCTGCTCTTGTTGGAATCACTGGGACAGGGGAGCTTTCTGGCTGAGGGACGTTAAGCAGGCAGAACACGAGCCTGCGGTTGCTGGAGCCACTGTCAGGAGAGAACCTGATGGAGAATGAGGTCAGTGTGATGGATGGCAGGCCTGAGAGGTGAGGAGCGACATCGTTTGAGTACCCAGATCTAACCACACCTGAATCTATCTCTAGACTCCCTGTGAGTCAATCCACTCCTCAGGATAAGTTTTCTGTCCCTTGCACTTGAGAGTCCTGGCACAGAGAAAGGAGGAAAGTTTAAAAGGAAGGATGAACATTAAAAAAAAAAACAGATATGTGAGGGTTACCCCAATTGGGTTCTTGGTGTTTTTAGACAACTGGGATGCAGGTAGGGATTGGAGCCTTCACCCCACCCAGAGGAGCTCTGTTCCTGGGGCTCCCAGCAGTGCCTATACACTTGCAGTGAAAAAAAAAAAAGAAAATGCTGTAGCTACAAAAATAAAGCACTTACCTTCCCTAGGTCCAGGAGAAGGGGTGGCATGTACTACTAGGGCTGGTTTCTCCACCCCATTCACTTCTTTGGGAACTAACATTATTAGGCACCTGCTTCCTGCTGGGCTCTGCTAAGAGGCTGAAAGACACGGTCTCATTTCCTCCTGCCCCGGCAGAGACCATCTCCATCTCACAGACCAGACGATCGAGACCTTGAGAGGCCGGACCACTGGTTTCAAGTTCAGAGCTGCAGGTCTGTCTGACTCCAAAGTTCTGCCCACGGCACCACGCTGCATACAGTAGATGCTAAATAAAGGCTCGCCTAGCAAATGCTGGATAAGGTGGTGTCAGCCTTCTGGGCAGCAACCTGCCCCTAGGTACTTTTCCCTCCTGCCTGAAATGTCACCATTAGCAACCACACCCTTTGGTTTCCCAGAAGGAGATCAGCACTAATCTGTGCTGGACTGACTCAGGGGATTGGCAGAGGTGGGACTGAGGAGGTGGGGCAGAGCCAGGCGGGACGAAGGTGCCCTGTTTCCATCGCACAGCCTCATGCAGGAGAAAACCTTCTGAAGATAGAGGGGTGTCCGAGCGGGAGGGCAGGTCGGTCCTGAATGGGCCCAGGTGTTGGCTGAGGACAACAGGGCTTCAGTGGCCTCATCAGGATTGACGCCGGTGGCACAGTAATGGGAGTGGGTGGCAGAGTGGCCGTGGCCCCTCTCTGCTCCTGTCCCCTGAAAGAAGCTCATGAGCCCCTGGTTGCCCAGACTCAGCAAAGCCATCTCCATGGATAACTGCAGCATCGCTCTTGGATGAGGGAGGGGGAGACAAGGAGTTCTGGTTTGGAGGCAGGAAGGATCTGGACCCAGCGATTGGTGTCCTGCTCAAGACAGAGTGGGCAGTCCCCAAGAGTCCCTAAACTTGAGAGCTGGTGTGAGTTGGGGACACAAGAAGGGTGGAGGGCAGCCCCAGCCAGAAAACTGGCTCCCTAGGGTCGGAGAAGTGTTGGAGTGCTCAGTTCTAAGACCAAAGACTTAGTTCTAGGCACTTCTTCAGTGACAGCATGTCTGTTTCAACCCAAAGCCTCCTTCCAATTGTTTTTAGAAGCTGTCTGAAAATGTCATGGTGGCCCTCATTGCTGAAAATGGTGAAAACAGCTGGGGGTGGGGATGGGGCCTGGGGTTTAAATCATGACTCAGGAGAACCAATTTTCTCCAAGAGCATCCACAGCCCTGGGAGATGCTCTGAGATAATCAGGCCCCATTTTCAAATAAGTGAATTTGGGGAAAGTGGCCCACTCTAGCCCTTTCGTGGCCAGTCACAAAGCACATGACCACACTGATGGCTCTGACAAGGCCTGTCTACATTGATTTAACCTGGTGTTTCCCTCCCTCATTAGACCACAGGTACCTTTATTCTCTCTGGAACATATTCTAGAACATTCTAGGGGTAAAGGAGTACCTCTTAGATCTCCTGGAGCCCCTGAGAAACCATGTCTGAGCTTTAGATGCTGGGGCCTAGGAGTGATGGACAGTGTGGGTGCAAATGGCGATTCCCATTATAGGGGGACACAGCTCCTTCAGTCTTGAACAGAAAGTTCAAGGATGTTCAAGGACGTGAGAAAGCTTAGAACAAGAGATGGCCTTTCCAACAACCTGGGGACAGCATCTGGGCCTCCACCTGGGCGGTTTCCTCCTGTAAATACCTTCCCACTTGCCTGAAATTCCACCACTAGCTGCATATTCCTTTGCAGAGCCCAGTTAAATCTGCTCTCCACTCATTCAGGATACTGCAACCCTCAGGTGGGCAGGAGGGCCCTGCAGGAGGCAGGAGGGGAGAGGGAAAAGGGACACCGAAGAGGCAGGAACCCCCAAACGTCCACCATTTCACAACTTGAGGGGAAAAGGGCCGGAGGCGACTCTTCTGGACTCCTGGGGCAAGGAGGGCTGGCTCAGGGGACCCCCAGGCTGTCCGGGACAAGGTCCTGGCATTGTGTCCTGTGTTCGAGTCCAGCTTGTCCAGGGGATACCACGGCCAAGTCCTCCCATGGGACCAGCCTCCAGGCATGCTGTCCCTTAGATGCCCGAGGGGCGCATCATCATGCGAGTGGCGCGTAGCGAGTAGCTGGGGCCTTGGAAGTAGTGCCAGCGGATGCCGTTGAGCTTGCGCACGTGGTGACGGGCCGGGTAGTAGATGCCGTTGAGGTTTGAGAGGCCACAGGCATCAAACCACCACCCTGGTGGAGGCGAGAGGAAGAGGCTTTAGGGAGGTGGGGATGCAGTCAAGAGGGTGAGGGCAGCCCCCTACCCCACAGGTGAATCAGCGCTGTTGGCTCCTGAGAGAAGCCAGCTTGCTGAGGATGGGGTTGGGTGGGAATGGGCGGGAGATACCCAGACCCTCTCCTCAGCATCGGGCCTCCAGAGGCTGGGAGCTTGGGTGCGTCTCTCTGATGTCTCTGTCTCTCTTTGCTCCCTGTGACCCTGCCTTTCTGGGTCTCTCTGCCTCTCACCCAGTTTCCATCCGTCTTTCGTGGATGAAACGTGATCTGTATTTCTCTCTCCACGTTTCCCTCTGTACCTGCCCCTGTCCCCATGCAGCTCTGTGTCCACCTCTCTGTCTGTTCATCCTGGTGTCTCTCTCATTTCCATCTGTCCCTGTCTCTGTGTCTCCGGAGGTCCCCTCCAATCTCTGTCCCTCTCATTCCATCTCTCACATACCATCTCCCACTCTCTGACGTCGCCTCTGCAGAAAACACTGCCTGAGTCAGAGTTGGTGGGCAGCTGCCCCTCTGCCCCCGACCCAGGTCTCCCTCCTCCTGATCCTGCTTGGCCTGGAGGAGGGGTGGGGGCGAGTCTCAGATCTGGTGTTGGAGCAGATTAGGCATTTTACCCGCCTAGGGTGCACCCTGGTCCCTACCATCAGTGCTGCTCTGAGGTCTCAGGGGAGAACTGGAGGTGCCAGCTTTAGGGGGCAGTGAGACCTTAAGGACTCAGTGGAAGCAGAGGAATTTGGATGAGGTACAGCCAGGCCAGCTCGCAAGTGAGTGAGACCCTGACCTGTACCCATTTCTTGATGGCACCTGGCTGCACAAAGACCCAAGTGGGGAGGCAATGAGGGTGTTCAGCCAGGTGAGCCTGTGCAGAGGCATGGGTTCACCCCATCTTGCACCCACCTCCGGACAGCATCTGGGCGCACTTGCAGAGGCAGTTGTCATTGTCTGCATCACGTGTGCTGAAGTTGGTGCCCTGGAGGACCAGGCTGCTCTGGCGCCCTGCTGAGCCACTGTACCCACTCAGAGAAAGCCTGGAGGCCACCCGGAGGTGGTGATGGGAGAGAGGCACAGAGTCAGGATGGGGCTGGTTGAGGAAAGGGCTCCCCTCTGGTTGTCCTGGGAAGGGAGCCCCATCCTGGGATGCTGGGCCATGTTCCCTCCTGGACTTCCCTCCCTGCCTGCTGCCTCCAGGGACAGAGTCCCCACGTGTGCCAGGCCCCTCTCAGCTGGACCTGAGTCTTGGACAGTTGTGAGAGTGATCATGATAATAATAATAATATTAATGAGGACCATGACTAGCACTTTTTGAACATGGACTATGTGCCAGGCATTGTTTAAAGCACTTTACATGAGTTGACTCATTCTTCTTTAATCCTCACCATACCCTAAAACTCCTGTTTTACAGAAGAGGAAACAGAGCTCCTTATAGCCAAAGGAGCCTGCCCCAAATGGCCTGACTTGAGAGCTGTTTGCCTTCTCTCGCCAGCTGACCATCCTGCAACCCCAGCCCTGTCACACCTCCTCACGCTCATCTCCCCGCCCCCACTTCCAGGAAGGCTTCCTTGACCACACCAGCCCACATGGCACCCCAACACCTGTGACTTCTACCCTTGCAGCCAGCTGGGGAGGGTTTCTATTTATCAGGCTACAAGACCCTGGCAGACACCCTGAGGCCTGTGTGGTGATTACAACCACGATCTTTGGGGACAAAATGCCTGGATTCAAATCCCAGCTCTGCTGCTCGCCAGCTGCGTGCCCTTGGGCAGATTGCTTCATCTCTCAGCTTCACTTTTTTCATTTTTTAAAAACGGTAATGATAGCATATTAACCGTCATTGTGAGGGGGTGACCTCAGCATGTGACGAGTGTGGAGCAGTGCTGGCACGCGCTAAGTGCCCAGCACGTTCAGGGCTTGTTGTTATCCGTCCTGTCCTGCCCATGTGTTCCCAGCCCAGGGTGTGCGGCTGGCACAGGCTTCCACTGAGCCTGGCTGAAGACAGTGCTGGGGGCTCGTAGCGTTGGAGGGGCTCCACTGACAGCTGCGGCGGGAGCCACTTTGGGAGTAATCGAGGTCTTCCGGGTGGAGGCAAGTGGACACGAGGTGCAGCCAGGGCGGTTCAGGGGACCTCTGGTTCCCCAGGGCAGGGCCTGTGAGATGCCCCCAGAGGGATCCAGAGGGAAGGTGGTGCCTGGGCATGTGGCCTAGCTCAGTCCCGGTACCTCCCATCCATGGACTCTGCCTGCAGAGAGGGCAGGGCCAGCTCAGGGCAGACAGCCATGAAGCCTCAACTATGCCCTTATATATATCACCCTCGGCTCACATGACTGGTGTTGCAAACCCCCTTCCAAGAGGCCCACCTAGCCAGGGCCTCCCTGGGGTGGGAATAGGCTGGCCGGCCCACTTGCTCATATGGTCCCAGCTTCTTGTGGCTGTTGACGGCTCCCCTTAAGGGCTCGGACATGTCACTTCGAGGCCAGGCTTGGGGCTCAGGCTGAGGTTGGGGGTCATGTTTAGTCTGGGGCCGCATGAAGTCAGCGTCGGACAAAGCCAAATGATCTCATGAGGTCATTCAGCAGCATCAGCCCCTTATTGGGCCCAAGTCCTCAGCCTCCCTTCCCTGCTCCTCTGGGAGCCAGAAGGGGGATCTGCGATCTCTAGGGGACCCTCAAGTCATGGGCCAGGAAACCCCACTTGACCCATTTTTCAGATACGCTTTGAACATATTCATGGCCGAGGCCTGGGGAACCCAAACAAACACATGAGTCCTTGCACGTCCCCAAGTGAGATACAGAAAGGGAGTGAGTCTGTGTGTCTGAGGTCGTGAGCATTTGGATATGCGTCTTTGTGCCTGCTTGTGTGTGTGCGTGTGTTTTGAGTTTGTGCAGCATCATCTATGGTGGGTCTGGTGTGTGCTCTGCAGTCTGTCTTTGTGGCTGGGATTGTGCACGTGTTTATCTGCAAGGGCTTCTCTGAGGCATGTTTGCACACGTGGCTGCTTGTGTGCCTGTGCTTGTTTGGGTAGCTATGGCACTTGTATGAGTCTCTGTGCTCTGAAGGTCCACGTATGTCCCCCAGGGGTGTGGTGAGCCCCTCCATACGAATATGTGTGTCTGTGCATGTCCCCATGTGCCTCTGCGTGTGTCTTGCGCTTGTGCTGTCTGGGTGGGTGGGCACCTCGGGGAGGCCTGTGCCTGCTGCCAGTGAGCGCTGTGCCTCGTCTGTGCCTCCCTCGCCCCACTCCATGGCTACTTGTCTGCAGGCTTCTGCATGCACCCCAGCTGGGCCCGGAGGGTCCCCATCACTGTATCTGACATATAAGGGTGCCCCTCCTGCCCGTGCCCCAGCTGCTGACTGCCAGGCTTCCCCGCCTCTGGGCTTCCCTGAGAGGATCCTCCTCATCTTATCAGGCAGCTGACTCTGGACAGTGGGGGCCCAGGGACCAGCGTCTGTTTCTGCCACTTTCCCCTAGCCCTTCTCTGGCAGTTTCCAAGCCCCTCTGTGTTTTCCAGGATCTTCCAAGCTGTTCCTGAATGAGCAGGGCCTAATCTTTAGGATCCCAGCAGCCTTTGAAAGAGCGTTGCTTAAGTTTAGGGTTTCTGTGGCCAGCTAGATGGCAACTCTTCTGTCTGCCCCCTGCCGCCGCCCCTCCCACCCCCCCCTCCCCACCCCACAGAATATCCCTGCTGCCTGGGGTGTCCTCTCTATCCTCTCTTTGTCTGGAGAATGCCTACTCTTCATAGGCACCATCTCCTCCAGGGAGCCCTCCTTGATAGCACAAGTGTCTCTGTGCTCCTGTGCTGTCCCCAGGTCCTGTATTCCTGGGGGTGTGGGATGACACACTGGACTGTGAACAACTTTGAGGGGTAGAGCGCAGGTCTGATTCTTCTCCAAATGACCAAGGCCAGCTCACACTTAGCACAGGGCAAATATTCAATATATTGTTATTATTATTTTGGGGTCGCTAAGGGTCAAATAGCTGTGGGCCCTTTGAGACCTGACAGTAATGGGCAGGGAGCTTCTCCAGGTTTCAGATAAAAAGTCAGAGGCTGCACATCAAATTCACATAGGAGAGCACAGCAAGTGGTTCCAAATTTAACATAAATGCATATGTTGTATAAATGGACATAAATAGCTGAGATATACATAGATGTAGAGATATTGAATTTCTGTCTTTGGATATATTGTTTATATATCTCTAACATTTACTTAACACTTACCATATGCTAGGCATTTTCCCACAGGTTGTCTCAATTATGACATAGATAGTGTGTTTTACTGAGGCACAGAGAGGTAAGTAACTTGTTTAAGGTCATGAATCCAACAAGTGAAAGAGTCTGGCTTCATACCCTGGGCAATCTGGCTCTAGGGCCATGTTCTTTAGCACAATGAGATATAATACTTTCCTGATATTTCTTCCCTAAGAAAAATGGCAGATCATGGACTTGGGGCCACAGAAGCTGCTGCCCCAGGACTGGGTCATGGAGATGAAATGAAGTTTAACTGTTACCTGTGTAGGAAAGGGAGGCACCCCCCGCTTCCTGTTATGCACTGCTATGTCCCAGGCACTGGGGATGGGGACAGCAGTGAACTCGCACAGAGCAGGCCAGCCAAGTGTGTGAAGGGATGGCTTGGGAACAGGAATTGTAATATAATAGTATAATATTATTTGTTGGAAATTTACTAAGTGCCAGTGTTAATGCTCTATGTGTAGTATCTCATTCAAGCTTCACAGCACTTTGAGGTGGGTACACTTTGGGCACCCATTTCACAGATAAGACAGTGGAGGGAGTGACTTGCTCAGGGTCCCTCAAGGAGGATAAAGCCAGGATTTAAGCCTTGGCTTTGGTGGTCAGTGGCTTAAAGAGAGGTCAGCCAGGTGTTGTGGCTACTCACTGGTCAGCTCAAGGAGTCAGGGGGCATTCAGATCAGCCAGCCTAGCCCAGACCTGGGGATGTTTCATTTAGCTCTAGACCTTACACTTTACGAAAGAGCATTATCAGATTGGGTTGAGTCCCATAAAGAGGGATGTCAGAAGCAGCCAACTGGAGGAATCAGGAACATTCCACCAAGAGAGGAGTTGGGGGCACATCACCGAGAGGCCATCAGAGGGGGAACTAGGCATACAGTGCAAGGAGTCGGAGAGTCACCAGCGATTCTTTGGAAGGAAGTGGCTTCCCATTAATGGAAGCATTCCAGCATGGTTGGATGATGGCTATGGCTGTGGAGGAGGTTCTAGCATCATCTGAAAAACCAGATGACATGTGAGGTCCCTTGTGACTCTTTAGCATGAATCTATGAATTCAATTCTGTCCTGGTTCCAAGATAGCTTATCCTCATATCCTCGAGGTTCTCAGAGACATAACATGATGGAGGAGAAACACAACGAGTTTTGGGAGCAAAAATGAGTTCAAAACCATGCCTCGCCTACCTTGTAACTCTGGGAAGTTCCTACATCACTAAAGCAGGTATAGCAACACTTACCTCAGAAGGTTGTGTGTGTGTGTGTGTGCTTAGTCACTCAGTCGTGTCCGGCTCTTTGTGACCCCATGGACTGTAGCCTGCCAGGCTCCTCTGCCCACGGGGAGTCTCTAGGCAAGAATACTAGAGTGGGTTGCCATGCCCTCCTCCAGGGACCTTCCTGACCCCAGGGATTGAACCCAGGTCTCCTGTATTACAGGCAGACTCTTTACCATCTGAGCCACGAGGGAAGCCCTCAAAACATTATGGGGAGGATTAAATGGAGCTATGCACCTGGAACATAGCAGGTGCTCAAGAAATGCTCATTTCTTTTTCTGAATGGGACCAAGAACCCAGACTGAGGGGGATGGTGGGAGACTTTGATGATTTTACAAGTTGCTCATATTTAAGCCCATCTTGTGGTACAGAGGTATGGAGAAGCTGACTTGACTCGCCTGAGTTCACACAGCAAGCTGGAGAGAGTGAGAATGAGCCTAGATCTCTCACTTCCCAGCGCGGAGAACTTTCCATTTCCCCTCATAGCATAGGACAGGCTGGGAACATCACCTCCCTGATTCCAGGCCTCTGCAAAATGATCGACTCAGGGTGACTGACCTTGGAAGGCCCCTTCCCGCTCCCAGCACGGCAGCGTCAGTGGCATTCTTTCCACCCCACCCAGTGGCCGGGCTGTGCTGAGTGCTAACCAGCCGCCTCCAGAGCCCATGACGCGCGCCCAGATGGGGGACAGATGGCAGCAACAGGAGACGCCCAGGGACTGACCCCTGGTGCAGACTCTGTAGCCACTAGCCCAGGGTCCCCCGCCCACCCACCAGCCTGGGCCCCAAGCCCACCTGTACAGCTGCCCCTCGCTGCCCAGCTGGAAGTGCTCATACTGGGCGTAGGCCTCGTTGCCTTCCCAATCTTGCAGCTCCACTCGCAGAGAGTAGGTTGCCCTGCTGGTGAGCTGGTGCACCACTTCATTGCCTAACCAGTGCTCTCCGGCTGGGTTGCCAAAGCCCTGGGAAGAGGAGAATGGGGGTGGGTTGCATGTGGAGGACAGAGGCTATGCCTCTGGTTAAGGATCTGGGCTGGGCTGGGCTCTGGGGACATTCACCCAAAGCCACTTTGCTAAGTGACCAAGTTCATAAAGAATAGTGTGGGCAGGCCTAAGGGTGGAGCTCCCCAACTTCTAGAGTAAAATGACTAAGACTTTTGTAAATGTAAAAACCTGTTAAAAGCAATTGAAATCACATTTCTATGAAGTTCAAGAACAGGTCAAAAAGAGTCTGTGGTGGTAGAAGTCAGAATAACCACTACTTTGGGGGTGTCTTGACTTGGAGGAGACACAAGGAGGTTTTCTGGGGTGCTGGGAATGTTGCATATCTATCTTTGAATGGTGGTCACATGGATGAATACATATTCACTGAAAAGTCACTGAATCTTACTTACACTTAGGATTTGTGCACAGAAATAAATGCATGTATATTAAATCTCAATTGAAAACTAACTAAAAACTTAAATCAGCTTCATACATGGTAGAGCAAACTTTGTTCAGTGACATGGCAGCCACTGCAAAATTTCAGTAACAGAAATGTGAAATGAAGAGCATTGAGGTGGAAGGTGTCCCAGGGTGACAAGTAGCCAACACCCTTAGCCAGGACAGTAATTCAGCACTAAGGACAGGGCACACCTAAGCCCCACTCCCCATTTTAGCACCACCGATCAGCCTAATGGTTTATAGCCAGCACTCTTTTGTGTATTTCTGCTTTTGAGCACCCTCTTTTTGCCATTTGAATGATTCTTTAAAACCCAATTGGTTTAAGAACAGTCATAGCTTAATTTGGTATTTATTTTCAAATATTTATCAAATGGACAGCAAGCAGCCACACAAAAAATAGTACTGTTATATTTCCGTTTGAGTATCTTTTCTATTTCTTTTGCTCTTAAAAACTTTAAGAGCTTTTAAGTCAGCTTGCCAAAAATCCTTTACTCAAAATTTAATTAAAAAATTGGAAGACAATCAGGCATATCCCTCATCTTGTAAAATGCATGGGGTCTTTGAGCCAGCAATTCTGCATTAAAAAATCTCTCCTTCAGATGTAGTCATGTATGTGTGTTAAGACAAAGACATTCATTTAAACAGTGCATCCAGGGGTGGGCAGCAGAGGTTACTTTTTTCTGTTCCATTTTTTGGTATTTAAATTTTTCCAGCAATGTGTATCTTTTCCAAAAAATAAAATAAAATGAAAACTAAACTTTTGTTTTTAGGATATACGTCAGGACTTGCAAAAAGAAGGTTCAATTTTGGGTGTTGGAGTCCTTGACAGTGAATGTGTGCTGGCCAAACCTGTTTGAAGGGAGTTGGTTTAGGCAGGCTGATTTTTTTTTTTCTGAGAAGGGTTGAGGGCAAACCAGATGCCTGCCCACACCCCACATCCTGCCCCAGGTTTCAGGACTGACAAGATCCTCCCCAGGGCAGCAATGTTACCTGTTTGTAATCCTTCCAGTTCCGTTGGAAATTCACACTGCCATTCTCACGGCGCTGAATGAGGGTCCACCCACCTCCGCTGGCCTCCATGTCACAGAACACCTGGAGAGAATTGAGAAGGTGGGGAGTCGGAAGCCCCTGGAGGCAGCCAGAAGCCAGGTCTAGGCCAGCCTGAGGGTCATCTGAATGACACAACAGCACAAAACAACCAGGGAGCTTGGTGGTCAAGGGCATCACACAGATCCAGGCCCAAAGCCTTTCTTTCTTCATTTGTCAAACGAGGATGCTGATACCTTCATCTTTTTGTGCCTTAGGTTCTCATCTGCGCACTGGAATTGTCGTGAGAATTAGATGAGTCATCCATCTAAAGAACAGAACTCAGTAAATGGAGGCTTTTCATTCACTGTTATTGCAGGGTTCCTTTAAGAATGAAATGCCAAGAGGTGTAAAGTGCTTGATATATGGCATAAACTCAGAAAATGTTATTACAGGGGCTCCCTGGTGGCCTAGTGGTTAGGATTCAGTGCTTTTATTATGGAGGCCAGGGTTAAATCCCTGGTTGGGGAACCATTCTGCATGCCACACGGTTGGGACAAGATACCAAAAAAAAAAAAAAAAGTTATTACACTTGGTGAACAAATGTTTTCTGAGCACTTAGTAGGTAGCAGGCTCCATTCAAGGCATGGAGAATGCCAACATGGATGAGACAAAGAGTTCATTCTTTTGAAGAGCTTACCATCCATTGCAATCACATCTTTCAGTTTAACTTTTGTTTACATATTAATTTTTCAGCCAGTTCAGAAGATTTCAATGTTTGATGAGGAAATACTTGGTGTCTAGTCCCATACTATTAATAGACAAATCAGAGACAAATGAGAGATAAATCAACCCCCAGGGCTGGTTTGATCTAGGAAGCTAGCAGATTGATACAGCTAGCAGGTCTGATACAGCTGGAAGACTACTGAATATGAACATCCGGGCAGCTTCAAGATGAGTTCCCAAGAAAGAGTCAGGGGCAGCCCTGGAAGGCTTCCCAGGGTATGTGTTGTGAGGGTAGCAGAGGTTGCAGGAAGGGAAACTGAGGTCCAGAAAGGGGAAAGTACTTGCTCAAGGTGAATGAGTCAAAGTAAAGCTGAAGTTTGAGCCCAGATCTCTTACCTCCCAGGCCAGCTCTTCCCTCTCTATCAGTGTTCCCAAATTTTAGCTATTCACACTTCCCAAATCCCACCATAGCTGAATTTACTTAATTTCATATAAAATATTTACTTTAAAAGTGGTGTCTTTTTTCATTTAATACTCAGACTGAATGCATCTTAAAAAGGATATCTCAAACTCTTCCACTTTTGGGTCTGGCCCCCAAACCCTCCCTCCTGACATCCACATTTTGCCTCGACTGCCCTCCCTTCACACATTTGATAACTGGTCCTCAAAGTTCAGGGTCTCCATCAGCCCCAGTCCTTAATATCCCACATGGAACAAGCTAGAAAATATCTGCTTTAACCGCATGATCTGACCCCTGATTGGGTCACCCCTACCTTCTCTGGGATCTCAGATGTTGGACAAGGCCTGAAGTGAATGTGGGGAGCAGGTTGGGGTGAGCAGGGGTCCTTTGGCTCAGCACCCTCTGATAGCCTCAGTCCCCAAGGAGCCCCCTAACCTTTCTGGGCTCCGTCACATTGGCCACATGGATGGTGTAGATGCCACTGGCATTGGCCCCAAAGCGCTGGATCTCTGCACAGTCCTGGAACACCTGTTCAGCTGCCCTCATGGAGGCTGCAATGGGACAAGGTGAAAACAGTTAGCAGAGAGCAAAACACTTCCCAGGTGGCTCAGTAGTAAAGAATCTACCTGCCAATGCAGAGACACAGGATATTCAGTTTCGACCCCTGGGTTGGGAAGATTCCCTGGAGGATGGCAACCCGCTCCAGTATTCTTGCCTGGAAAACCCCATGGGCAGAGAAGCCTACAGACTAGTCCACAATGTCACGAAGAGTCAGACACGACTGAGCATGAATGTACATTGATGAAGGTGGGTGTGCCTTAGTGATAAATAATTCACCTGCCAATGCAGGAGATGCGGGTTCGATCCTTGGGTCAGGAAGATCACTTTAGAAAACTTATGAAATTTTGCCTAGCTAAAAATTTATGACAAATTTTGATTCTACTTGACTTAGTATGAATAGAACAGCATATTTCTAATTTAAAAGAAAATAGACAAACAACAAGCAACGAAGGTTTACTGTATAGCACAGGGAACTATAAATAATATCTTAATAATCTATAATGGAAAATAATCTGAAAAATTATATATGTATATATGTATAACTGAATCATCTTGCTGTATACCTAAAACACTGTAAGTCAACTATACGTCAATAAAATATATATGTTAAAATTTAAAAAAAAAACATAGTAACCCACTCCAGTATTCTTGCCTGGAAAATCCCATACAGAAGAGCCTGGCGGGCTACAGTCCATGGGGTTGCAAAGAGTCAGATGTGACTGATCAACTAAATAACAAGGTGAGAGGGAAAGGGCCAGGTGGGCCCTCCTGCCTGCTCTGTGCCAGGTTCTGGGCTGGCAGATGTTGGGGACACAGAATGTATCGGGCCCGGGAAGGTTTCCTGGAGGAGCTGACAGTTGGGACCCGGACGAGGAGCAGGGATGGCCCAGGTGTAGAAGAGAGGACTGTCTCAGGCGGAGGGAGCAGCACAGACACAGGCTCCGACGTGGGGACAGGACTGCTGTGTGCTGGGGCTGGGGTGTGGTGAGGGGCATTTGGGGCTTCCCAGGTGGTGCTAGTGGTAAAGAACCCGCCCGCCAATGCAGGAGATCCCCGCCAATGCAGGAGACGTACGAGACGTGAGTTCAGTCTCTGAGTGGGAAGATCTCCAGTATTCTTGCCTGGAGAATCCCAGGGACAGAGAAGCCTGGCAGGCTACAGTCCATGGGGTTACAAAAAGTTGGACAGGACTGAACTGACTTCGCACGCATGCACGTGCGTGTGCACACACACAAGGGAAATTTGCCTGAGGCCACGGAGAGGAGATGACTCACACCCTGATCTCAGCCCTGAGGTCAGAGGGAGCTCTAGCTGTTCGATGAACTAGAAAGTGTCATCAAGGAAGGAGAGACAGGTCTTGAGATTTCAGTCTTGAACATGGGGCTGAGGAGCACAGACTGTGGCAAGGGAAGAGTGCTCTGGCCAGAGATTAGGACAGAGACTGGGAGGGATGAGACTCAAAGCAGGAAGGGCAGAGATGAGGCTGTTACAGTCTTTCAGGACAGGGAACTGGGGCTCCAACTCCACTGAGGTACATCTCCATTTCATAGATTAGAAAACTGAGGCCCAAGAGTGAGGTAACTGGAACAAGGACACACAGCTGGATCGGGTGGGAAGGGATGAGCAGGGCTTGCCTTCTCTCTGGGTCTCACTGGGGAGCTGTCTTTAGAGCTCCCTCGGGGTAGGTGGCTCAGCGTCCCCTCCACAGTCCACTCTACCAGCATCTCCTAGGTGAGCCCCTCCCCTACATTCTGCTTGCCCTGGGAGCTGACCATTGGCCTTAAGAGAGGATATTAATATAATTGTCAAATTCCACCAGAGCTCTGGGGGCCTCTAGGCTTAGCAAGAAAAAAGTGACTATTGGTAAATAAACTATTCAAATCCCCTCTCTGGCTCCTTTGGTGGAATCCATTAGAGCTTTAGGCTATGAATCCACCAGAACCCAGTCTTTGGGTAGGCGGGTATCCAATAACTAATAATGTTAGTCACTCAGTCTTGTCTGACTCTTTGGGACCCCAAGGACGTAGTCCGCCAGGCTTCTCTGTCCATGGAATTCTCCAGGCAAGAACACTGGAGTGGGTAGCCATCCCTTCTCCGGGGAATCTTCCCAACCCAGGAATCTAACTCAGGTCTTCCACATTGCGGGGAGATTCTTTAATGTCTGAGTCACTAAGTTTAAGGTGGGTATCCATGGACAGGCCTAAAATTCCAGATGGATAGGTATCCTGACCAGGGACAAACCAGAAATCTACCAAGTGTGTGACTTCCTGTTTTTGGCTTCATACTTGAACCTGGATCCTGGATCTTGGAGCTGAGGCCCTGTTGAAAGGAGGCTATTATTCCCAGATCGCAAATGAAGAGACAAAAGCCCCCAAATCCATCCCAGTCTGTGCAAAAACATTCCCTGGACAGGATCTCCATGGTCTCACCGGCCAGGCCCCTGGTCCCTGGGGAAGGGAAGCAGACATTGGGCCACAACTGGAGACTGGGTTGGCAGTGAGCCTGTGGGGTGAGGTGTTGGCCCCAGGCCCCATGCCTTTGGCTGAGCTACAGGACGAATTTAGGCAGCCTCATTGCCACAGCTCTATGCACAAGCCAGTGATGGGTTCGGGTCACTGTTAATCATGGACAGTATCCACCTCTCTTGCCTGTGGCTACCTCAGACCTTTTCAAACCTCCACCTCGTGTGGGTGCCCAGCTTAGATGGCGCTATGGTGCTGTCCTCTGTCTCCACACTGCTGCCAGCCACAGCGTCTGGAATCCATCACTATTGTTTGACTCCTGTGCCTTAACGGCTATCCAGCTCCCCTCTATGGTGACCCAGCAGCAGTAGGAACCCTTTCCCTGTCTTTCTCTCACCAAGCCATTCTCCCCTCCCTGGTTCCAATCACGCTTCCTAAAAGTTAGTCCCTAGAAAATGAGTTAGTCCCACCCTGTTCAAAACCCTCCTGTGACTCCCTGCAGCCCTCAGATTAAAGTCTCCTCTCCTGCACACGGCCTTTTAGACCTTCCATTGTCTGGAAAAGACCATGAAGCTGGGAAAGATTGAAGGCAGGAGGAGAAGGGATGACCGAGGATGAGATGGTTGGATGGCATCAGCGACCCAACGGATACGCGCTTGAGCAAACTCCAAGGGATGGTGAAGGACAGGGAAGCCTGGTATGCTGCAATCCATGGGGTGGCAAAGAGTCAGACACAGCTGAGCCACTAAACAAGTCTGGAAACTTCAGGAACACTGCTAGCAGGGCACCTAGCACATACCAGGCACTTAACAAATATGTGATTCCTCCTCCTTCCCTCAGAGACCCAGAGGGGGCTAGCCATTGTTTTTGGCCAGAGACAGTCGTGGAACTATGCTGTTCACTGGTGCACCCCCAGCACCCAGCACTGGGCTGGCTCAGTAAGTGCTTGTTGACTGAGTGACTGACTCTGGAACTGAGTGATTGAAGTTGGCCCCATTAGAAGTGGGGGCTGGGGAGCAGGCCCACCCATTGTCCTTTCTTAGGAAACTGATCCAGAGGTGCCTCTCCGCTTCTGTTTGGCCCTCTTGGGTTAGGGGGTGAGAGAAGTCCTTGCAGGGTGGGGTGGGCATCTCTCCATTCTGTAGACAGGGAAACTGAGGCCTGCGGATGAGGGGGCAAGCCCAAGCAAGTGGGGTTGGAGTGTGGATCCTGGAATCCCCAACTTGTCAGTCTGGGCTAGTGGTGTCCTTCTTATCACCACCCCAATTGAACAGATGGGGAAAGGGAGACCAAGAGAGGGATGGGGCATGCTCAAGGTCACTCATGGAGTCGGGAGAAGTAGTCTGGATTGGTTCCTCTCGGGACTGTGGTTGTTGTCACCATGATGACTACTCTTGGTTGTTTCTGTTTCATGGGGGTTGGGGGGGGCGGGGATGGTGCTCCCTGCAATGGCTGCCAGAACAAGCATGAAAGGGCAGGAGGGTAAGCAGGGTCTCCCTCCTCTCTGCTGCCCTCCTCCCATACCCGGGGCGCCCCGGTCGCTCACCCGGGCCCTGGGCCATGACGCGCACCAGGCGCTGCACCGACTGGAGCAGCTGGTGCTGCTGGCGCTGCAGGAGGCTGGAGTTGCTGCTAGCGGCGCGAAGGGTGCGCTCGAGGCCGGCGAGGGCGCCGCTCTGGCGGCCCAGCAGGCGCCGCAGCCGCTCCTTCTCGCCGCGGAGGCTGGCCATCTCCGCCTGCTGCTGCGTCTCCAGGGCTTGCACCCGCGTTTCCAGCGCGCTGCAGGGAGGGGAGGGAGCGCACAGGGGTGAACCCGCCGCCCCCACCGTGCAGTCACAGTCAAGGGCTTTTCCCTGGGTCCTCGGGTGAGGCTCAGACCGCACCGAGGCTCGGAGAGGTAGCGTCCTGCCTAGGGTTCCACAGCCGGGAGGTCCATCCCCACGGATAGCAGAGTGAGGAAGGGAGGAAAGAGAGAGCTGGCCCTGCAGTAAAATGCCTTAGGGTCCAGTAGAGGAAACAGGTGGGGTGGAAGGGACACACCAGCAACCAGATAGCCGTGATCAAATCCCAAATATGTGTATCCTTTGACCTAGCAGTCCACTCACCAGACAACTTCCAGGGGGCATGGACAAGAATGTCCTTTGGGGGAGTTGGTTGTAATAGGGAAAAACAAAACAGCCAAAATGCACAACAGCCAGGAGTGGCTGAGGCTGTTCTGTTCTGGTTTCCCTGGAAATGATCTGGAGCAGTTCCGAAGAGCAAGGAGGCTGAGCTCGGTTGTGCAGAAGGGAAAAGAGGCCAGGGACCTGGAGGGGCACATCACTGCCTCTAGTCTAACCCCGCATGTGAGAAATTAAAAGAGAAAGCAAAAGCTATTAATGTAAATTGTTGAGGGATACTTGGGAGCTTATAGGAAGAGGCATGGATAGACATATGGAAGGACGTGGTGGTACTTGTGTTTATAGAGAATGAAAGAAAATCCACGAAGTGCTGGTACTTCCGCAGAGCAGGTTTGAGCAGATGGAAATGAAAGGGAAGGGGTGGGTGGAGGGGGCCAACTTTCCTTTTCATTTTGTACAAGTGTCTATCGTCTGAGGATATAATAAGCAGGAGGCATTTTTGTAATGAGTTTTTTTAAAAAAGAAAGAAATTTTTTGACTCAGCTTTTGCACTTCTGGCATTTTGTCCTACAGATTTGTTCACATGTGTGTTCAATAAGGTATGGGAACAATATTCATAGCACCACGTGTTGGAATCATAAGAGACTGGAACAACCTCAGTACCCATTAATTGGGCACTGGGGAATATATCTGGGGACAGGCGTCCAGTGGAACGTTATGCAGCTGGAGAGAAGAATGCACAAGTGTGTCACACAGTTATGGAACCATCTCCAGGATAATTGAAAAAAAAACAAAAATGAAAATACCATCATGCCAAAGAATAGTATGTTCCACTTGGGTTTAAAAAGGTTAAAAAGGAGACTGCAAGGAGATCCAACCAGTCCATTCTAAAGGAGATCAGTCCTGGGTGTTCTTTGGAAGGAATGATGCTAAAGCTGAAACTCCAGTACTTTGGCCACCTCATGAGAAGAGTTGACTCATTGGAAAAGACTCTGATGCTGGGAGGGATTGGGGGCAGGAGGAGAAGAGGATGACAGAGGATGAGATGGCTGGATGGCATCACCGACTCGATGGATGTGAGTTTGAGTGAACTCTGGGAGTTGGTGATGGACAGGGAGGCCTGGCGTGCTGCAATTCATGGGGTCGCAGAGTCGGACACGACTGAGCGACTGAACTGAACTAAACTGAAAAAGGGGACTATGCATACATATTTGCCTCTGCTGCCAGTGGGTGGGTAGCTGAGAGATGATGCAGAAGGGAGATATTTTCTTATGCAAGAGACTATGCCAGCCATTCTCCAGTCTAAGAAAATGAGTCCAGCCAGGGCTGGAGGAATTTCCCTGGACCCCAGACTATGCCTCAGGAAGAGAGAGGATTTGGGCACACCTGGATTCTAGAATTTTAGCTGTCTCCATGGGCCAAGCACGTATTGATGACACCCTCCATCTTCACTGGTTTCTGAGTGTGGTGGTCGCTCAGTTGTGTCCAACTCTTTGCAACGCTATGGACTGTAACCTGTCAGGCTTCTCCATCCATGGGATTTTCCAGGCAAGAATACTGGAGTGGGTTGCCATTTCCTTCTCCAGGGAATCTTCCCAACCCAGGGATTGAACCCAGGTCTCCCCCATTGTGGGCAAACTCTTTACCATTTGAGCCACCAGGGAAGCCCACTGGTGACTCACTGGTTTCTAGGCACTTTAATTCAGTTCAGAGTCATTGGTAGTGTCCCAGTGCTTCCCCCTTCCCTTGGGGTGGGGAGTAAGAATAAGGAGGTATACAAACTATCATTAATGGTCCCCAGATCACAGGGAGCTTGAGGATCCTTGTGTCCTTATCTTGACTCAGCATATAAGCTACAATAACATCTCATTCTGTACATAGGCCTGTAACTGCTTACCTGTGTGGGTTTTGCTTTCTCCACCAGCCTGAGCTTGGCAGTTTTTTCTCCACTCAGCTCGAAACTGAGATGAAATCAGCTTCAGAGGTCCATGTCTCTGGCTTATCTGTACCCCAGGACTCTTTCTTTGTAATTTAAAGGGTGTTCCCTTTGTGTTTATTTGCTTATAAATGCTGAGACTCTCTGCTAATACAGACAAGAAACATATCACTGTGGTTGTTTCTGGGAAGGAGAGGAGTTGGTAGGGGAGATTATATTTATTTATTTACAGATATGTAGATCAAATTAAGATGTACAGGGTGAATTGTATGGTATGTAAATGGTGGTTCAGAAAAGCTGTTAAAATCTGTAAAATAAATAAAGGAAGATAGAAAAGAAGGAAAGAAAGAGAGAGAGAGAGAGAAAGAAGAGAGGAAGAATCAGGGTGTCCCAAGTCCCAGGAAAATGCCTGTCTCCTGTCCCCTCTCAGGACAGGGTGGTCCGGCCCCATGCCTGCCTCACCCCTACCCTCAGCCTCAGCCAAGCCCCAGTGTCCACCTTCACTCTCAGCTTTAGTCTGATCTCCTACCCTGCTTTCAGGCCTTGCCCTAGCCTGGCCGTGTCCCAGCTCGAGCTCCAGCCCCAGTGCCCCCTCACTCCAGTCTTCAGGCCTCTACCTCTGGCCCTAGCCCCCATCCTGGGCACTAGCTCAAGTCCACCTTTTCATTTTGCCCCCTCCCCCCTGACAGAGCCCAGCTCAGGCTGGTTCTGGGGCTCACCCCGGATCCCCAGCCCACTTGGGTCCCAGCCCACTCCTGGAGCTCAGCCCTGGTCCCTGCCCCTGCCCCGTGTCAGGGTGCCAGTGCCCACCTGTTGTGGCCCTGCAGCCGGTGGAGCTCATGGCCCTGCAGCAGCAGCTGCTTCTCCAGCTTGTTGGTGGACAGTGATGTCTCCAGCAGCTGGATCTCCATTCGGGATGTCTGGTTCAGGACCTGCCCCGACAAGGGAGGTGGGGAGAGGGGGCTTTGTAAGCCCTTCAGGAGCCCTGCCCAGCAGCCACGCACTTGACCTCAGGCCCTGCCATTCCAGAAACTTGCTGACCTATTTGCACCCTCTCACTCATAGACCCTAATATCGTGGTCCTTTCTTTCATTCTGCCTTGTTTCTGGAAATTCTTTCCCAACCTGTGCACAGACCATGACACCTCACTAGGCTTGTGATTATCTCAGATTTGCTCTTCCCCATCCCTGCACATGGCAGTTCCATTCCTCCTGCCATGTATGTGGGAGGAACCACCCTTGACCTCCCCCGCAATATATAATCCATCAGCAATTAGATATTTGCTCCACCTTCCCAATGGCTACGTGACCACTCTCCTGCCCCTCCATGACCCGCTTGGCCCTGACCTCCATCTCTCACCCTGTGTCCTGTACTGGCCTCTTCACAGGGCTCCCTGTCCGTGACCTTGTCCTCTACAGGCCTCTGTCTGCTTGGCAGTCTAGGGTAGACTTAAAATATGGACCCTCTGCTCAAAATCCTCCTGTGGCTCCCACCTCACATGGTGGTGGCCGGCAAAACCCTGTAATGCCATCTGCCCCCATCACCTCTGACGTTGGCCCACCAGTCTCCCTGGGTCACTCCAGCCATACTGGCCTCCTTGATGTTCCTGGAGCTTGCCAGCTCTGTTCCACCTCGACGCCTTTGCACATACTGCTCTCCCTGTTGGGAAGGCTGTTCTAGTAAGCCTGACCCCAACCCTACCTTCCCAGCAGTGCCTTCCTGGCTGTATTGTCTAAGCTTGCAACTTGTCCCTCTCGCCGCTCCGGGCACACACTCTCCACCGGTCATCTCGTCCTTGCTATTTTCTCCCTAGCACTATCACTGTCTCATACACATGTTATTGATCCTGTTTGTTTTCTTGGCGCTCATTAGAAGGAAGCTCCAGTGGGGTACGGATGCATACCTATTTTATTTACTGCTGTAAACTAGAATCAGGCATCTCCAACAGTGCTTGGCACATAGTAAGGTTTAAGAAACACGTGGCCCTTTGTCCGCTGTCTTTTCAGCCATTCATTTACTCACCCTCTCGCTTATATTCCTATCCCTTTCCTTCCTCCCTCTCTGCTGCTCCCTGTGGCCTCCTCTTTCAGAGTTGTTGTCCCCCTGAGGTCTAATAAATAGGTCTAATTTGTTATCCACATTTTCCTGAAGCACTGTGAGCCCCCTGAGGGCAGGTGTGTGTGTGCTACTGAATCCCAGCTCGGACCGGACATGGGAATCACAGAGGCAGAAGAGCCAAACCCAGTGTCTACCGTCCGCCCTCTTCCTGCTCTGGGCTTATGACCTGGTGGGAGACAGTTCTGTGATGGGGTCATCAGGGAGGGATCCCAGGGAGCTTCCTCAGGGATAAGAGTCAAAGCAAGATGACTAGGGTTATGAGCCAGCCTGGCCAGCCACGGTGCCCCCAGTACCACCCCCTCACCCTCTAGTACCTGAGCCTCCACGTCGGTCAGCTTGCGGGTCTGGGCGGTGGTCTGGGTCAGGAGACTGGTGCCCAGCTCCAGCATGGTGGCTGTCTGGTTCTGGACCATGTGCTGCTGGGCCTGTGCCAGCTCCAGCCTCAGGTTCATCTGGATGTACCTTTCCAGCTGTGAGGAGATAGACGGTGCACTGGGGTCATGGGTAAGGGTTAGGGGAAGCTTCCTGTCCCTTCCATATGTCCCCTGGAAGGACACAGAGCAACTGGGGGAGGCCTTGATGCCAAGTCAGGCTGCCATCACCTCTTGCTTACTTTATTTGTTGCTTTCTCCTCAACCTCTCGGCCTCCATCCTTGTCCCATACACAGCCCATTCTCCACTCAGCAGCTGGAGGGATCCTGTTAAACTGAAATCAGATCACACTTCTCCGCTCAGAACTCTCCCAGGGTTCCTATCTCACCAAAGTCTTCCTTGGAAAAGTCAGGGAGGAAAAGCCAAAGTCCTCCCTGACTGCAGGTGCCTTTATGACCTGGTCTCCGGCTACCACTCTGGTTTCCTCTCCTAGTCTCCCTCACTCCACTCCAGACACCTTGCCTCTGTGACATCCTTCCAACACAGCAAGTATGGCCCTACCTCAGGGCCTTTGAACATGCTATTTCCTCTCGTCTGGATCCTACCACCCCACACCATCTACAAGGCTCACTCCCTCATGTCATTTCAGTTCTCTTCCAACCCCTTATCATGCCCCAGCTTTGTATTACATATTTATTTGTTTATTGCCTTTTAAAACTTGCCCTTGACATGTTAATGCCATGAAGCCAGGAGCTTGGTCTTGCTCTTCACTTTATCTCCATATCTAGCACAGTGCTTAACATACAGTGGGTGTTCAAAACAAAAAAATGTGTTCAACGAGTCACTAAGAGGGGAAGCAGCAATTGTCATCATAGTCCCCAGTCATGCCCATGACTTAGCTTCGTAGGACTGAGCCAACAGCAGGAAAAGGGGATGCATCTTTCCCTATACCGGAGTTTGCAAGTCCATCCATCAAACCGGACTTTTATTTTCTGGCCCCCTCCATCTGTGAAATGGAGTTGAACTGGCCAGTCTCCAAGGGTCCTCCCAGCTCAGATATCTTGGGATCTGACAAGCTAATGTTCATTTCTTTGACAGGGCTGCTTTTTCCCAAGAGCAGGAGAAGCTGGCATGAGACCAGGATCAAATTGCAAAGGTGAACGGCCTGTTCTCAGGGCTCAGTGCCTGAGGACAGAGAGCCGGTGCCCCTCCTCCAGTCACTCTCCATTGGGCATATTTGCTGGCCTTTCGCCACTATCTCGGTCCCCCAGCTCTGGCTCCTTCCCACCCTCTGTCACTCAGCCCTCCAGAAGGTCCAACAGGGCAGCTCCCAAGGTCCCTGGGAAGACTGGTGCTTCCCAGGGAGATGGGGTGACCTTGGCTGGGGGTCAGGCTTCAGCTGCTTCTTCCTTAGTCTCTTCACCTCTCTTTCATCTCGACTGTCTGCTCCCATACCTCCTTCACCTCTGTGCTTTCTAAGGGGGCAAGTCCTGAAGGGGGCGCAAGTGGTGTCGATCAGAGCCTTGATTCTTAAAGTGCGTCCTTGGGGCAAGCATCACCAGGGAGCTTGTGAGAAATGCAAGTTTCCAGATCCAGACCTCCAGAATCAGAAATTCTGGGGAGAGACTCAGCCAACTGATGCTTGCTCAAGTGGAGAGGTCACAAAGAGGACTTGAGGACCAGGGAGATAAGTGTGTCTGAACTTCTCAAGCCTTTGTCCCTTTGACCCCTTCTTTCCTCTCCTGCCCCAGCCTCTGCAACAGGCAAATGTGTCCAAGGGTCCGTCGTCAAAAATTAAAGAAAAAAAATTTCCTTGACTCCACAGATTCCCTCTATCTGTGTCTCCAATTTCTCTGCTCACCCCCAAACAACATAACTTCTTGAACAAATTATCTCCATTTTCCCCTCCCTCTCCATGCTTACCTTTAAAAAATAATATTATTATAGTGTTCTTCACACACACACATTCACACAGCATAAATAATAGTATAATAAAATCTGTGTATTTACTACACTCAAGAAAAAAAAATACAACCCATATGGTTGAATCCTGTGCACCACTGATCTGTCCCCAGCCCTGGAGAGACTCTTTAACACACCTCGTTGTAACTGTCTTTGATGAGGGTGGTCAGCAGACACTTCTGTGTCCTCAGCTTACTCTCCATCTCAGCAGCAGTCACACATGTGGCCACTCTCTTTTTCTGGAAGTACTTCCCAGGTATACCCTCCCCTAGTTTTCCTTCTCCCCTCCCTATTCCTTCCCCCTCCCCTCCCATACCCCCTATCTGATTCCTTTTTCAGGCTTCTTGGGGGGCTCTCATGCCCTAGTTCCCCTGGGTATTCTCTCTGTAGGTCACAGGTGCCTAATTGGGGACCACTGGGCCTATGAAGAGAATTCAGGGGGTCCATGTACTTGGGTGAAAGTGTAATTACATTTTTCTTTTTTGTTCACTGCTGCTGCTAAGTCACTTCATTCGTGTCCGACTCTGTGCGACCCCGTAGACAGCAGCCCACCAGGCTCCCCCATCCCTGGGATTCTCCAGGCAAGAACACCGGAGTGGGTTGCCATTTCCTTCTCCACTAACCTGTAATAAAAATTTGGCATTTCCTTCAATTACGAGCCAAGGTCCCAAATCATAACACTGTTAGCCGATCCTACAACTGGGCTTCCCCATAGCTCAGTTGGTAAAGAATCCGCCTACAATGCAGGAGACCCCAGTTCAATTCCTAGGTTGAGAAGATCTGCTGGAGAAGGAATAGGCTACTCACTTCAGTATTCTTGGGTTTCCCTGGTAGCTCAGATGGTAAGAGTCCACCTGCAATGTGGGAGACCTGGGTTCGATCCCTGGGTAGGGAAGATTCCCCGGAGAAAGGAAAGACTACCCACTCCAGTATTCTGGCCTAGAGAATTCCAAGGACTGTATAGTCCACGAGGTCGCAAAGAGTTGGACACAACTGAGTGGCTTTCACTTTCAATTATGAGCAGAGATTCCAAATCATAACACTGTTAGCTGATCCTGCAACTTCATTACCAACAGAAATCACAAATATTTCCTATCACAGCATAGATATTACAGTGTCATAAAATACCGATCATGACTTCAGAATAATGGACATTCTCAAACCCACCACTGGGTAATGTTACAACTACAGCACATTATAATCACAATGTCACTAGGTGTTCTTATTTTATGCATTTGAAAGCAATATTCTGGACTTCTCTTGTGGTAGAGTGGATAAGAATCTGCCTGCCAATAAAGGGGACACGGGTTCGATCCCTGGCCCAGGAAGACTCCTGGGAGATACTAAGCCTGTGTTCCCCAACTACTGAGCCTGCAAGCTCTAGGGTCCACAAGCCACAAGTACTGAGCCCTCGTGCTGCAAGTACTGAAGCCTGTGTGCCTACAGTCCGTGCTCTGCAACAAGAAAAACTACCACAATGAGAAGCCCACACACTGTAAATAGAAAGTAGCTCCTGCTCTTCACAACTAGAGAAGAAAGCCTGCAGGCAGCCACGAAGACATAGTGCAACCAAAAAAATATGTAAATTAAAAAAAAATTTTTTTTTAAGTAATAGTCTGAAAAAGTATCCATAAGCTCCACCCAGGATCAGCAGCCCAACTCCCCAAACTGAGACCCAGAAAACTTGCCTAAGGTTACCAGCTGATGGCCTGGGTTTCAAGACTCCCTGCCCAGGGGGCTCCTCAGGTCTGCACAGCAGGGCTGGGGCCTCAGGGTAGCTTGGGGTCCTCTCTAGTAATGGGAACCCCCTAAGCACTCTGATTAGTCCCCTATTTGTTCTGTGGCTGCAAATGACTGGGTGGGCCAAGGCCACCCACAGCTGGGACCCATCACCCAACTTGCCATGCCCACTCGTGGGCTCTAGGATGGTAATCTGGGCAAGAAGGGCCCCAGTTCAGCCAGCCTGCAGCTCTGATGAGTAAATGTCAGCCTGTGTGTGGGGGTTGGGTCCAGCCCAGGGCTCAGGCACCAGCTGGAAGGGTGGGAAGGGAAAAGTCCTCATGGAGGGGCAAACCCCAGATGGGATCTGCCCCAGCCCCCCAGCCCCACTCAGGATTGGACCTGCCCATTCTCTGTCACCCTCCTGCTGGTAAACTCTCAGGGCTGAGATGGGAAAGAGGGGGCCTGCATCTCCACCACACCCCTCCCCCAGCCTCCCCTCCCCCCCCCCCCCCCCGCCCCCCCGGCCTGCAAAGAGGTTGATCTTTGGCCCTTGAGCTGCCCCCTTCTCACCTTGGCCCTGAGTTTGGTTCTGGCTCTGCTACGCCCAAGCGTGGGCCTCTAGCAGTTGAAGGCTGCCTTTCCCTGAGCTTCACTTTACCATCCTGTGACACAGGGACAGTAAACCCTGCTTCTTTTGTGGGAGGAAGCATTTGAAAAGGGCCTTGAAGGAAAGGAAATAGTTTTGATAGACAGAGCCTGGGGGAGGAAGGAAGGAACTCTGGATAGAATACAGCTGAGCACATAGGCAGGAGAGTCTCAGTGGCCAAGGAGATCTGCTGAAGTCTGCTTTTTTTCCTGCATTATCTAAATGAAAAAGACTTCATCTGGTAAATGGAGAAGCAATTGTGGCCCGCTCATCCAATAAACTCTACTCAGCAATAAAAAGGAATGAATTACTGATGCATTCAACAGTAAGGAGTCACCTCCAATTAGACTGCATTAAAAAAAGCCAGACTTAAAAGGCTACAGATTGTGGGATTCCATTCATACGACTTTCTGGAACAGTCGGAATCACTTGTTGCTAGAGGCTGAGGCCCAGGGGTGGGGATTCACAGCAAAGGGACACAGGGGAACTTTGGGGGATGTTGGTAATATTTTGTATTGTGTGACGGCGGTTACATGACGATATACATTTGTCAAACTCACAGAGCTGTACATTAAAACGGTGAATTTCACTGTATGTGGACTATATCTCAATATAAAACAAATCCACCAACACAAGGTTCTATAAAATGTCCCATATAAAACATGTGTTATATAATATGTGTTATATATAAATATGGGCTTCCCTGGTGGATCAGATGGTAAAAAATCTGCCTGCAATGCAGGAGACCTGGGTTCAATCCTTAGGTTGGAAAGATTCCCTGAAGAAGGGCAGGGCAACCCACTCCAGTATGCTTGCCTGGAGAATCTCATGGACAGAGGAGCCTGGCAAGATACATTCTGTGGGAAACGTATGTTATAAATGTGTTTCCTCAAACTAATCCCTCACCTTCTGAATTTCATTTATGTAGTCAAAAAATTATTTCTTGAGTACCTATTAAATGCTGGATCCTGTTTTAGGTACTCAAGAATAAGGAATGAACAAAACTGGCAAGCTTTCTGATTCCAGGACACTTCCATTGACTATATCAGTTAAATTCCAATAGTGACGAGTGCTACAAAGAAAATAAGACAGGGTAGTGAGCGGGGTCAGGGGCATGTTTAGCCACAATGGCAGGGAAATGCTCAGCAGAGAGGGCCATCTGAGCTGAGCCGACGTGAAGAAGCCAGCTGTGGGAAAGTCCGGAGGAAGGGAATTCCAGGAGGGAAAGGCAGTGCAAAGGCCTTAAGGTGGGAATGTGTCTGGTGTGTCAGAGAATCAATAAGATCATTAACAACGATATGCCCTTCCTGTCTCTTTCGTAGAACTGGTTCACATTTGGGAAAAGCATTTTGTCAACTACAGATAAAAGCCAAGGCAGAAAGAAAGAGTAGTGCCTTATGTATGATGAGCCTGGGCTTGAATCACAGCTCTTTAGCTAAATGGCTCTGTGACCTTGGGCTATGTGACCTCTACCTCTTTGGGCCACTTCTCTAGAATGCAGATAATCGTAGCTCCTATCTCCAGATGGTAGGCAAGATTCCAGGCATGATCCATTTAAAAGGCCTAGAGCATGATTACATAATTGACACATGAACAATTCTGGTATGTCTGTAAGTCTGTATCAAGGGTTACCAAGCAGCTGTTGAAAAGAATGAGGTCGACCTTCATCAGGATTAAACGTGAAAAGATGTCCCAGATACACTCCTGAGAGAAAAAAGCAAGATACAGAACACTACCTACAGTGTGGACCCATTTGTGTGTAAGAAATCCCAGATGATGTGTTTTCATGTGTACTCAGATAAAGGTCTGCCCTGGTGGCTCAGAGGTTAAAGCGTCTGCCTCCAATGTGGAGACCTGGGTTCGATCCCTGGGTCGGGAAGATCCCCTGGAGAAGGAAATGGTAACCCACTCCAGTATTCTTGCCTGGAGAATCCCATGGACGGAGAAGCCTGGTAGGCTACAGTCCACGGGGTCGCAAAGAGTCGGACACGACTGAGCGACTTCAACCTTCACCCTTCACCCTTCACCCAGATAAGGTCTAGGAGACACAAACTAGTAACAGTGGTGCTTTGCTTCAGGGAAGGTGATTACAGTGGTGGTGATGGTAATGTTTTGCTTTTGTTTCTTATATTCTGTATCTCTAAACTGTTTCTATTCTAAAAAAACAGAATGAGATTGTATACAGGTGTTAGGTAGGTAGAACAGGGAGAAGGAGTCCGAAATGGCAGTGGCTACAAGACAAGGAAGGGAAAAGCCCGCGAAAGAAAAGTCATATAAAGTCATACTTTACCTCAGGTAAAACAAACGACACTCCTGGCTGGCCCAATTTACATAGGACAGGCCCAGGGAGAGATAAACATGTAAACAGAGGAGCCAAAGCCAGCTCTCTCTCTCTCTCCCGCACGCTGGGGCACGCTCTTCTCCTCGTGTCTTTGGATCGACGTGCCCTCACGTCTCGAAGATGGATTTTCCTGCTATCTTCTAAATAAAATAGAGCTGTAACACTGATTTATCTAAAAGCTATAACACGGTCCATTCGAGACCTGAGAGCTATAACACGGTCTATCCAAGACCTGAGAGCTGTGACTCGCCGAGGGGGCTTTAATGTCCGTCACTCCAAATCTTTGTTGTGATGAGACAAAGAATCGAGGAACACACACTTGTGTGACACAGGCATGCTTCATTTTATCATGCTTTGCAGATATTGCCTTTTTTCTTTTTTTTTTTTTTTTAACAAATTGAAGGTTTGTGGCAATTCTGTGCCAAGCAAGCTTGTTGGTTCCATTTTGCAAACAGCATTAACTAACTTCATGCCCCTGTGTCATATGTTGGTAATTCTCACAGTATTTCTTTTTCATTATATTATATTTTTATAGTGATCTGTGATCAAGCATCTTTGATGTAATTACTATGAAAGATTATGACTTGCTGAAGGCTCAGATGATGGTTAGCATTTTTTAGCAATGAAGTATATTTTATTTTATTTTATTTTTTTTCAGGGCAGAATTTTAAAAATCATTTATTCATGAATCTGGAATGGATTCCCTCTCCTCCAACCCCTACATGCATGATGACAAGAGGAAAAGATGGCAAACAATGGTGTCCAGTCTTATTACACAGTGAGGATACGATTCTCAAGTCAGTCGACTGATCACAACAAAGAGGACACTACCATCAATGAACTCAACACGACCACGTTTAAGAAGTTCATCAAAATCGGGTCTTTCTTATGAAAGAGGATTTGGAGTACAACCTCAGACAAGAATAACAGCACAGTTCTCTCTTACAATGTCTATTTCACCGCACTCTGCCTGCAGAGAGGAGCTAGCTAGTCAAGTTCAGAGTTCACTGGGGGGGTTGCCTTGCAAGTTTCAACCTCAGGCTCTTAGTCTCCTGGAGGTCAGATCAGCTAATGTCCAGATGTGTGTGTGAGAGAGATCAGCTAATGTCCAGGTGTGTGTGTGTGAGAGATCAGCTAATGTCCAGGTGTGTGTGTGTGTGCGCGCACGCATGCGTGCACACACACATACTCAGTCACTCAGTCCTGACTCTTTGTGACCCCATGGACTGCAGCCCACCAGGCTCCTTTGTCCATGGGATTTTCCAGGCAAGAATACTGGAGTGGGTTGCCATTTCCTTCTCCATGAAGTATATTTTAATTAAGGCCTGTACTTAAAAAAAAAAAAGACATAATGCTATTGTACACTTAATGGACTACAATATAGTGTAAAAATAACTTTGCAATGCACTGGGAAACTAAAAAATTCATGATTCTCTTTATTGCAATATTCACTTTATTTTCAGCAGTTTGGAACCAAACTCTCAATATTTTCAAGGTCTGCCTGTACAGATATAATTACTATAATACTGAAAAGCCAGTATGTCAGCCAGGCATTCTTAACAGCTATTCCTGGATCCCTGAGGGATCTGTGAATAGAATTCAGGGAATCTGTGGACTTGGATGGGAAATAGTTTTGTTCAGCTTGTTTTTTTATTTTGCTAATCTCTAACTGAAAGGAGCTTCTCCTACAGTGATGAATGTAGGCCACAAATTACTGCAGCGGTGGTAGTACGCGTGACGGTCACCAGCAGACATCACAGATAATCCCGTGTCTCACTCCAGTGGACAGTTATGACATACTGTTTATACTTATTACAACTTCAAAATGATGGAAGGGGGACTTCCTGGCAGTCCAGTGGTTAAGAATCCATCTTCCAAGACAGGAGTTGTGGATTCATTCAATCCCTGGTCAGGGAACTAAGATCTCACATGTCATGGGGCAACTAAGCCCACACAGTGTAACTTCTGAGCTCACGTGCTCTGGAACCACAACTAGAGAAGCCCAAACGCTGCAGTGAAGATCCTGCATGCCGCAAGACACGACACAGCAAAAAAAAAAAAAAAATGACAGCAAGTACTAGATCCACCAGAGGTCTTGTTATTCAACAGACTAGTACAGAAGTACTATATGACTGTATCACACATCTGCTCTTTTTTCTTTTAATTTCGTTGTTAATTGGAGTATAATTGCTTTAGAATGTTGTGTTAGTTTCTGCTGTACAACAATGTCGATCAGCTCTATGTATATATCCCTTCCGCCCCTGCATCCCACCCCTTTAGGTTGTCACAGAGCTCCGAGCTGAGCTCCCTGCACTGTGTAGCAGCTTCTCACTAGCTATCTATTTTACACATGGTGTGTGCGACTCTCTCATCACACATCTGCTCTGAAAAATATTTGATATCTGTATCTCAAGGCAATATATTTCCTTTGTAAATCTATGCATACACAATTTTTTTTCTTTTTTTTGACTGCACTATCTTCATTATTGCTTGCGGGCTACACAGGCTCTAGCCGCACAGGCTTCAGTAGTTATGGCACAAGGGCTTAGCTGCTCCAAGGCATGTGGAATCTTCCTGAACCAGGGCTCAAACCCAAGTCCCCTGCATTGGCAGGCAGATTCTTAATAACTGGACAACCAGGGAAATCCTGAAGCATGTAATTATATATGTTTAAAGACATTCTTCTGAGAGAGTCTGTAGATCTTTATCAGATGCCAGAGGGACCCAGGGCACAGGAAAGGCTGAGACTCTGAAAACCCCTCCCACACACATCTCTGCACGAGTGGACACTCAGTGGGCCACTAAATCTGGGTGCAGAGCCTTTGCTAGCAGTTCTTCTGGTGCTTGGAAGGATGTCTGGAAGTTTCTAGGTGTTCCATGAATATTTGTTAAGCTGAATGAATGGATAGATTGGACATCTCCCCTCCTGGAAGAATTAGCTCTGAAATAAACTACCCCATGTAGATCTGTGGTATAGCCACTGGCAAACAGAACAACAGGAAAGCAGAGAAGTGCTTTTATAAAACCATGGAACCCCAGCCTGAGCTGCCTCGTGGCTTGCCACTTTTCACCTTTGTGCTTCCATTTCGCCATCAGTAGATGGGGTGGTAACAGTACCACTGTGTGGGGTTGGAGTGAAGAGGGAAGATGTGGACCTCGTAGAAAAGGGCCTGAGCAAATGGAGGCTCAGACGTGCAGAGTCACTTCCCTGAGGTCACCCAACAAGTTGGCGGTTGCTGGATTCATATCCAGGTCTGCTGATTTGAGAGGCCGGGAGGTCAGGTCCAGTGAGCAAGAAAGAAACTCTAAGCATATACCAGCAATGAATAGGCTCCTATCCGCCTGCTTCTAGTCTATACCAATATCAATGCACCATTCCATACCCTGCATCTTTTTTCTTAATGTAATTTGGAGATTGCTCTATGTTCATCCAAAGGAACTTGCCTTGCTGTTTGAAGTGCCCCACCGTTTGCTCCTCTGGTCCCCTATCGCTGAGTCTGCAGGTCATTTCCAGGCTTTTGCCATCACATCAGGGCTGCTGGGAACATCCTGCCCACTTGTCACTAATCCCTCTGCAAGGCTGCTTGGCGATAAATCCCTCAAACCATAGCAGCCGCTTTAAAGGATAAGGACACTTGAGATTTGGACTAACTGCTCTGGGCAGAGGGTTGTGTCTGTGGTTCTCACACTGCGTTTGAAAGTGGGTTGCTGGGGTCTGTCCACAGAGCCAGGGTGTTACCTACTCAAATCCTTCAACACACATCCACATGCCCCAATCTCAGGAGCTTCCAGAGCTTCTCCTGTCAGCTCTCTTCGGACTTTCAGTCTGCCCACAAGTGTCACCTCCTCTGATGGCCACCCCATCAAAGGTAAGTGCACCCCCAGCCCTACTGCACCTGCCATGACTGGTTTTGTCACAGCATGTCACGTGTCTGAAATCACTGCAGTTGTTTCCTATTCGCCTGTCTCCCCCCGTGGGAATGTCAGCTGCAGGAGTACAGGGGTGCCCTGTTCATGGCTCTACCCTCTGTGCCTCAAGGAGTGCCAGTAGCTATACCAACTCAGTAACAAATAAGAGGGGCTCAGTAACCATTTGTTAGAAAAACCCAAATAGGTCCGTTCTATGTAAAGGGCACCAGATTTCCATGGACTATTAGTTTGGGTGCTAGAAATAAGTTTGGAGACTCGGACTCAGCCCCAGCTGCCCCCTGGATCCCTGTGAGAGGCATGGCCAGGGGGGTCAGAGAGTTTGGAGAGACCACTAGTTCAAGGGCAGGAAGAAAAGGGGAAGCTGGAGGGAGGGGAGAGGAGCAGAGGGAGGCTCACAGCAAGGGAGGGAGCCAGTTTGAGGCATCTGAAGGAGAAATTTCCAGAAACCTGACACAGTCTTGGGGCTCATTTGTCTGTTGAGCAAACTCATTCAGAAGCACTGGACCCATGCGGAGCACTGGGAGGAGAGCAGTGACTAGAGGAGGCTCATTCCTGCTTCAGAGGTGGTGCCAGGCATTGCCCCGAGGGCCTTATTTGGTCTGTTTAGATCTTGACTTGTCTCATTGCCCCCATTTCACGGCCAAGGAAAAGGAGCACAGAGAAGACGAGCCCATTGCCCAAGTCTCACAGCTTGTGAATGGCAGAGGCTGGCTTAGGACCAGGCCTTCGGGCTCCTGAGACCACGGCTGTCACCACTTCAGTGGGCTGCTTGTGGCCTCCGGATTCCAAGGCAGCCCCAGTGATCTCCTCCCCTCCCAGTTCTCATGTCCCCGTGTCATCAGACTGGCCAGTGTGAACAGGATACTGGAGACGTGGTGGTGGTGAGCCAGGCTGACGTCATCACATCGTGGCATCATCGCATCGTGGCTTGCACTTTCTCCCTCCTGAATTTCTTGCTCTGGAGGAAGTTGACCACCATGTCCTGAGGACCCTCAAGCAGCCTGAGAACCCATCTGGAGAGGAACAGAGGCCTCCCACCATGGGCCTGCACTGCCCTCCCAGCCGTATGCTGGGGCCACCTTAGAGGCTGATCCAGTCCCAGTCAAGCCTTCAGGGGACCACAGCCCCAGCTGACACTCGAGTATAACTGCATAGAGAAAAGACCCAAGTCAGAACTACCTTATCAAGCTTTTCCTGATTCCTGACTCCCAGAAACTGTGAGAGATAATAAATGTTTGTGGGTTCAATTAACTTGCTGAATGAAAGTGTTAGTTGTTTGGTTTGTGTCCGACTCTTTGAGACCCCATGGACTGTAGCCCGCCAGGCTCCTCTGTCCATGGGGTTCTCCAGGCAAGAATACTGGAGTGGGTTGCCATTTCCTTCTCCAGGAGATCTTCCCAACCCAGGGATTGAACCTGGATCTCCTGCATTGCAGGCAGATTCTTTACCGAGCCACCAGGGAAGCCCAGCTTACTGCATGCCTTCAGTTCAGTCAGTCAGTTCAGTCGCTCAGTCGTGTCCGACTCTCTGCGACCCCATGAATTGCAGCACGCCAGGCCTCCCTGTCCATCACCAACTCCCGGAGTTCACTCAGACTCACGTCCATCGAGTCAGTGATGCCCTCCAGGCATCTCATCCTCTGTCGTCCCCTTCTCCTCCTGCTCCCAATCTCTCCCAGCATCAGAGTCTTTTCCAATGAGTCAGCTCTTCGCATGAGGTGGCCAAAGTACTGGAGCTTCAGCTTTAGCATCATTCCTTCCAAAGAACACCCAGGACTGATCTCCTTCAGAATGGACTGGTTGGATCTCCTTGAAGTCCAAGGGACTCTCAAGAGTCTTCTCCAACACCACAGTTCAAAAGCATCAATTCTTCGGCGCTCAGCCTTCTTCACAGTCCAACTCTCACATCTATACATGACTACTGGAAAAACCATAGCCTGGACTAGACGGATCTTAGTTGGCAAAGTAATGTCTCTGCTTTTGAATATGCTATCTAGGTTGGTCATAACTTTTCTTCCAAGGAGTAAGCGTCTTTTAATTTCATGGCTGCAATCACCATCTGCAGTGATTTTGGAGCCCCCCAAAATAAAGTCTGACACTGTTTCCACTGTTTCTCCATCTATTTCCCATGGAGTGATGGGACCAGATGCCATGATCTTCGTTTTCTGAATGTTGAGCTTTAAGCCAACTTTTTCACTCTCTTCTTTCACTTTCATCAAGAGGCTTTTTAGTTGCTCTTCACTTTCTGCCATAAGGGTGGTGTCATCTGCATATTTGAGGTTATTGATATTTCTCCCGGCAATCTTGATTCCAGCTTGTGCTTAATCCAGCCCAGCGTTTCTCATGATGTACTCTGCATAGAAGTTAAATAAGCAGGGTGACCATATACAGCCTTGACGTACTCCTTTTCCTATTTGGAACCAGTCTGTTGTTCCATGTCCAGTTCTAACTGTTGCTTCCTGGCCTGCGTACAGATTTCTCAAGAGGCAGGTTAGGTGGTCTGGTATTCCCATCTCTTTAGGAATTTTCCACAGTTTATTGTGACCCACACAGTCAAAGGCTTTGGCATAGTCAATAAAGCAGAAATAGATGTTTTTCTGGAACTCTCTTGCTTTTTCCATGATCCAGAGGATGTTGGCAATTTGATCTCTGGTTCCTCTGCCTTTTCTAAAACCATCTTGAACATCAGGGAGTTCACGGTTCACGTATTGCTGAAGCCTGGCTTGGAGAATTTTGAGCATTACTTTACTAGCGTGTGAGATGAGTGCAATTGTGTGGTAGTTTGAGCATTCTTTGGCATTGCCTTTCTTTGGGATTGGAATGAAAACGGACCTTTTCCAGTCCTGTGGCCACTGCTGAGTTTTCCAAATTTGCTGGCATATTGAGTGCAGCACTTTCACAGCATCATCTTTCAGGATTTGAAATAGCTCTACTGGAATTCCATCACCTCCACTAGCTTGTTCGTAGTGATGCTTTCTAAGGCCCACTTGACTTCACATTCCAAGATGTCTGGTTCTAGATGCGTGATCACACCATCGTGATTATCCAGGTCGTGAAGATCCTTTTTGTACAGTTGTTTTGTGTATTCCTGCCACCTCTTCTTAATATCTTCTGCTTCTGTTAGGTCCATACCATTTCTGTCCTTTATTGAGCCCATCTTTGCATGAAATGTTCCCTTGATATCTCTGATTTTCTTGAAGAGATCTCTAGTCTTTGCCATTCTGTTGTTTTCCTCTATTTCTTTGCATTGAATGCCTTAGGGTGACTTGTTCTAGATAAGTACTGTCCTGCTTTCACAGAGGTCACAGAGGTCAGACACTCTTGCTCACAGGTGGCCCACCCCTCTTGCCTGGCAGATCGAATCCCATCCTGTCACCTTAAGGCTACAGTTTCCCAATGGAACTAACTAGTTTTATTTTCCCAGTGGAAATAACATTGTATCTGTGGACTTGACGGCCAAGGTTGGCCCCTCCTCTGCCCATCTCCAGCCCCTCCCCTCCCCTTGGGCCCACACAGGCCCTGACCCCTGGGCTCAAGGCAGAGGGGATTTGTCTTGTTTTTTTCAAGCAGCCAGGCCCAGCCTTCCTCAGCTGTTTTTCTCCCTGCAGAAGATTCTGTTGATTTCCTTCTGGGTCAGGGCTCAGCGGAGTGAGTGGGCAGGGAGCCAGGGCTGGAGAATGTCTTGCACCAACAGCCTGTAGAGGAGGGATGCGCTTTTCAGCTCTTAGCTTAAGTTGCAATTCCCGATTCCCGGCACAGGCCTGGCTCCGCCCAGCTTCCAGCTGCAGCGTTGAGTCTAGCGGGCCTGGCACACGGCACTGAGAGTCAGGCGCTGGTTCCATCACTGCTTTGCTGTGTGCTTTCTGGACCAGTGACCGAGCTTCTCTGAGCCTCAGTGGCCTCATCAGTAAATGGGGCTGATTTCTCCTCGCAGAGGGGCTGGCGTGGGCCAGCCTGGATGTGAGTGCTTCTCGTTAGCTGGGGCAGGGCAGCCAGGGCCTTGGCCTCAGCTGTCCCTTTATGGTTGTCTGTGTCCAAACCTTGATCTTGGGAGGACTGTCAACAGTGAGGCCCAGCAGATGAGTCCTTCTTACTCTCCCAAGTGTAGGAGCTGGGAGTTTAAACAACAGGGTGATGTTTCCTGCTGTTGCTCACCTCCCCGCCACTTGGGCATCAGCCCTTACCTGGAGTGGGATGGTGTGTCCATTTTGCTTGGCAAATGTCTACTTAGTGCTTATTATGTGCTGGACACTGTTCTAGCCACTATGTGTGTTAAATCCCTGTTGCCACCCTCTGTGGTAGGTGATCCTATCAACCTATTTTACAGATGAGGCACAGAGAGGTTAAGCAACTTGTTTAAAGACAAACAGCTCACCAGGGGCAAGTCCAGGCTCTCTGGGAATGATTCTCTTAGGCTACACTTCAAAGCTGGCGTGGCTGAAGTGACCAAGTGACAGCACTTCCCCTCCTCCACCGCCCCAGCTCCCCCTGGGGGAAGGGAGTCAAGTGCCCTCTAGATGCAGGGAAGCCTTGCTGGAGTATCTCCCCCAGGTAGCACCAGGCTTTCCTGTCTGAGGAACTCTGGTGGGTAACTCTGCCTTTGTCTGGTCTTCCTCCTCTGCAGGCTGGAGGGAAAGAGCAATTGCTCCCCACTTGAAAAATGAGTTTAATCCAAGACCCAGAGAGGCCAAGCGTTACCCACAGCTGGTAAGTAAGGAACTGAATCCAATGGCTAAGCTCTTTCTGCTCACCCGTCACTGGTGGGCGAGGCTGACCCTGAAGACAGGGTGACAGGGATAGGACCAAGGTCAGGCAGGGAGGAGAGGAGCAGGTCCAGATGTCCACAGCCACTGCCCATCACTGGGGGCGGGACAGAAAAGTGGCCACGTCAGTTTCCAGCACCCCAGAGCCGCAAGAGCAGGGTAAGATCTGGGGAGGCTGGTCTCATCTGGGCCACATTCTCCTAACTCTCTGCATTCCAGCCACTGTGAGCATTTTTCACTTCCTCGAAATCCCTTTGCTCTGTTCTATCTCAGGGCCTTTGCAGTTGCTGGTCCCTGTGCTTGAAATGTTTTCCCCGTCTTTTCCTTGCCTAAGAACTCCTAATCCACTCTTTAGATCTCAGCTCTGTTCTTCTTCCTGGAGCCATTCCTCCATCGAGGTTGGGCCCCTTATTATTTACTCCTAGAACAGGTGAGCCCCTTCTTCACAGCATGTGTTAATATCGGGATTGATCAGTACACATAAGAAATTACCAGGTTAGTGTCTTTGCCGCTGCTCCTGGAGGCGAAAGACCAAGTCTTCCTTGCTCACTGTTGAATTTTCATCATCTGCACAGTGAGTAGCATGTAAGCTCACGGTAAACATCAATGGCTGCTGCTGCTTAGTCGCTCAGTCGTGTCTGACTGTTTGTGACCCCATGCACTGTAGCCCGTCAGGCTCCTCTGTCTATGGGATACTCCAGGCAAGAATACTGGAGTGGGGTTGCCATGCCCTCCTCCAGGGGATCTTCCCAACCAAGGGTTAGAGATCCCAGGTCTCCCACACTGAACACGGATTCTTTACTGTCTGAGCCACCAGGGAAGCCCTAACATCAATGGAGGGGGTGATTAAGCACGTGGAGGAATGAACACTCCACCTGGCAAATTAAGTTCAGAACTGTGCACACATGTGTGTGCACACAATTCCAGAGTTTCCTAGCATAAGGACACATGGCTTTTTCATGAGTTTCCTAACGTGCTGTGTGTCCTCTCACCACTAGGGAGAAGAAGCAAAGTTGTCCCTGACATTGACCCTGGGGTGAATGTAGTCAAGTCACTCCCCCCGCCCAGGGGAGTGTACCCATCTGTAAAATGGGCAGCAGGGAGAGGCCGTCTGTGATAGTGATTAAGAGTGTGAAGTCTGGAACCAGCTTACCTGGGTTCAAGCCCATCTCCCTCACCTCCCAGATGTATAAACTCTCTGGGCCTCAGTTTCCCTACTGTAAGTGGGGATCGTAACAATCCTCACCTTTCAGGATGTCATGAGGTTTAATGAGTCATGCTTGTAAAACACGTATACTAGTGCCTGGCACAGAGACAGTCCAGTGTGTGGAGTCGCTACAACAATGCAGTGGCTCCAGAAGACGGAAGAAGCCATAGCAGAATTTTCGATTTCCCTACAAGCAGATGTGGTGCCAGACATGCTCCCAGGCCTCAGCAGGCACTGGTTATTTGGGCCTCACAGCAAACTCAGGCATGTGCTTACCACGTCCCCAGTTCACAGAGGGAAAAACTGAGACTCAGGCTTTTCCCATATTTGCAGAGCTATAAATCTCACAGACACAAGGTTGGGCGAACAAAGGCAAATTGTAGAAAGATGGACAGTGTGACCACTCTACAGGATGTGGGAGGGACCTGGAATAAGGGGTTAGCAACATAGAATTCACAGTAGCTATCTCTGGTGGGGGAGGGAGGCAGGGGCGGGGCAGGGGCTTAAAGGGATTGGTAAAATTTTGTTGCTTAAGCTGGGTTTTAGGGAGAAGAAATTTCATCTGATCTTTCTCTCTACCTTTTCATCCATCTGAAACATTTCAGTAACCATTTAAAATGCACAGAATGAGCAGCAAGGAAATAACCAGGGGATAGTGACGACGATTTTTTTTTTCCCTCTGTGTCTTCATCTTCACACTATTCCATATTTCTCAGTTTTTGCACTCTGAAAATTAGTCAAAAGCTGAGGAAAACAACTAGGGCTGTTGGCAAGAGGTAGAGCTGGGATTGGACCCCAGGTCAGCATGACTCTGGAGGAAGAGGCCCCAGCCTCTCAGCTGCAGCCTCTCTCCAGCTCATCTCTTTGCCTGAGGGCCCACTTACAGTTTTTGCAGAGCTTTCCTGTGGGGGTTCCCCTCAGCTGCCTGGGAATCACCTTCCTTCCTTCAGGCTCATTTACCAGACCAAGTGCTGGACGGGAGTCAGGAGCGAAGGGCCACAAGTCTCCGCCATCCTGAGCTGCTGAGGCTCTGTTTCTCTGTCCAAGGGACGTAGTTTTGCTTTCAGCCTCAAGCCCCAGTCATCTCACCTGCCTGCCTACCCCACCAGGTCTCTACGTGCTTTACTTCATTTTGTCCGCACCTGAGGTGCTTGGCTTCATGCCCCACCACTTTGAAGAAGAGGAAACCGAGGCCCAGGGAAAAGAAAATGGGACTTTCCCAAGATCAACAGGCAGGATGCAGAAAAGCTGGCATTCCTATGCTGATCCCAAGATGGATTCTTTTCCTGGGCTGAGCATCCTCAGTATGTTTTCCTTTCTTTCTTCCTTCTTTTCTTTTTTTTAAAGATTAAAGAAAAATGTGGACCATTTTTAAAGTCTTTATTGAATTTGTTGCAATATAGTTTCTGTTTTATGTCCTGGTGTTTTGGCAGCAAGGCATGTGGGATCTTAGCTGAAAGGTAGTCTTAACTGCTGGACTGCCGGGGAAGTTCCCCCAGTGTGTTTACAACAGCTGGCTTTCCTGGGCTCTTTCAGACATTGTCTTCAGCCCTGCATGTATATTAATTCATTTAATCTCCATGACAACCTGCAAAGTGGCTTCTACTATTGTCCCTGTTTCACAGACAAGAAAATTGAGGCACAAACTGGCAAAGTGAGAACACACAGCAGCAGCGGAGATGGGATTCAGATTGAGTCAGTGGGACCCCAAGACTCACACTTGGTTTCTGTCGGATTTACCCTAGTACAAGGAGGGAGGTTGTAACAGTGAGGAAGCCTAGATGGAGGTTTGGAGTCCACTCAGTTCTCAAGGGCTGTCCTTGAAGACTGAGGTGCTATGTGAATCTTCTCTGGCAGAAGTTCTCCTTGGCCGAGGGCCTCCTGGGCGAAGGGGAACACCTAGCCCCTGTGAGTTTCCCCTCTGGCGGCCAGGGGCCTCTGCTCCCCAGGGCCCAGCTGGGTACCCAGGGACCAGGACACAATGGATGGGTCTTGTCGATTAGCTAGGAACTGGTCTAAGTGCTGAGAGTGTGGTTTCTGGCATTAGACAGTCTAAGTGTGAATGTGACCCACCTTTCCTGGTCATGGGACCTTGGGCAAGTCACCTCACCTCTTGGTGCCTCAGTTTTTTCATCTGTGAATGGGCAAGCAATCTTCCTTTATAGACTCATTGTGAGAATTCAATGCAATCATTGTCCCAAGGCACAAAGGACAGTGTCTGGCACACAGGAAGGGCTTCATAAATGCCAGCCATAGCTCCTGGTCTGTTTCTTTATCCTACCCTCTCGCTGGGAGGCAGTATTTTAAATTCCACTTTGCAGAGGTACTACTTGAGGCAGGTGGCTTCCCCAGGGCCCACAGCTGGTCGGCGAGCCCCCTGGGACATGGCCCCCGATTCAGGCTCCATTCCAGGCATTTCAGAGCCAACTCCAGGGCTAAGCAAACACTCAGAGGCCAGAGTCTAGGCAGAGGTGCAGGCTTAAGGGCAGACCTGGGGCCTGTTTTCTCACATTTCCCCTTCAAAGAGCAAAGGGGAGAGAGGATTTGTGTATCTTCCAGCCCAGACTGAGCTCTGGGGACCGGGAGGAGAGAGCCAGGAGTATAGGGCCGGCCAATTCCTCTGGGGAATCCCGCATGAGGGGCCACACTGCCGCTGCTCCGTGGTCATCCCTAGGCCCAGGGCATCTGTGCCAGCTGTTTCTAGGCTCCTTTCTTGGAAAAGGGAGAAGCATTCTTCCAAGAAGCAGAGGCTGTTCTCCCCACCCCCTTCCCCAGCCCCGAACTGTCTAGAGGAGCCAGCAGCGAGGTTAGGAAATCAAACCCCAAGACATTTTGTTCGGCAACCGAGATCCATTTCTTGTTTGGATAACCAAAGGCCGAAAATGCCAAGAATTTACGGGCAGTCTGGGGAGGCCAGGGCAGTTGGGAGTCCTGGCCAGTTTGGGAGGATCTTGGGCTGGGCCAGGACCCCACGCTGTGCTCCCGCTGGATGCTCTTCTGACCCACATCCAGCCAGGCAAGGCCTTACGACCACTGCGCCGAGGGGCTGAGTTATTCTGAGGTTTGACGTCAGGGTCCTGGAGAGAACAGCAGAGGCTGGGGGGCTCCTGTCCAGCCCTTGACCCTTCCCTGCTTGGCTTTGGGCACAGAAGGGGAAGAGAAGGAGGCCCCAGCTGAGCCTCACTGGGAGTGGGGTGCTGGCCATAGTGCCGGTAAGTCCTCCAGTGTGGATGGAGCATGCAGACACTCTGGGAGGTAAAGGCAGGAGAGATGGATGGCATAGGAGTGGGCGGACCAGGGAGAGCCAGAGTGTGAGGCAGGGAGAAAGCTAGGGAGACGCCAGCCAGACGGGAGAGAGAATGAGAGCGACAGATACCCGCAGACTCAGAGAAGGTGAGTCAAGCCACCGTGAGAGCCACAGGACAAGAGACAGAGAGACACAGAGATAGAGAGAGGCAGAGATGCACAGGAAGACAGGAAGCGAGGGCTAGCTGTTCTTGGTACAGACGAGAAAGTAGTGGGCACCCAGGTTTGGGGCTCAGAGTCTGCCCCGCTCCTGGGACCCTGGAGACCCAGCGGAAGCTCTGCTGCCCTCAGATGCTGAAGGTGGGACAGGAGCCTGGAGACTTGTGTTTCCTCACGCTTCTCATGCGACCAGGGCTAAGACTGGCACTTCCTGATTGAGAGGCCCGGGGCACTGGGGGATGACAGGACAAGAGTGGGTCTTTATTAAGCACCTGCTCTGGGCGGATGCTTTCTGGGCTCTGCCTCTCTTACACCCACATCAAATGTCAGGAGTAGGTGCTTTCACTCTCTTGTCTCAGACACACAGCAAGTATTCCTGAGTCTGTGGTGGACTCAGGAGCCAGGCACTAACCACTGGAATGCACAGCCAAGCAAGGGATGCCTGCTCTCCAGCTGGCTCCGCCCCCCCACCCCCCATTCCCCTCAACATTCCTGCTTCAGTTCTTCACCCAGATGAAGGAGTGGAGCAGAGCCAAGAGCTGATGTGCAGCCCACCGAACTGATGGCTCCAGACATGAGTCACTGGGACAGAGGCTTCCAGGAGGAGGGGGAGGGGGAGGAAAAGGAGACCAGTGGGAAGAAGGGAAGAGGAGGGGTGTGTGGAGGGGAGTGAGGGAGGAGAGAGGGAGCAGGGATGGGGCACCCCCATGCACCTTGAGCACAGGCGGAATATCTGGAGGAAGACAGTGGGTAATAGGGAATTTGGGATTCTGGAAGGGAGCATCCCATTGTCTCAGATCTGGCCTCCCCCACCTCCTTCACACCCTCCAGAGTTGTAGGAAGAACCCAGACTTTGGAGAAGTGGACTTTGGGTCTCCCTGCTGTGCCATTCTGGCAAGTTCCTTCCCCTCTCTGGCCTCTCAGTTTGCTCATCTGTACACTGGACTGGGAACAGGGAGAGGGGCTGGGGGCATGAGGGAGGGAGGCTCTTCTCTGCAACTTCCCAGCTGAATGAAACTTGCTGAGAGCTCGGTCTGGGAGGCCAGTCTTCCCCAGTCATTCCCAATGGCAATGGTGATGAGACTATTTTAAAACTCATTTTTTTTTTTTTTTCTCTTCTGAGAGATTGTAGCAGAAGCCAAAAAGAGGCCCTCAAGTTTCAAAGACTCTGAGATAAGCCCAGACCAAGAGAATGCATGAGAGAAGAGCCAGAGGAAGGCCATGGTTATAGAAGGTAGCAAGTATGCCTGACTGGAGGGAGAGAGATGACTGTCCAGGTGCCTTGTACCCCTGAGCCAGGGGCCCCGTGTCTTATTTGGGGAAGGAAGGACTCAAGAATTTCAGGATTTGTGTTTCTTTCTGGGGAGAGTTCCTCATGGAAACAGCCGACACTGATTGAGAATTTACTGTATGACAGGCGTTGGGCCAAGGACTTCATATGCGTTATCTCATTAAACCTTCTTAGAGGTAGGTAATGTTGTCACTGTATTTTATCGGTGAGGAAACGGAGATTCAGAGAGGTGAAGCAACTTGCCATAGGTTACACAGTCAGAAAAGGGCAGAATGAGTCTCGAATTCAAAAAGTTGGGCTCCAGAGTTGGGGCCCTCACCTTCCAGGCTGTGCTGCTGCCTAAAGAGGTGATGGGACCCAGAGAAAAGTGATTGCTGTTGGGGTCTGACCTTGGGGCAGGCTCTACTGGTACAGGGTGACCTGGCAGTAACCCAAAGACCAAAGGGCCTGAAGGGAACACTCAACCCAAGGATACTCAGGAGATGGCAGGATAAACCTTTGCTTGGACCGCAATAGAGATTGGGTAAGACTGGGAACTGCAGAGAACACCAGCATGGACAAGTGACACTCCCTGCCCCAAGTTACCTGCCACCCTTGGATTGACTTGACCAGGACCGCGGTGCAGGGCTCCTATAGAGATGATGCTGAATTAAGTAATAGCCAGTTGAGCTACTGTATCCTTGCCCAGGTGAGTTACCCATGCAGCCGAGAGGGGTGAGTGAGCGGTCTCCGTGATCCTCGCAGCCAACCCTCTACCATACTGTTTTTGTCTCCACTTTGAGGAAGGGAAAACTGAGCCTTGCTCATCCACAGCCACGTGGCAAGTAAGTTCTGGGGCTGGGATGTAAACTCAGATCCACCTGATTCCCACATGGGAACTCTTTAGCCCCACAGTGCTCCATGGTGAGCCCTGCCCAGGATTATCAGGCTATGTGGACAGATATCTGGAGAGGACAGTCCACTGCCAGATGAAGAGGTGAGCTAGGTGACCTCCTAACCTGAAACTCACTGGTTTAAATCCATCATCTGGCTCAACCAATGTTATCCAAGCACCAGGCACCCAGGGGAGTTGAAGATGGATGAGAGGGTGAGGCTTGGGGTAGAGAAAGCAGGTGCAAGGTGAGAGCAGGGTCCAGGAGAGAGGTGACAAGAGCCAGGGCAGGGAGGAAGACAGGAGGATGAGCTGAGAAGCTGAGGGGACAGGATGGATAGGACCTGCTGCCTGGGAGTGGGGTGGGCTTAAGGACACCCCAGGGCCACAGACCACCTGCTGGCTGGGTGGTACTACCTTCAGCAGAATAGGTGGGGGTTGGGGAGGGAAGATCTCAGTTTCAGGCAGCTTTGGAGTTGAGAAACTGTGAGCCCTCAGAGGGGAGGTCGGGAGCCCCTCAGACGTTGGTTTGGTGTCATCATGGGGGTGGGGGGAGATGGTGCTGCGGGAGAGCTGAGAGGGCAGCCCTGGGGGTTGTGCCACAAAGTGTGAGAGGAAACAACAAACAGAGACTCTGCCCTGGGAAACAGCAACATTTCAGGAGGAGGGGAGGGGCAGGAGTGGCCTGAGAGATGGGAGGATCATTGTGCATCCATCCATTCAACAGACATGTATTGAGTGCCTACTATGTGCCAGGCACTGTTCTAGGCCCTGAGAACCCAGTAGCAAACAAAACAGACTTGGCCTTCTTGAAGCTCACAGACCAAAAGAAATGTTTTTAAGAAAAGGTGGTAGTAGGTGCTAAGGGAGAAAACCAAAGCTGGGTAAATAGACCATAAGGAGGGTGGCTATTTTAAATGTGGTGGACAGGAAGGGCCTTTCCGAGGAGGTGACGTTTAAGTAGCAGACCTGAGGTGCTTCAGGAGTGGGCCCCATACATTTCTGGGTGAGGGGTGTTGCAGCTAGCAAGGATTTTCGCTCAATAAGAGAATAACTAAAGAGAATGGGAGCCCCAGGAGGGTTTTGAGGAGAAACTAACCTAGCTTAGGTTTTAACAGGACCCCTCTGTCTGCTGAATACAGAATGGACTATTGGGGTCTGGGTAGAAATGGAGCCTGGGACAGCCGTTGTGATGACCATCCAAGTAGGAGCTGGAGGTGGCTGGTCCAGGATGGAGGTAGGGACAGCAGTCAGAGTGGTAGATGAGGACTGGCTGATGGAGACCGTTTCTGGAAGGATGATATTGGTTAGTGGCACTAAATTTGCCAAGAGGTCAAGGGAGATGAAGGCTGAGCCGTGGCCTCTGGATTAGGAAATGGGGAGTGGGAGGCTGCTTCGGGAAAGGATGGGATGAAGGAGGAAGTGGAGGCAGAGCGTGCAGACTTCTGAGAGCCAGGCCAGAGTCAGAAGGTGTGGGCTGGAGAAGGGTCTTGTTCTCTCTCCTCCTCCTTCTCCGCTTCCTCTTTCTTTCTTTAACATGGGAAATGCAATTAAAGCCTGAGGGGAAGGAACAGCCTAAAGGGAGGAGTTGTTAGAGACACAAGAGGCATGGTTGGTTTGAGGAGGTTCAGGGATTGCAGGGCATGCGAGCCACAGGTGTGAAAGAGTGACTCTGGCCCATGGAGGAACCCTTCCTCTGAGCCAGAGAAAGGCCCTGGGGACTGGTGGGTGCATGGGTGCATAGGTAGGCCCCACGTCTCTTTGAAGTAGGAGATCCATGGTCTGGTGAGAGGATGGGCACAAAGTGAAAATGGAGGCTGAGGAGGAGACGAGGCTTGGCATGACCCTTACAGGACTGGAAACAGCTGCCTGAAGACGCACAGATTTCAAGGCAGCATGGAGCCCTCTGGGATCCAGTGTATGAGGCCAAAAGCTCCCTTGAGGGGGGACCTAAGCATGGGATGGTGGCAGCTGTAAGTGTTGCAAGGTAAGAGGGGCAAGTAGGCAGCGACTATGAGAAGATGGTGAATAGGAGGCTGAGGGGATAGATGGTCAGGGCAGGAATGCAACAGGAGTTTAAGTATGTATTTGAGTATGTGCACAAATCAGCTTGGTTAGATAAGTGTAACTCTCTACCTGGGAGATGATCAACCCAGGGTATGCAGAAGGCCATCCTTTAGAAAACAGGAGGAAGCCACCAGAACTCTAATTTACGTGATTTCATGTTATCTTCTTAAAGTTTTCATTTGTGTCATACCTAGTAAATATTATATTAATAAGGTGCACAAATACTAAATAAAAATGCATGTACCGGGGGAGCGACACATTGTTTGCTGACCAGGCAAACAATTTGAACAATTTGAACCATGCGATAAAGAGGGACTGCTCCCCATCTTGGACATCATGGGATGCTTTCCTCACCCCACCCAGGGCTGAACCTGCTTTGTTCACCTCGGTTTCTTGCCTAGAGCCTGGCACACAGTAGACGCTCAGAATATCTGCTGAAAGAATGAGGACAGGGGATCCTAGAGTGGCCCTAGCATTGGGCCAAAATGACAGTGGGGCCCTCAGCCCCCTCGTCTCTGCCACCCCATATCCAGTTCATCAGCAGAGCCCATTAACTTCCCCTTCAGAATGTACCAGAATCTGACTGGCCACACCCCCTCCTGCTGTCCTGTAGCGGGTCACGCCTCCATCACTTCTTGCCTGGTCTCTTCCTTGGGCTCCCAGCATTAAATCTGTCCCTTATAGTCCCTATTCTGTTAAAACTAACTCAGGTGTGTCTCACCTGCTCAAAACCCTGCAATGGCTCCTGTGAAACTCAGAGGAAGAGCCAAAGTCCTTCCGGTGGCCCTCAAGGCCCAACATGGTCTGCCCTCCCCTCACCTCTTGATTTTGTCCCTCAACCCTCTATTGCCCTCCTCTGCTCCAGCCATGCTGCTGTTCCCCAGGTACCCCAACTACATTCCCACCACACAGCCTCTGCACTTGCTGGTCCCTTGGCTGGAAATAGCCTCCCCCTAGAAACCTTCCCAGGTTGCTCCATCACTTCGCTCATTCTCTGGTCTCAAATGTCACCTCCTCTGAGAAATCCTCTCTGATTATCTGACTTCAAATCGCCACCTCTGGTCACTCCTTGCCTTTTTCTTTCTCACTTCGCTTTACCTCCGACAGAGTACATATTGTTCATCCCTTTATTGTCTCGTTCCTATACTGGTCCAGAAGGGAATGTACTCTTCTGCTTACTGTTGTATTTGCTGCTCCTAGGATGGGACTGGTCCACACTGGATGAATGAGTGGCAGTTGGGGAGTTAGTTTCTAGTTCTGTCTTCTCCCAGTCTTGTTGTGTGGCCTCAGACTCATCTCTGCCTCTCTCTGGGCCTCATCATTCCAATACGTACAATTCAGAGACAAGGGCCCTATTAGCCTGGCCATCTGTGTCCAGGGCAGGGCTCTGGGGTAGATGCTCCACGTGCTGTTCGCTGCCCTCACCCCGCTGCAGACCCAGCCCTTACCTTCTGCAGCCACTGCGTGTTGTTCTCCAGCATTTTTTCCAGCTGTCGCATCCGCTGGCTCGGCCAGTCTCCTAGGTTCAGTGCGGCCGCCGGGGAGTCCCTCTGGAGACTGTTAGAGGCCCCGAAGGCCTCAGGCTCGGGTGGGCAGGGCTCAGGCTCTGGCAGCACGAAGGTGTAGCTGCATTGGCCGTGCTGGACTCGGTGGGCCCGGCGGCGCCCGGTGGCCTCCTGCCCCCTCCGCTGGGCCACGGTTGTAGAGGCCACAATGAGAAGGAGGCCACCCAGCAGCATGGCTGGTGGGGAGGGCATCCAGAGATGTGGTGATGGTGAGGGGTGTTGAGTCAGAGCCCTGGGGCTGGGCCTGTCCACCACCTATCTCCGTGCCCTGTTTGCACCCGCCACTGGCCAACAGTGGCCAGGCTTGCCTGCACAGACGCCGCAGCTGCAAAGCCCTGTTTGGCCAAGCTCTGTCCAGGCGGCTATTTATAATTGTTCCAAATACCACAGCTGCTCCGCTTCCTCCCACCGCCTCACGCTCCCGCCCCCAGACACGCCCTCACCTCTGCTCTTCCCTCTTTCCCTTCCTGCCTCCTCGCGCGTGTCCACACACTGCTGCTATGTCCCTCCACTGGCTTGCTCTGCCTGCCTCGCCTCTGAGTCCTTTTATGATCCAGTGGAGGCCTGGCCCCCCTGCCAGAGGGGAGGAAAGAAAACAAGACACACACACACTCACACACACACGCACACACATACCCCAAACCCGCAAGCTGCCCGCTTCGGAAAACCAAAGGCAACTGAATTCTCTCCTTCTGTCTCTGTCTTTCCATGTTTCTCTCTCTCCAACCTCTCCTCGCAAGGCTGAGATCTCAAATTTCAGCCCCCAGTGCCTTCTCCTTCTCCCCCTCCACCTACCCCTTCTGATTTCGTGTTAGCCTTGGAACACAGCAGAGTGACCTTAGACAGAGCAACGGGGAGGGGGGCAGAAGGGTGAGGCTGGAGAGGAGGCAGCCAGTTCAATCTGTTTCTAGAGACAGAGAAAATCCTTGCAAGGCCAGGGAAGTGGGCGCCCCAGCCAGGCTCCCATCCTCTTCTCCCTTGGGGCCTGGAGGGGCTCCGGTGCTGTGATAGTAATGAGAGCATGCTCTTGTCTTGAGGCAGATAGTGCTGGAGCTGCCTTTGGCTGGAATGGGCAAGTAGATTTCGGGGAGGAGAGCCTGAGGTACAGCAGTGTCTTGACCAACCCCCAAGTTAGAGGCTGCTGCTGCTAAGGCGCTGTGGGCTCTAAATCCTATTCCCCAACCACTGACCCTGAGACCTCGTGCGGGCAGCTTCACCTCTCTCAACCTCCATACCCTGAGGCGGAAACCTCATCTCGTGCATGAGGAATGTATATGAGTTCTCAGCATGGGGACAGAGGAATTTTTGACTTACTTGTTTACCTGTTTACTGATTCAAATCCAGCCTCCACCACTCATCAGCTATGTGAGTTTGGGCAAGTCACTTAACCTTTCTGTGCTTCTGTTTCCTCTTGGTGAACTGAGAAATAGTATTAAAACTATCCACTTCACAGGGTGTGAAAATTATAAGTCAAAGCAGTGCAAGGTGAGCACACAGTAGGTGTTTTGGTTGTTGTCAGTGTCATAGTTACTATGCATCGCCCCTTCTCCAACCTACTGGAATATAAAGCCCAAGAGGGCAAAGATTTGCACTTGGGAGACCTGGTCGCTGGGCAGAAGATGCCCAGGAGTTGGTTGGGCCCCTCCTCTGTGGGCTGCCTTTCTTTGCTGTTTTCCCAGAGTGGGGGCCTATCCGGCTGTTTGGTATTGTGTTTTTTTCCCCTTTGTTTTCCCAAATCCTGACGAAATTTTGAACTGGACTAGCTTGGGACGGCAGCAAGCCAGGGGCTCATCTGGGACTAAGAACATGAAACCAGGTGTGTGATTTCCTTTGGCAGGAAAAGGCAAGGCAGCTGGTCCTCAGTCACCAGCATTCATGGAGCCCTGCTCGCCCACCTCTGCCTCCACTGCCTCCACTGTCTCCACTGTAAATGGGGTCACACCACCGCCAACCTTGCAAGGAAGAAGTGTGTTAATTCAGGTCTCATGAGTTTATCACAGGGCCCTGTACAGATGAGCCCAGAGTAAAGGCAACTGCTATTAGGATTGTGCCAGCTGAGACTCGAGATAATCTCAGTAAGGCCAGCAGTATTATCCTCCCCATTTTACAGAGGAGAAAACTGAAACCCAGAGAAGCAAGTGATTTGCCCAAAGTCACACAAGACAAGGAATCAAGAAAAATGGTGCAGATGAACCTATTTGCAGGGCAGGAATAGAGACACAGATGTAAAGAGGAGACTTACTTATAGACACAACAGCAGGAGACAGTAGTAGCAATTGAGAGTACGGCTGACATATACACACTACCCTGTGTAAAGCAGATAGCTAGTGGAAGCTGCTGTATGGCCCAGGGAGCTCAGCTCAGGGCTCTGTGTCGACCTAGAGGAGTGGGATGGGGGGTTAGAGGGGAGATTCAAGAGGGAGGGAAGGTATGTATACATATAGCTGATTCACTTCATTGGACAGAAGCAACTAACATAATATTGTAAAGCAATTATACCCCAGTTCAAAAAACAAAATAACAAAACCCTAAAACAAATGAAAAAACTCTGGAGGGACTTGACCGGGAACTAGGAACTGGCCAGCCACCCTGGCCCCAGGACCTATTCCACTTCCTTCCACTTACCTGTCAAGGCAGTGCGTGAGGACACCGCTTCTCAGCCTTGGCCTCCTCATCTGAACACTGGAGCGAGCATTAACACTGGAAGATGGGCTCCCCAGGAGGCACTAGTGGTAAAGGCCATTGCAGGGGATCCAAGAGATGCGGGTTTGATCCCTGGTTGTGAAGATCCCCTGGAGGAGGGCATGGCAACCCACTCCAGTATTCTCACCTGGAGAATCACATGGACAGAGGAGCCTGGCGGGCTACAGTCCATAGGGTCGCAAAGAGCTGGACATGACTGAAATGACTTAGCACACATGCATCGAGGTGACAAGGGAAGCTCCTGGCACAGATAATGCATTTAACCTTATTGGTTAAAAGAATGAATGAATGTTAACTGCCCCCCTCCCCACTTAATTAAGTAGACATGGGCCCCGTAATTGCATGAACACGGAATGGCGCTCTGCACAGAGAGGAAATAGGATTACCTACTCACAGGAGAAATGTAGGTAGAATCAAAAGAAAAGTTTTGGAAAGCTTGCCAGCCTTCGCACCTTCATTTCAGCACCTCCTTTTCACATCAGGACCTTTGCACATGCCGCTTTCTCTGTCCAGAAAATACTGTCCACTTGTCCTCACCTCCTCCACCTTTCATCAGCATTCCAGTTACTGTGGCTGCCAGAAAAGGACCTCAACACTTAGTGGTTTAAATTAAAAATAACCATGTATTACCTTGGGGTTTCTGCGTGTCAGAATTCAGGAGCACCTCAGCTGGGCAGTCTGCTCCAGTCTCTGATGAGGTTGAAGTCAGATGGTGGCTATTGTCGCTCAGCCGTGTCCAGCTTTTTGCAATCCCATGAACTGAGGCACACCAGGCTTCCCTGTCCTTCACTATCTCCTGGAGCTTGCTCAGGCTCATGTCCATTGAGTTGATAATGCCATCCAACCATCTCATCCTCTGTCGCCCCCTTCTGCTCTTGCCTTCTATCTTTCCTGGCATCAGGGTCTTTTCCAATGAGTCAGTTATTCACTGGTGGCTGAATCAGGGCCATCTTGAAGGCTTCTCTCACTTGTCAGTGCCTGAGTGAGCACCTCCCTCACTCCCTGCAATGATGTCTCCAGCATGGTGACTCCAGGCAGCTGGCCTTCCTTCCTAGTCCCTCAGGGCTACAAAGGCACGTGTTCCCAGAAAGCCAGGTGGAAGTTACATCACTTTTTTTTTTTTTTTTTGGCCACAACACAGCATGTGGAATCTAGTTCTCTGACCAGAGATTGAACCTGTGCCCCCTGCATTGGGAGCCCGGAGTCTTAACCACTGAACCACCAGGGAAGTCCCTACATTGCCTTTTATGACCTGGCCTGGGAAGTCATTCAGTGGAAGCTCTACCATTTGATCAGGGTGTGCCCAGGTTTAGGGCAGGACCTCATCCCTCAATGGAGGAGTTTCACTGTCATACAATGAGCTTGCAGGACAGGAAAGTGCATTGAAGTAGCCACCTCTGGGAAAAGCTACAGGTCAGAGAACTGACACTTAGGCAGCTCAGCCCTGTCCAAACCAGAATCGCTCCTCTTGGAGCCCCACCCCTTTATCTTTAGCCTTCTCAAGGTGCTCAGAGGTTAATTACTTGTGTAATCACTCATCTCCCTCTGTTCCCAGCATTTGATATACAGTATGTTCTCAGTAAATAAATATCTCTCGAATGAATGAATGAATGTTTGAACCGGGCGCTTTGTGTCGGACTGACGAGGGGCAGGAGTCTGTGGGGCTCCCATGGGGCTGTGGCACCAGGGCAAGTCCCAGCTGGCATGATGCTGGGAGGCCTCGGGCAGATCAGCATTTGGGGCTGAAGCTTCCTCCTCCTTTGCCGGAGGACATGAACAGGCTTCACCACATCTTCTGAGATCTTGCAGAGAAGAGCTCTGGGGGGAAGTTTGCACACTGTCAGGCCACAGGATCTTTGAACGCAGGGCCTCGGGGCCAGTGTTGGAGATAGTTTGGGCATAGGTCTGGCTGGGAGGTGGAGGGTTTACACAGTGACCTCTTGAACTTCAGGGAAATAGGAGCCAGCCATTCCCACGAGAAGCAGCAGGTACCTAGGTGGCAGCAGGCAGGAGGAGCTAGTGGCTGAACCCAGAGAGGAAACTGGAAAGATGCCACCTGGGGTCGGTTAGCAAGCTCAGCAGTGAACTTTGAACCTGGAACGGGCTTTGGTGACCCGCGTGCTCTGTGCTGTGGACTCCCAGTCCTGAATTTCCTTCTGAGCACCAGACCCAGAGCCATTTGCCTTCTGGAGGTAAACCCCTTAGGTCTCAAACAGAACTCCCCATTTTCTCCTCCTCTGACTCCACCCCAAATGAGTTTCTTCTGGATTCTTCCATCTCTGGGAATTGCCCAACCTCACCAGGCACCTGGGCCAGAAACCTGGAAGCAGGCTCGGCTTCATGGGTGTGTGACCTCTGTAGTCACACAGGGCTCCACTCTTAAGAAGGCTCCCACGGCTCAGTTTAATGCTCTGCTGTTACCACCTCAAGATTCTTAATAAGTTCTGAACACAGAGTCTGGCCCTTTTCTTTCTGCACTGGGCCTTTCAAATTACATAGCCAGTCTTGCCAGGGAGATTTGAGGCCCCACCATCCACTTCACCCCACCTGTCATCCAATCAGACTTGTTCTGCCAACATGACCCTTTAAATAGTTCTCCCCCCTGTGCCCCTCTTCACTCTTCTGGGCTTACCAGAGCCAGCCTGTCTGAGTTGGAATTCTGACTTTCCCATCTCCCAAATGTATGGTCTAGGCTTCATCCGTTTGTACCTCAGTTTTATTTTCTGTCAAATGGGGTTGATGTTAGCCATTACCTGGTAGGGTTGTTAAAAGGATTAAAAAACTGATGCCTGGCACATACTAAGCGCTCAATAAATGGCAGCTAACATTGTCATCATTCCCCCACTTGTCACTCTTTTAGCCCAGCATCTTCATCCCTTGCCAAGGGGAGAGTAACAGCCTTGGAACTAAACTCTTCTTGTTAATCCATCTTTGATGCTGCAGTCAGTGATTTTTCTAAGACATAAATGCAGCTCCGAACTCCTTTGCTTAAAACCCTTCAGTTTGAAACTCCAGATTATTTATATGATTTATAAATCCCCACAGGATCTGGCCTTCAGCCTCATTGCTCTTATCCTAGGACTTGGTACTTTATAATGAGGAATTGCTTTTACTTTCCAACATGCTCTCTGCTCTCTCCGGTTCAGTACCTTTGTTTGTAGTAACCTCTGCTTGGACAATCCTCTTCACCTTTATTCACTGACTTTCTTCTACCTGTCTTCTGGGTCTTAACCTCAGGTATCACCACCTCTGGGAAGCCTTCTCCATCAACCTTCCTCCTTTGGTGCACACAGGTCCTCTTTCTCTAGGAGCCCGAGGCCCCCTGCCTGTGCTTCTCACAGCTTTCTCCCTTGTTTGCAGGCTTTTCTCCCCCTCTAGTTTGAAAACCTTTTCAGAGTATCAACCACACTTTCCATTTCTGTGTTGCCTATTCAAAGGTCAGCTTCATAGTAGGTTCTCAAGAGTGTTTGTTGAGTGGTCTCCACTTTGGGATGCGGATTGGAGCTGCAGTCCCCAGGTGGAGACTCAGGAAATCACCCTTTCCAGAGCAAGGGCCACAGGAACTTTGTTTGGGATATTTCAAGTATCTTGCCTCCAAACACTTAAAACAACCCCTCTACCCCTACTTTATTTTCCCTTTGCTGGCCTGTTGTTGCCATGGAGCCAGAACTTGGAGAAAATACTCATATCCATCTGGAGAATCTGGCTTTTGCTCAAATGTCTTGGAGCAAAAGAGAACTTATTGGCTGATGAAACTGAAAAGTGTAGGGATATTTAGCTTCAGGCATAGCTGGATCCAGGTACTCAAATGATATTAGGAATTCTTTCCCACTCCCCACTCCCCGACCCTGCCCAACTTTTCCTCCAACTCTAGGCTGTTCTTGTTTTTCTCTGTTAGCTTATCCTCTGACAGTTCCCACCACCATTACCTCCACAGTTTATGACAGCAGCTCCAATCTATCAACTTAACAACCCCCCACCCCCGCAGAAATGGAGTCCCTCTTTCCTGATAGCTCTTGGGAAAGTTCTGGCTTGTCACATGGCCATTCCTGAACCAACTACTGTAGCCAGAGGGACGAAATACTCTGGTTGGTCAGGCTGGGCTATGTGCCTCTCGTGGGTCAACCTCATGGCATCCAAAGGGATAGAGGGAAGGGTAGGGTGGTTCTCAAGGAGATCTGGGGAAGAGAGACCAGGAGGGAAATGCATACTGATGGGTGCAGACCACCTGCCCACTGCCTCCCCATCCTAGTTATTCATCAACTGGTTTCTTGGTCCCCCTGCCACCAAGCCAGTGGAGCCTTAGCATAACTGGGGATTCCGTGAGTTCCTACCTCACATTTATTTCATGAGGCAACTTGCCCCAAGCACACACTGGAATTGATTTTCTTAGAAGCATGGCCCTTCCTGCTCCTGGGAACAAAGGCAGAGAAAACGGGATCATTCTTGGAGTCACTTGCTGATTTTGGATCCAAAGAAGAGGATTAAGTCACAGGTCTGAGTCTCCCACTCCTGGCCTCATCTCTACAATCCAGCACTTCCCCCCTCCCCTTCCCTTTCAAGCTCCCTACATTTCAACACCCAGGGTGATAATTGAGGGTTGCAAGTGGGCAGCTTGCAGCTTCCCAAGACTCTTGTTCTCTACTCTTCACTTCCCTGAGAACTTGACCTGGCATCTGCTAGTGCCTCTGGTGGCAATGGGGTGAGTCCTGGCAGGAAGCTCAGAGATGCTGACCACACTGGAGATGGTCTGCTAGTGTCCTCAGGAGGCCAAGAGGGATCTTGTGGAGCAGAAGCCATGGTGTCCCCATGATACTTTCCACTCAAGACATCAGTCTGTCAGCTGTTTCCTGCCCCTGCTTTCTGCCACCCAAACCTGGAGTCACAATACAATCAACGGATCAGAAGGGACCTAGGTTGGATATTGAGGTCACTCCTGTGACCCACACCTATTGATTAAGAGCTCTCCACTCATGACACTGAATCTTGATTCTGCTTTAGGAGGTGAGACTTGGTTTCTTCATCTGTATAATGGGAGAACAGTCCCTCTTTAGCAAGGTGTTGCATTGGGGCTTCTGGTTACCAGGGCTATGTAATAAAGTACCCAGTGCTTGGTGGTTTAAAGCAATGGCAACACCTATTTTACTTATAAACATGCAATTTAAGCCAGATTTAGCTGAGATGGCTTGATATGACTCCATTCGACATCAGCTGGGGCAGCTGAGGGTTTATAGCCTGGAATCATCTGAAAGCTCATCCGTTGATATAACTGAGACCTCAACTGGGGCTGTCAGCTCTAGTGGCTATGTATGGCCTTCTTATGTTAGAGGGGTGGGGGTGGTTCACGACTGGCCTGGGTATCAGGGGGATCATTTCAAGAGAATCAGGCAGAAGGAACATGATCTTTGCAACCTAGCCTCATGAATCATGCAAGGCCAGCTCTTCTCCACTCTATTCCTAGAGGCAGTCACGAAGTCCCATCCGAGTTCAAGGAGCAGGGCAACAGACTACCTCTTAATGGAGAGTGGCCAGGTTTTGGAAGAGCATGTGGGATGGGAGATGTGGCCTTTTTTGGAAAAATATAATCTGCCACAGAAGGGCAGGATGAGAAAATGCCATTTAAGTGTTTAGTGCAGAAGTATTTAATCGTTGGTAGTTGTTATTACTACCCCTGCTATTATGGGAAAGATCCAGCATCTCTTTGCACAAAACTGTCCTCCAGACTTTCTGATGGCTAAAGGTATAGGAGGAAGTGAGATTATTTCCATCGGGACTGCCAGAGAAATTGGCCCAGAAATACTCTGGGATTTGTCCAAAGTGACCCACCATATCAGCACCCAGTCCAGTGCCCACCAGACGAGCTTCAGACGGCTGCCTCTGCTGTTAGCAACAGTTGCCTCTCCCCAGAATCTCCATCTGGGCCTTGGTTTCCCCTCTGAACGATGGCAGCATGCGGGCTCTGCCACCCCAGAGGGGACCAGGATGGAATATAGGCACCTCGTGGCTGTGCCACTCAGGCTGGGCCACCATTCACATCCGTCCTTTCTCAGGCCTGGGGAGCCCCACTGCCTCTGAGCCCACGCCTGGCACTCACTGCAGGACATGAAGAGTGAGGCTGCCAGGTCGGAGGGCAGATCTATTTTGGAACCTGGCATCCCCGGGAGGCCCAGGGGAGCCTGTGACCCAGAGAACCAACAGGCCCCTCTATATTTTGTTTGTTTTTATTAAACAAGCACAGCTTGTCCCTCACAGAAGAATCAGAAGATACATACTAGCCAGAAGGGAAAAAATACATGGTGCCTGAGCTCTCCCAAGCCAGGGGCAAAAACCATAGCGAACATTTTGGAGTATCTTTCCCCCAACCATTCTACAAATAGATGCATATAATTTGGGGTGGTTTTGTAGGAAAAAAAAAAAAAAATGAAACCCTAAACAAACCTCCCTCAAACCTCAACGCAACATTTTCTAAGTCATTTTTAATTTCATTTTACTTACACTGGATTTATTTTTTTGACACAGGAACTTAAAAAATGCACAAGGTAATATAATACCACCCCCTATACCCATCACTCCAAATGGGCACCTGCCAACATTTTGCAAGTTTTCCCAGATTTTTTAAAGACATGAAATACTTATTACAGGTTAAGTTGGCCTCCCCGACATCCTCCTCCCCCAGTCTCGTTTTCTCTCCTCCAGGCCCACAGGTCCATATGTACATATCCGTATTTAGTGGTACTATTTTTGTGTTTTCAGAACTCAAAGGTATGCTATTAAACTGTCAGCAATGTCCTGTGGGCACGCTGTGTTTTCCAGATCTACACAAATATCACATATAGATCCTGTGACTTGGGTCCTCGTCTTTCCACAGCTGTGCAGCTGTGCAGCATGTAATCACACTACTTTCTATTTATTCAGCCTCCGTGGATGGACATGCGGTGAATGCAATTCTTCAGTAGTTCCTAACCAGGCTTCTGTGGCTCCTACACACTAGCCCTTGTGCCATGAACAAGTGCTTATGTAGGGTATTGATGGAGGGGTGCTCCTTCTGGGACGTGGGGAACATGTGTGGCCAGTCTGGGTAGATTTCCAGTCTGTGCTTCCAAGTGGAGTGGCTGTACCGAGTTTCCATTCTCTACACTCCTGCCATCCCTTGGTAATGTCACACTTTACTTCTGTAGCAATCTGATGGCTATGAAATGGTATATGTAATTCCATAGCCCGCACTTCCTATGTGTTTAATGCTCTAGGCGTGCTGCAATCCATGGGGTCGCAGAGAGTCAGAGACGACTGAGTGACTGAACTGAATTGATGTATTACGAAGTACTTTCTACAGCAGAAGATACTTCTCTAAGCACATGTTTAATGGTGGCATAAGCCTCCACTTGTACAGCCAAGGTTTTCTTAATTCATTCCCTATTGTTGGATACTGGGTTTTGTTTTGGGGTAGACTGCAATACTGACCACAGATCCACACCCCTGTAAGCATGTTTCTTTGCAATGTGTCTTTCCAGCTCCTCCCTTTAAGAGATGGAGACTATGTCTCCACCCCTTGAAGCTGGCCTTGGCCATGTGACTTGCTTTGGCCAGCTGAACACTTTCAAATGTGAGGTTTGAAAGAGGTTGTGCCCTGGGGCCGTCTCTCTAGCTCACCTGGGACCCTGGAACCATGGTTTGAGCAAGCCCCAGCTAGCCTACTGGATGATGAGAGACATGTGGTCAGGTCATCCTATCAGCCCAGCTGACATTAAACTGAACTCCAAATGACTGAAGACATCCCTGACCACCCAGGCCTAGCTAAAGACATTCTAGACCACACAGTCCAGACCAGAAAAATTGTCCAGGTGACTCACAGAAAAGATGACGATAGTAAATACTTGTTTTGTTAAGCCACCAAATTTGGGAGAGTCAGACACGACTGAAGCAATTTAGCACACATTAGCACAAGAGCTGATGTGGCTCCAGTCAGCTCTTCCTTTTGTTCAGCCCATTGAGGCTGTGTATCATAGGCAAGTTGCTGAGTCTCAGTACCTCCTCAGTAGAATGGGGGATAATACCTACCCCTCAAGTCACTGTGAGGATAAATAAGATGGCACATGTGTCACCCAGTGAGGCATCGGTACCCAGCAGGTCCTCTTTCAGCTTCCGGTCGTCTTAGACTTGCATATTTTCTCATGTTCCCTTGGTTCTCCCTGCTTCCCTTCTTTATCCAAAGCTTCTGCATCTTCCAGGTTTTCTGGAGGGTATCACCATTTAAATGTAAAAGCAAACATGAGAATTTAAGTATTTAATGTTCACTTAAGTTAACATCCTATCCCTACCACTACATCTTCAGGTCTCTCCTCCCCCCAAGACACTCCTCTTGAAGTTAGGCATGGCCATGTGACTTGCTTTGACCACTGGACACTTTAAAGAACCTTCGTGTGATTCTCTGCTTCCTTTCCTTACTGCAGAGAACCTGAAACTCTGTGTTGAGACAGCAATAGCATCAAATGGCCAAAATTCTTGGTTCCAATGAGGTTCCCATGAACTCACCTGATGATTCCCACTGGGGACAGGAAGGATGAGAAAGAAGAAAGAAACCATTGTTGCATTGTGCTGTTTGTTATGTCAGCATAACAAATGCTATTTTGGCCTGACCTGAGTCCCTCAAAATATATGTTGAAGTCTTAACCCCCCAAATGTGAGCTTATTTGGAAAAAGGGATCATTGTGGATGTAATTAGTTATGATAAGATCATAGTGGAGTAGAACGGCTCCTTAATCCAATATGCCTGGTGTCTTCTTAAGAAGATGATGTGAAGATACTGTTACCAAATGGAATTCAGGTCCGCTCACTCCCCAGGCAGCAAAGTCAGTCTACTGACTAGGAAAGTATGGAGTTTATTGCAGGGCACAAAGCAAGGAGAATGGGCAGTGCATGCTCCAAAGACCCAAAATCCCTACTGGCTCTCAGGGAAGGTTTTTAAAGGTAGCATTTGGGGTGAGGGTTGCAGCTCATGTATTTTCTTCTGATTGGTTGGTAGTGAAGTAACAGGGTGATGTTTCAGGAATCTTAACCATCAATCTTCTGGTTCCAACCAGTCTGGGGTCTCCCTGCTTGTGGTCAGCATATAGTTACCATCTTCCACTTGTTATTATATATCCCTTGGGGAATATGTAATTGTTATGTAGATCCCTTGGGGAGGAACTAGGACTTTGCTTTATCATTGAACCATTGTTTACATGATCAGTTTTCTTGCTTGCCTACTTTTCCTTTGTTTCTATGTTCCCTCACTTCCCTAATTAGTAACTGTATGAGTCTGCTCTTTGGAACTCAGGGGAGGCCTAGGAGACTAAAACTTTTTCTCTACAAGTAAGAAACGGGGAACCCCGAGAGGCTTTTGTACCTGGGAAGGCCCCACAGGGTCCTACTCCGTTCCTATACCAGGGCAGGATAGCTGTGGAGTAAGGCAGCTGCAAGCCAAGGAACTCCAAGGATTGGTGGCCATCCCTGGAAGCCAGAGGCTGGGAAGGACCTACACATTTCTCTGAGGAAATGGCCCTGCTGACACCTTGATTTCTAGCTTCCAGAGCTGTGAGAGAATGCATTTCTGTTGTTTAAAACCTCGTGGTTTGCTGTACTTTGTTATGGCAGCCCCTGGAAATGAATCCAACATACCCCGGCTAATGCAACAGTCAATGAAGGTTCCCTCTGGTAATCATCAGTGTCTGTTCAGTGAGATTTTCTGTGTACCAGGCACAGGGCTCAGCGTTCCACATACAGTATTCATTCATTCACTTGTATTATTTTTATTTTTATTTACTTACTGTGTGCCTACTGTGCCCAGCACTTCTCTCTAGGCAGTGGGGAAGCACTGTGAACAAAATGGCCCCTCCTCAAGAGCTGGCTGACTAGACGGGTCGATACTGAATAGGGTAACTAGGTGGATGTGTGTGTGGATTTTCTGAGGAAGTGGCATTTGTAGAGATGGGAAGGAGGCCCCACTGGTCCAGTTTTTGGGATTTAGTGGCCCCCTGCCTGAACTCTTCTTCCACAAGGGGAATAGGAAGCCTTAGCAAGTTCATGGGCTGAAAACCAAAGAGCTATTAAAAGTGAGGTTGCTGGAAAGATCCATGATATATTAAATTACAAAAGCAACCTAAGCCAAGATTTCTAAGGACGCTAAAAGCATGACTCATAAGAGAAAAGTTGGATAAACTGATAAAACTGTGGTATTGGCACAAAAAATAGAGGTATCCCTCAAAGACTGATAAACTGAAAGCCATCAAAGTTAATTGTTTTTGTTCTTCTAAAACACAATGAAAATAATGAGAACTCAAGTCACAGACTAGGCAAAAATATCTGCAAAATACATATGTGAGAAATATCTGAGTATAGAAAAAAATCTCAGAACGTAAGAACAAGAAAACAAACAACCCCTCACAAACATGGCCAAAGTTTTGAACAAACTTTCAATGAAAGAAAAGATACAAATGGTAAATACTCACATGAAAAGGTCTTCAGAAGCATTAGTCATTAAGTAAGTGTTAGTCGCTCAGGCGTGTCCAACTCTCTGTGATCCCATGGATTCTAATCACCGCCCCCCCCAACTCCCCCAGGTTCCTCTGTCCATGGAATTATCCAGGCAAGAATCCTGGATCAGGTTGCTATTTCCTTCTCCAGGGGATCTTCCCCACCCAGGGATCGAATTCAGGTCTCCTGTATTGTAGGCAGATCCTTTACTGTCTGAGCCACAGGGAGGAACCCCATTAGTCCTTAAGGAAATGCAAATTAAAGCCACAGTGAGAGGCTACCACACATTTCACCTAATGACTCTGGTCAAAAAGACTGAACATGTGGAGCAAATGGCGCTCACGTTCATTTCTGCTGGGAAGGCAAAATGGGACGGCCACTTTGGGAAACAATTTGGCATTTTTTTTTAAGTTAAATATATACTTACCATAAAATTTAGCAATTCTCCTATTAGGTATTTATCCAAAGGAAATGAAAACATATGCCCACAAATATGTATACATATGTTCCTATAAATAGCATTATCCATAATTAAAAATTGCCCTCAAGTGAAAATTACCCCCAAATGAAAACAACCAAATGTCCCATTTTGTGACTGGACAAACAAATTGTGGTACATGCACACCATGGAGTACTACTTAGCCACGAAAAGGAATGAACCATGTAGAACAACAAAGATGAATCTCAAAAGCGTTATCCTAAGTAAAAGAAGCCACAACCACAAAAGAATTCATACCGAGTGATTCTATTCCTACAGAACCCTAACAAAGACAGAGCTAATCTATAGTGACAGGAAGCAGATCAGTGGGTGCCTGGGCTGGGGACTGAAAGGGAGAGATTGACTGGGAAAGAACATAACAAAGGAACATTTGAGGGTTATGGGGGTGCTCTATTCTGAATCAGAGTGGTAGGCACACAGATGTACGAATTTTTAAAATATAATGAACTATAAACATAAATGCATGACTTTTATGGTATGTAAATTATACCTTAATGAAGCTGATTAAAACAGTAACAGGTAGTGTCAGGAAGAAGAAGCATGACTCTTGGTGATCATTAAGGTGTTGGACCACCAAGAAGGCACTGTACCTCATCAGCAAGTGAGAATCACTATCCACCTCATTGTGCGATAGCTTGTAAGGACAGGAAATGAGACAGAAAACAATACTGAAAGCTCATAGTAAGTGATGGTGATGATTGTTACTTCTAATAAACATAAGGGTGGTCTTCCCTAGTGGATCAGATGGTAAAGAATCTGCCTGCAATGCAAGAGACCCCGGTTTGATCCCTGGGTCGGGAAGATCCCCTGGAGAAGTAAATGGCTACCCACTCCAGTATCCTTGCCTGGAGAATTCCATGGAAGTGGAGCCTGGTGGGTTACAGTCTCTGGGCTCACAAAGAGTCAGACATGACTGAGCGACTAACACTTTCACTTTACTTTCAACATGAGGATGAATGAAGGTACGCTCCGCATCTACTAAGAATTCATCCATCCATGCCTCCATTCATTTACACATCCATCTGACACATATCTATTGAGCAATTGCTACACGTGCAGAACTGTGCTTGGCCCTGTGGATTCAAGAGCAAACGAGAAGAAATGCGATCCTTGTTGGTTCATATTTTAGTGCAAGAAAGTGATGTCAAGCAAAAAATAGAAAATTAATCCATTTGTGACAAATGCTGGAAAGAAGTCGGCTCCAGGGAACCCTGAATCAGTGTAATAGGATCTCAACCTAGTCAGGGTTAGGAAATGCTGCTTTGGTAAAGGAGCATTTGAGCTGGCTTGGAGGGTGGTCAGGGGTGGTTGGGCACCTTCCAGCAGAAGGCAGAGTAGGGGCTAAAGCCTAACACAAGAAAGAAAGTGTGAAGAAGGAAGGCCTGCCTCGTATGTGTATCAGGAAGACCTGGGCTTCAAATGGGAATAGAATGGTCCCTCCGTTACTTCATTTTCCCGCAGGGCTGGGATCTGGACAGGCAGGGAGGCTGCCTCCGGCTTTCTGTCCAATAACTTCCCCATCTATCCCCACCTACTGCAAGAGCAGGGAGAATCAGATTCAGGAAGGTATTTGGGGTGCTAGGGACCTCAGGAAGGCCTGACAGGGTATGGGATGGGTTCAGATCTGGACCAGGAGCATAGACTGGTGTGACCTCCAGGTCCCAGGCATGACCTCCCCTGGGATGCTTCAGGTAGGGAAGAAGTTTATCTGCTGGAGAGAAGAGAGTGTGGCACAAAGCCATGGTTTTGAGCTCAGCTTTATAGACAGGCCTTCCTTGGGCACTCTATCAAACAAACCCTTTATCCCTTTCCCCACTGGAGTTTCTTCATGGTACTCAAACCATCTGACATCATGTTTTAAATGTATTTGCATGTTGTCTGTCTCCTCCATTATAATGTGGGCTCCCAATGGCATAGACTGTGTCTAAGGCATTCACCTCTGTCTCCCCACCGTACACCTGACACACAGTAGGAGCTCAGTAAACATTCATTGAGTGGATAAGTGAGATATTGCAGTCTCTAGGCATTTCCTGAGTATCATCGATAGCCTCTGGGATGTGGATATGAAAATAAATCAGACACAGTCCTTGGCCTCAAGGGGCACTTGGTCTAAAGGAAAAGGAAAAAGTTGGACAAATGCCACTGCAAAACATGGCTAGAAAATTCATCTTCAGTTTCTGCAAACTGAATGAAAGGAGGGAGGAAGGCAGTTACTATGGGCTGAGGCCCACCTGTGACAGAACCTCTCGCATACCATATTTGGCTTAATTCACACAGTAGCCTGTTTCACAGTGTAAGCATTGGGAATCTGTAGCAGTGAAATGATTTGGCCAAAATCAGACTCAAGGCAGAGCCAGCATTGGAAACTGGGTAGCCTGACTATAAACTCTGAATACTGTTTCATCTACCAATGAGGCCTTTCTTGCAGAACAGAAAAAAAGATCTGTATGCATGTCAAGAAGTAACAGCTACAACTGGACATGGAACAAAAGACTGGTTCCAAATGGAAAGGAGTATGTCAAAGCTGTATATTGTCACCCTGCTTATTTAACTTCTATGCAGAGTACATCATGCGAAATGCCGGGCTGGATGAAACACAAGCTGGAATCAAGATTGGCAGGAGAAATATCGATAACCTCAGATATGCAGATGACTCCACCCTTATGGCAGAAAGTGAAGAAGAACTAAAGAGCCTCTTGATGAAAGTGAAAGAGGAGAATGAAAAAGTTGGCTTAAAGCTCAACATTCAGAAAACTAAGATCATGGCATCCGGTCCTATCACTTCATGGCGAATAGATGGAGAAACCATGGAAACAGTGAGAGACTTTATTTTTGGGGGGCTCCAAAATCACTGCAGATGGTGACTGCAGCCATGAAATTAAAAGTCCCTTGCTCCTTTGGAAGAAAAGTTATGACCAACCTAGACAGCATATTAACAAGCAGAGACATTACTTTGCCAACAAAGGTCCATCTAATCAAAGCTATGGTTTTTTCAGTAGTCATGTATGGATGTGAGAGTTGGACTATAAAGAAAGCTAAGTGCCAAAGAATTGATGCTTTTTAACTGTGGTATTGGAGAAGACTCTTGAAAGTCCCTTGGACTGCACGGAAATCCAACCAGTCCGTCCTAAAGGAAATCAGTCCTGAATATTCATTGGAAGGACTGATGTTGAAGCTGAAACTCCAGTACTTTGGCCACCTGATGCAAAGAACTGATTCAAAAGATTGAAGGTGGGAGTGAAGGGGACAACAAAGGATGAGATGGTTGGATGGCATCACCAACTCTGTGGACATGAGTTTGAGTAAGCTCTGGGAGTTGGTGACAGACGGGGAAGCCTGGCGTGCTGCTGTCCATGGAGTCGCAGAGTTGGACATGACTGAGCGACCGAACTGAACTGAACTGAAAAAGGCAGGCAAAGGATCGGGAAGATCCTCTGGAAAAGGAAATGGCAACCCACTCCAATACTCTTGCCTGGAAATTTTCATGGACGAGGAGCCTGGTAGGCTACAGCGTAAGACACGACTGGGCGACTTTACTCACTAGGTGGCGCTATCAGTAAAGAACCCGCCGGCCAATGCAGGAGACTTTAAGAGACTCCAGTTCGGTTCCTGGATTGGGAAGAACCCCTGGAGAAGTGCATGGTGACCCACTCCAGTATTCTTGCCTGGAGAATCCAGTGAACAGAGGAGCTTGGCGGGCTAAAGCCCACAGGGTGGCAAAGAGTCATACATGACTGAAGCAACGGAGCATGCACGCACATACTGTTTTATATATAAAAAAAAATATATATATAGAAAATAAAGACTATTTGATTATATATTTTTATTTTTAAATTTTTCGTAAAATTTATGTCATTGTTATTAATTTTTGCTTATGTAATGAGTATATCCACAAGGGGCAGTCTTCAGGCATGGCTGGATCTAGGATCTTGAACAGTATCACCAAAATTGACTCATCCATTCTCAGATGACCTCTCACATCATAATAGCAAGATGGCAGGCTGTCTGCAATGCCAGCCCTCCCATTCCTTCCTCACGTCCCCAAAGAACCAAGCTTTGAGGGAAAGAATATCTAAACACAGTCCTTGGACTTGGCTGATCAAGTGCCCATTCCCATCAGTTTCCTTCCACCATAGTAGCTGTGTAGCCAAATCTCCACCGATTCAGCCTCTTCTACAGCTGTCGGGGCACACGGCATAGTGCTGGTCAGTGAGACATAAGTCAAAACCAGCGGGCAGGAAGAGAGTTCTCGCTACTTTGATAAAAAGGGCAGCAGTGGCTGGAGCTGCCTTTCTTCACTTTGTCTTGCATTGAACATATAAAAAATTAATAAACAGAAGCCTCAATTAAATAAGAGGCAGGAGACCAGAACAGGGAGGCCTCCCAGTCTGCGATGATAGCCGAGCATCAGGAAGAAGAAAGACTTCCCTCCTGGCGAGGACTCACCTAGTGAAAAGCTATTGGCTCGTTGTTTACTATAGCCCTCTAACTTCCAACTTTCATTTCTTCTCTCTGAAAGCATTCCCGTTCTTTACCATGCAGGGTCTTGCACATGGCTTAACCATGGTTACCAAACCCAAATCGCAATCCTCTGTGGATCCTGAATAAACCCATCGTTGCAGGAGAAATATCTGGCTGTCTATTTACTTCAGGTCAACAAACACAAGTGTGATGCTTGGACCATGGACCATCTTGCAACCTTGAGGGAAACACCAAAAAAATCATCATGGTATTAGCCCTGACATTGCTAATCTGCTGAATTCTTACCTTCAGACTTCTTCCTAAGAGAGAAAAATAAGCCTCTGCTGTTGAAGTCACTGCATTATTCCCGGTTACTTATAGTGGAAAACATTCTTGACTGTTGTACCTCTCTGTCCAATTCTTGTGAGATCTCTGGGAAGGCATCTCACCGGCTCTGACGGGGTCCTGTCCCACTGCTGGACCGATCGTGGAGGCCCACAGGGATGGGACATGCCAGCTGACTGCCCTGGCAGCAGCCTTCACCACACAGGCTGATAGTGGGCAGGAATGGTTCCTCCGTGGGCAAGCGGAGGGCTGTCAGCAGAAGAGGGAGATGGTGGCTGCCCGCCAAGATCCATGGAGACGATAGACACCTGCTCATGGCCTGAGTTTCCCTCCATCATTTCCTGGAACATGGAGGGAGATATCGGCTCATTTATCCTCCAGACATTGCATTGGGGAGGTGGAGGGAGGATAAATCAGGGGAACTGTTCAGATAGGGGGTCTCCCTGGAAGTAAAGCACAAGCCTTAAAGACTGCATCAAACACCATGCGCACAGGGTCCCGTCTGCTCTCAGGACCAGGCTGTGACCATCCTGAACCCATCCTATTATATCATCTGACTTTCAGACAGCCCTGAAGTCCGGCTCTCACAGCCCCTGCTCTGCCTCTAACTGTGTGACCTGGGCTGGTCTCTGCCTGTCTCTGGGCCTCCCTTCTCTCTTCTGTCTGAAGAGGGGGCTGGTCTGGCTCTACTCTTTCCTGGCTGTCTGTCCTTGGGTGAGTTATTTAACCCCCGGTGCCTCAATCTCCTCATCTGTGCACTGGGGATGGCCAAGTCCCTGGGGTTATGGTGAGGATTAAATGTACAGTGACTGGCACTCAGTAACTGCTAGGAGTTAGTGTCATTTGACCTTTCTATTGCTATTGCTATTGTTGCTGTAACCATTAATGCAGGTCCTTTCTGAGGCCTCTTGCAGCTTTCAGACTGACCCAGCTGTTGCCTGTGCCTCCTCCTCTCAGACAGTGTCAAGGAACAGCGCTCACCTACCTCACAGATGCCCTGCGTGGAGTTGGGGAAGGGGGTTTGACCTCTTCTCGGGAAATGAACCCAGCCCCTTCCTTCCTGCTCCAGCCTTGCTCAGCTCCCTTCTGCTGGGACCCAAGGTTGCTTCCACCTTGAGGAGCAGTCAAGAACACAAATCAACCCTGGGGCCTAAATTTTTTGAGAGCCTGGAGGGAGCAAGGATGAGCAGGGAGGAAGCGAAGTCCAATTTTGCCTCCAGGAGGACTGGTCTCGGCCCAGGGGACCAGTGGACCAGGTGCCCCACATTCTTTGGGCTTCTCTGCCCACCCTTCCCTCCCCTTTCCTGAGGGGATGCTCCTTCTCTCCCTTAAGTCCTGCCTCAATCCCACTGGAGAGCAGAAACGGGCTGGTCTCTTGATGCCCTGCTTGATTAAAATGCAGAAGGCACTTCTGTCCAAAAAATAAGGCTAGGGCCTAATGGCTCCCAGCCTTCTTGGCCGAGCGGCCACTGGCTTCTGGCTGCCCTCACCCAGCACTGGAAGGGGCTGATAGATGAGGGAGCAGAGGCCAGAGTGGGTCACGAGCTGGGCTTCAGACTCCTGGCCCAGTGCTCAGGCTGGGTGGGAGGGCTGTGAGCAGAGAGTTCTGAGTAGAGGGCTGTGAGCTGAGGAGTCCTGAGTGGAAGGTGAGGTGGGCAGACCATGGGTCACTCCCCCCAGCCTCAGTTTCTCCATCTGCAGAATGGGGATGATAATGTAAGATTTCTTGCTTAGAACGTTGCCTAGCCCTTGCAAGCAACGATAAATCCTCCCTAAGACTTCAGCTCTCAGACTCCCGCTGTCCCCTCCTCTTGACTGTCTGTCACCTCCATCCACACAGTTCTCAGTCAGGTACCTGGAGCCACAGTGCAGAAAGGGGCTGCCAAGGGCCAGCCCTCTTCACCCTCTCTCAGCCCTGCAGCCACCAGGGGCTCAGAACATCCCCGCCCATTTCAACTGGGCTCCATATGTGTTAGGGTCAGCGCTGCCTGCTGCTCTCTCTCTTTCTGAGAGATGATGATTCAGTGAAAGACATCCTGGAAGGGTGTAAGAGTTAAAATCACAGCCCTCTGTCCACTTGCACACCCTTCCGCCCCCCTCACCATCCCCTTTGTGCACACAGACCAGCCCCCTCCACCCTCCCACGGCCCCGCAGCCCCTTTGACCACCACACAGAGGTTGGGCATGGTGTCCTGGCAGTGCAGGCTTTTCGATCCCCATGTAGCTCGCCACAGTCTGGCTGGGCCTCAGTCAGTGGGGCCAGTGTCCCAGGTGGACCCCTGAGCTGCAGCCCAGCACCTTCCCTTTGTGACAGGGTGTCAGGGTCAGCCCACATTTGTGCTTCTTCATCCACGTGGGCACCAGTTTCTCGAAGGCAGATTCCTGGACCTGAGGCTGACATGCTCCTTATGTGCGGGGGCACCATCAAGTCCCAGCTCCCCGGCAGGCTGCTCTAAACTAGCACACTCCCTCCCCCAGTGGGTGCCTGTGGCTCCCACCCCTCCGTCCTGGCAGGCCCCAGCCTCCCTGCCTCTCTGGTTTGCTTGCTGGCTTCAAGGTGACTGGAGTTCCAGCATCCTCTCCCTGCTGTGTGTTGATGCTCGTCTCTCAGTCAGCCATCACAGCTCAAGACCAGTGTTCATCACCATCTCAGGGGACACTGTCACAGGCACCCACAGGAATCGGAGGTCAGCAGGGAAGAGGTTTGGGTCCACAGAAGTGGTGTAGGGAGTGCTTTGGAGTAGAGATTCTGGAGCCCAGAGGCCTGGAGTTCGAATCCTGGCTATGACCCTTGCTGGCTGAGTGCCTTTGGAAAAATTATTCAACATCTCTGAGCTTCAGCTGGGTCATCAGAAAAGCCAAGTTAGTAGGACCATCCAGCTCTGACGGTTGTTGTGAGGAGTTAGTACATACTCGATGCTTACAACAATGCTGGGCACATTAGCTGTTGACCTTTGAGTGCCTAGAGTACAGGAATGAAATGTGGAGGGGTATCAGAGACAGGAACAGTGTGGAGAGCTCGAGAGTCCTGTGGACTGCAAGGAGATCCAACCAGTCAACCTAAAGGAAATCAACGCTGAATATTCATTGGGAGGACTGATGCTGAAGCTGAAGCTCCAATACTTTGGCCACCTGATACAAAGAACCAACTCACTGGAAAAGACCCTGATGCAGGGGAAGACTGAGGGCAGGAGGAGAAGGGGGTGACAGGGGATGAGATGGCTGGATGGCATCACCGACTCAACAGACATGAGCTTGAGCAAACTCTGGGAGATGGTGAAGGACAGGGAAGCGTGGTATGCTGCAGCCCACGGGGTGGCAAAGAGTTGGACACCACTGAGCGACTGAGCAACAACCGTGTGTTGAGTGCTGGTGTGCTGGGTTCTGTGTATGAACCGGCTTCTTTAATCCTTACAACGACAGGAACCCAAAGCTCTGAGAAGTAAAGGGATGTGCAGTCTGGAACTGGAAAGCCACCTCCTGCTGTTCCCTTTGTGCAGGTCCTAGTGGGGAGGGTGGCTGGTGTGAGGGTGGCCTGGCCCGGCTGGGAAATGGGATTTCTAGGGCTGGAGCCCAGTTCAGAGCACGAGCCTTGATGAGGAACAGATGCACAGAGTCTGGGCCCTGCCCATCCTCCTCTGCAGCCCAGGATGGGGGTGCCGATGGCTTCCAGATGGGCTCAGCTCTGAGCGGTACCTTACGTGACTTGGTCTGGGTCCCTGCGGGGCCAGACTGCAGACCTCCTCCCTGGCTCTCAGCCCCGCTGGTCCTGGTAGATACCCAAGAGCGTACCTTGGTTTGGGTGAGATGGCCTCAGGAATGTTGGTCCTGCTTAGAGCCTAGTTTCCCCCTCTGAGAAGCAGACATTGTCCCGCAATGAGCATTCTCCTTCACTCCAGCCTGGCAGGGCCGTCATGCGCCGGGAAGCTTGAGGAGCAGCATGAGAGTGTTTCCCAAGCGTGGAGGCCTGTGCGCCATGGGCAGAATCTTCCAGGCCACGTGCCGCTGGAAAAGTAGGGACTTTGTGTTTGGCTTTTATTTTCTGAAAGTATAATTCATATCCATAGTACAAGATCTTGAAGGTACAAAAAGAAAGGGACATAGTGAAAAGTGAATTTCTTTCCCACCCCGTCCTCCAAACACCCAGACCCTCCTTCCTGAGGCAACCCTGCCACCAATTTCTTGTGAATCTGCCCAGAGATGCTTTATGCACGTGTAAGGAAGTACACAGGAATTTTTTACCCAGTGATGGCAGACTTCACACACTATTCTGCACCATCCTTTTGTTGTCTAAAACTCCCTTTACAAGTCTTTCTATATGTTCCATGAAGAATATCTCATTCCTTCTGATGCCTGACCAAGGTGGTAGTCAAAATATATTTGGCACAGACATTGACGAAGTAGAATGGATCCCAACAGTGCACAACCTCTACAACTGTACAGCGCTGGTGGCTGGTGGCAGCTCTGTGTCTGCATGGTTTTGTCATTGCACGGATGTGTCAACATGTACTCAACCAGTCTTCAAGTGATGGGCACTTAAGTTGTTTCCAATATTTTCCATTTTCAGTCTAGGTTGCAACTACATTGAATATCTAATGTATACATTTGTGGGAAGATATGAGTAGGATATTTTTCTGGAAGTGACATTGCATCCTTCATCAATATGTAGAATAAAATTATTTTAACCTACAAAGCATAGACAAGAATTAACCTCACACCATATACAAGAATTAACTTGAAATGGGTCATACATCTAAATGTCAAAGGTAAACCCCTAAAATATCCAGATAAAAAGTAGGAGAAAATCTTTGTCAACTTGGGTTAGACAAACATTTTTTTCAACAAGACACTTAAAGCATGAGTCAGAAAAGAAAAAAAAAATTATGTTTGACTTAATCTAAATTAGAAACTTCTTTTTTTTGTAATGACACTGTTAATAAAGTGAAAATACAATCCACAGATTGGGAAAAAATATTTGCAAAAACTATATCTGATTAAAAAAAATTGGTATCTGGAATATATTGGACTGGCCAAAAAGTTTGTTCGGATTTTTCCTCAACATCATATGGAAAAACCCCAAAGAACTTTTTGGCCAACTCAATAGAAAAAGAGCTTGCACAATTCAATAATGAGAAAACAAATAATCCAATAAAAATGGGCAAAAGATTTAGAAAGATACTTCACCAAAATATAGATATTGATGGCAAATAAGCACATGAAAAGACACTCAATATTATCAATCATCAGTGAAACGCAAATGAAAGCCACAAGGAGATACTGTGCTGTGCTGTTCTTAATCACTCAATCATGTCTGACACTTTGTGACCCTATGGACTGTAGCCCACCAGGCTCCTCTCTCCATGGGGATTCTACAGGCAAGAATACTGGAGTGGGTAGCCTATCTCTTCCCTAGGGGATCTTCCTGACCAAGGAATTGAACCCAGGTCTCCTGCATTGCAGGCAGATTCTTTACCAGCTGAGTTACCAGCTATTCTTAAAGAGATGGGAATAACAGACCACCGGACCTGCCTCATGAGAAACCTGTGCAGGACAGGAAGCAAGTTAGAACTGGACATGGAACAACAGACTGGTTCCAAATAGAGAAAGGAGTACATCAAGGCTGTATATTGTCACCCTGCTTATTTAACTTATATGCAGAGTACATCATGAGAAACGCTGGGCTGGATGAAGCACAAGCTGGAATCAAGATTGCTGGGAGAAATATCAATGACCTCAGATATGCAGATGACACCACCCTTATGGCAGAAAGCAAAGAACGAAAGAGCCTCTTGATGAAGGTGAAAGAGGAGAGTGGAAAAAGTTGGCTTAAAGCTTAACATTCAGAAAACTAAGATCATGGCATCTGGTACCATCACTTCATGGCAAATAGATGGAGAAACAGTGGAAACAGTGACAGACTTTATTTGGGGGGGCTCCCAAATCACTGCAGATGGTGATTGCAGCCATGAAATTAAAAGACGCTTGCTCCTAGGAAGAAAAGTTATGACCAACCTAGATAGCATATTCAAAAGCAGAGACATTACTTTGCCAACAAAGGTCCATCTAGTCAAGGCTATGGTTTGTCCAGTAGTCATGTATGAATGTGAGAGTTGGACTATAAAGAAAGCTGAGCACTGAAGAATGATGCTTTTGAACCGTGGTGTTGGAAAAGACTTGAGAGTCCCTTGGACTGCAAGGAGATCCAACCAGTCCATCCTAAAGGAGATCAGTCCTGAATATTCACTGGAAGAACTGTTGCTGAAGCTGAAACTCTAGTACTCTGGCCACCTGATATGAAGAACTGACTCACTGGGAAAGATCCTGATGCTGGGAAAGATTGAAGGTGGGAGGAGAAGGGGACAACAGAAGATGAGATGGTTGGATGACATCACCAACTTAATGGACATGAGTTTGAGTAAACTCTGGGAGTTGGTGATGGACAGGGAGGCCTGGAATGCTGCAGTCCATGGGGTCGCAAAGAGTCAGACACGACTGAGCGACTGAACTGAACTGAACTGAACCAGGGAAGCCCAGTGAATACCACTACACACCTATTGCTGCTGCTGCTGCTGCTAAGTCGCTTCAGTCGTGTCCGACTCTGTGTGACCCCAGAGATGGCAGCCCACCAGGCTCCCTCGTCCCTGGGATTCTCCAGGCAAAAGTACTGGAGTGGGTTGCCATTGCCTTCTCCACACACCTATTAGCATGACTAAAATTAAAAGTAACGCTGATGCCAAGTGCTAATGAGGGTACAGAGCCACCGTAACTTGGGAAAACAATCTGCCAGTTTCTTATAAAATTAAACCTACAGTTACAATATGACCCAGCAATAATACTCCTTGATATCTATCCAAGAGAAATTAAAATTGCGAAAAAATCAGACACAAACAGTTATAGCAGGTTTTCTCATAATCACTCCAAACTGGAAACAACGTGGTCCTGCAACAGTGGTGGATGGATGCAAGATGGAATACTACTCGGCAAGACAAAGGAATGGACTATTGATCCTAGCAAAAATACAGATGAATCTCAAAGGCAAGATGGGGGAGGTGAAAGAAATCAGACTCAAAAAGCTACATACTGTGTGATCTCGCTTCCGCCACCTTTTGGAAAAGGAAAACCAAATGGACAGAGAGCAGTTTGATTAGTGTTTGCCAGGGGCAGGTAGGGGAGGAGGGGTGGCTGGAGGAGATCAATTTAAAGGGGGCAAGAAAGAACTTTCTAGGGTGATGAACCTGTTCCAGATCATGACTGTGGTGCTGACTGCATGACTAGCTGTTTGTTAAAACACAATGAACTTTACAACTCAAAGGGATGCGTTTTATTTCCTGGAGTAAATTATATTTCAAGAAAACAGTAATAAATTCAATATTGAATATTTTGGTATGGGAAAATATTTAAGGAAACCATACATTTATTTGTAAACTTAACAACTACTTCCAAATGCCCCACAGAGTTAGAGATTGTGGCAGTTTGTTTGCCCTCCTAGAGTGAGTGAGGGCAGGGCTTTGAAGGGGGAGTAGGGCTTCCCTGGTGCCTCAGACAGTAAAGAATCGTCTGCAGTGTGAGAGGTCTGGGTTCAATCCCTGGGTTGGGAAGATCCCCTGGAGAAGGGCAACCCACTCACTCCAGTATTCTTGCCTGGAGAATCCCAATGGACAGAGGAGTCTGATGGGCTACAGTCCATGGGGTCGCAAAGAGTCAGACGTGACTGAATGGCTAAGCACAGCACAGGGGGCAGGGGATGGGGCAGGTTCAGTGACCAGACGAACCTGCATTCTGGGGCTTTAAGGCCATGACTGGATGCGGATCTTCTGGGGCCTGTGGATGGCACAGGCAGTGCCTGCTGCTTGTCAGGTCACCCCAGACCACACTCTTGCCCAGAGTTACTTTCATTCACTCATCCCTTCAGCAGTACCCGGGCCCCACCCTTGTACCAGACTGGAAATGGGCTCTGGGGACTCAGAGCTGAGCCAGACCCAGGCCTGACCCTCTTGGGGTTCTCAGTTTCAGGGTGAGACAGACACATAGAGTCAGGACCTCACGGGGAAGTTGGTGCAGAGAAAATGGGAGAGGTATTTGTCCTGCCTGGGGGGCTATCGGGGAAGACTTCCAGGAGGAGGCAGAGTCAGAGCTGAAACCTCCAGGATAATAGAGTTAACCAGGTGAAGAGGAGGGCGAGAGGGCTCCAAGTGGAGAGCACAGCTGTGTGTAGGAGGTGAGGGGTAAAATGGGATGGAAGGGGGAGGCACATAGTTCATACCTTCTGCAGCCATGGGCCATTCACTCTTGCTTGCAGTTGAGTTCCTCATTTAGGGAAGAGTGCCATGACCTGGCCTCTCCAAGTGGGCAAGATGATTCAAGAGAATGTGTGTAAGGTGACTGAAGCACAGTTAGGTCTGCACCATAGGGGAAGAGGAGGCAGAGGGACATTTGGGGGCTTGAAGGGGAGTAGGGGGACGTCTAGTAGTAGCCTTTTGAAACAGGGTCAGAACCCAGGGGAGGGGGAAGATGTAAAAGGTCAAGAAGTGGATAAGCAAGATCCTTTATATCTTGATAAAGGCTGTGAAGAAAAATTTCAAAGATACTAAGCAGAGAATGACTTGTGGGGAGGCGCAGGCTATTCAGATAAGGTTACAAAGGAAGGCCTCACTGAAGAGGTTGCATTTGACCTGAAAGACTCAGAGGAAGAGATGGAGCCAGGCAGAGGAGCCAGGCAGAAATCTAGAGGGAGAGGATTCCAGGCAGAGAGGTTAGCAAATGCAAAGACCCTGGGGCCAGAATGAGACTGGTGTGTTTAAGGAACAAAGGAAGCCAGTGTGGTTGAAACAGGCAAGGACAAGAGGACAGAAGACAAGGTCAGAGGGGGCATGGGGGTCGATTAGGTTGGGCCTTGTGGTCACCATGAGCTCGTACCAGCCCTGACATAGTGCAAGATGCCCTCTGGATCCTTATTCCTGGTGGCTCCTGGCCCCCTGCTTCCTCCTCTGTTCTTATCAAGGTCAGTGGGCAGGTTGGCCTTCCCTAGATCCCTCCCAGCGCCCCTCCACCCCCACCCCGGCTTATCCAACAGTAAGGCCCACCCTCCCTGAACCCCGTTTTCATAGGATCCTCAGTCCTCTTGTTTAATGCTGGGTTAACATTGCCATTGCTCTCTACCACATCCCCTGAGATCACCAAGGAATCAGCAACATTCATTGACTGAGTGGGTGATGAATGCATTGTTGCCATTGTTAGGGAGGTGGCCCAAGGTGAGTGCTCCTCCTTCTACTTCCTGGGGGCCTAAGCCTCAATTGTATCACCTGTAAAATGTGAGAGAATGTAGCCAACAAGTGTGTGAACAGATGCATGTAAACCTCAGTAGAAACTGGAGAACTCTGGGTTATACAGTAAGAGGCACAACCTCTCTGCCAACACCTACTGGACCGGTGGCTCAGATGGCAAAAATCCGCCTGCAAGGTGGGAGACCAAGGTTCCATCCCTGGGTCAGGGAGATCCCTTGGAGAAGGAAATGGCTACCCACTCCAGTATTCTTGCCTGGAGAACTCCATGCACAGCCAGGCTACCGTCCATGGGGTTACAAAGAGTCGCACAGGACTGAATGACAAACACACACAGACACAGTGGACTGGCCAAAATTAGGAAGCCAGGAACTACCAAGTATTAGCGAGGCTGTGGGAGATGGGAGTTTCATCCTGCTGGTGTTTGGACTGACGTGGTGCCAGCCCAGCCACCCTTCTCCTGCGTATAAAACCTGGAGAGATTCTGCCGCAGGCCCTGGAGGGGACCGCAAGAGGTAATGGGTCTCTCACCTGTGCTGAGGTGTGAGGAAGGGACCAGTCAGCAATAAGCCACATCTGACGTCATGGTAAGTGAGCCCAGGGACGCGGGAGAACCGCAACTGGAGTTAAGAAACACCAGGTGCGTGGGGGGATAAAAGAAGATAGAAATCTGTAGCACGAGGCCGTTTCTATAAATAAAAGACCACACACACCACAAAACATTCCCACATGGTTCACAGGGATCACGAGTATTCAAGCACACAGACTGGACCCGTAAGAGTGGGTGCCTGGGTGAGAGCGGAAGAGCAAGGAACATTAAGAGGGAAATAAAGCAAGAGAAACTTCCCTGGTGGCTCAGACGGTAAAGCGTCTGCCTACAATGCGGGAGACCCGGGTTCAGTCCCTGGGTCGGAAAGATCTCCTGGAGAAGGAAATGGCAACCCACTCCAGTATTCTTGCCTGGAGAATCCCATGGACGGAGAAGCTTGGTAGGCTGCAGTCCGTGGGGTCTCAAAGAGTTGGACACGACTGAGAGGGGTTTACGGGAATTGAGAACAATTAACTCAACTTTCTTGGCATCCATACCGTAAAAACAAAATGAAGATAAAATGGGTATGATGGAAGGGTGGCCATAGCAATGTTTTCCTCAATGAGCCAAAGTGGGCAGAGTACTCGGCACGGACATGGCACACAGCCAAGCTTCTGAGTTGTGAGTCTTCTAGCCACTGGCTCAAGTCCTACTTCTCTAGCTTCCTAGGCAGTGCTGCCCTCTCGTGGCCAAAACAGTGATAAAACTCAGGCCACTGCCAGTTGTTTCGTTGCTCAGTCTTGTCCAGATGTGTTGCGAATCCATGGACTGCAGCATGCCAGGCTTCCCTGTCCTCTATCTCCCGGAGCTTGCTCAAATTCACGTCCATTGAGTCGCTGATACCATCCAATCATCTCATTCTCTGTCATATCCTTCTCCTCCCACCTTCAATCTTTCCCAGCATCAAGGTCTTTTCCAGTGAGTCAGTTCTTTGCATCAGGTAGCCAAAGTATTGGAGGTTCAGCTTCAACATCAGTCCTTCCAATTAATATTCAGGGTTGGTTTCCTTTAGGGGTGACTGGTTTGATCTCGTTACAGTCCAAGGGAGTCTCAAGAGTCTTCTCCAGCATCAAAATTCGAAAGCATACCCAGGCTACTACCAGGGAATCAGACGAAGGGTGTGAAAGAAGGAAGGAGGATGGAGTCACAAGAGGAAGGGGATTTCCGACTGGGAAAGATATGGATCAAGTGAGGCTTCCTGGAGGAGCATTTATGCTGAAGGATAGATACTATTTGGAGTCTGGGATATTGATGAGCTAATGAAAGAAAATGTGGAGTTATTAATACATTATCAAAAGCTGATTACTGTGGACAGTGACTGCAGCCATGAAATTAGAAGTCACTTGTTCCTTGGAAAAAAAAGCTTTGACAAACCTAGACAGCATATTAAAAAGCAGAGACATTACTTTGCTGACAAAGGTCTGTACCGTCAAGCTATGGTTTTTCCAGTACTCATGTAGGAATGTGAGAGCTGGCCCATAAAGTAGGCTGAGTGAGCAAGAATTAATATTTTCGAACTGTGGTTCTGGAGAAGACTCTGGAGAGTCCCTTGGACAGCAAAGAGATCAAACCAGTCAATTCTAAAGGAAATCAACCTTGAATATTCATTGGAAGGACTGATGTTGAAGCTGAAACTCCAATCCTTTGGCAAAGAGCTGACTCATTGGAAAAGAGCCTGATGCTGGGAAAGATTGAAGGCAGGAGGAGAAGGGGGCGACAGAAGATGAGATCTTTGGATGGCGTCAGCGACTCAATGGATATGACTTTGAGTAAACTCCGGGAGACAGTGAAGGACAGGGAAGCCTGGCATGCTGCAGTCCATGGAGTCGCAAAGAGTCAGACACCACTTACGGCCTGAACAACAACCATGACTAAGCGAGGCTGTGCGCCTGTCTTCACACACCTGATATTTCATCCTCCAACAACCTGGGAATGAGTGTTAATGCTTTTGGCCTCACTGACAGCTGTGAAAAGGGAGACTCAGGGGGCAAGGTGACACACCCAAGGATTCACACCCAGTCTGGGGGACTGACTGGTATGCTCATTCATTTTCACTTTGGGGTGGATCAAGGAAACCAGTGATCCCAGGCACAATTTACCCCTGAATCTTGGCATCCGAACAACCCCTTAGCAGAATTTCACATCAGGTTGCACAAGTAATGGAAATGGAACCCCCGAGAGAGAGGGACGCTCGCTGTGGGATGGCTGGCAAGGCCTCATCTCGGAAGCTGCCTCTTGCTCTTTGGCAGGCAACTGGGGTGCCCACACTTGGGGATCAAAGGTGGGGTCTCACTCTCTGCACTCAAGGACGTGTCTCTAAGACACTGTCTGAAAAATGCTTCATTTCAGAATTTCTGTCAAAGCCTTTTGAATTTTTATTAAGGATATTATTTAATGACCAGTTTGCAAAATGTCTCCAAAGTATTTCATTTTTACTTTTTGGACTTGGTAATATATTTCTATCTCTTAAAAGTTAAAAGGAACAAGAGAAAAGCAAATCTCCTTTCCATGCCCTTTAACTGCAGCCCATGCACACCACACTTTGCTGTGCAACTGGCCTTTCCCAGGTAGCAGTGGGTCTCGGGAGCGCTCTGGGCCAGCACACCTCCTGCCTCCTCAGATTTCCCAGCCGCACGGTGTTCATTCCATCGCAAGCTATGTGATTGTAGTGTAAACAGATCTCTTAGAGATGTTCAGGATGTTTCCAATTTTTTGTGATCACACATAGCCTGCAAGGAATAGCCAAGTACCATGTATGCTTGTCCCTTTGAATGTGAACAAGGCTAATTAGAGGATAAATCACTAGAAGTGAATTACCAGGTCAGGGGACACGCACAGTGTAATTCTGATAGATGTTGTCCACATCCCTCAGAGGCTGGGCTCTGGGTAGAGGCTGGGCTTCCCTGTCAGTTGTAGAGGCTGGTCTTTTCCTCTCTGTAGAATTTGGTTCCCTGGGGAAGGTGGGAATGAGCACCAGAAGCTGACCCACAGCCCGGTGGTTTGAAATTCTGGCTCTTTGCCAATCAGATAGGTGGGAAATAGTAGCTCTGTGTGATTTTATTGTCATTTAATTTGAGTGAGCTTGACCACCTTTGCTAGTGTGTGTGAATTCTTATTCTGGATCAGTGTTTTTGCCATAAGAGAGCAAAGCCTTCAGGTGCCCATGCATGAATGAAAAGGCAGCCTGGTGGAGGGCAACGGTTTGAGCTCCCATTCCACTGCTAACTTTCTGAGACTCAGATTCCATGTCTGTAGAAAAAAACAGGAATAACAATAAAATCTCCTCCAGAGAGATCTAGCAGAGCACAGATTTAAGTTTTTAATGTTAAGTGCCAGGCACAAGTTCCTGGCTCACAGTGCATAAGAAACGTTTGTTGAATGAATAAACAAATATGTCATAATAAAAACTTTTATTGAGCACTAGCTGTGTATATATAAACCCTTGCTCTTATATTAACCTATTTAAACCTCACAGTGACAATGGGAAGGACACCCATTTCCCCTTCTACAGATGAGGAAACTGAGGCACAGAGAAAACCAGAGTGTGTTAGTCACTCAGTTGTGTCCGACTCTTTGCGACCCCGTGGACTGTAGCCCACCAGGTTCCTCTGTCCACGGGATTTTCCAGGCATGAATACTGGAGTGAGAAAACCAGAGGGTCTTGCCTAAAGGCTCAATGATGGAGATGGGATTAGTGGCCTTGCTGTCTGTCCCTCCACCCTAGGAGAGAGGTAACACGGTCAACCCCTGTTTCCATTGTCTGTTGCTACAAGCCCTCCCAACCTGAGAAGTGGAAAGCATCAACCATTTTTCTGTGCTCATGAGTTCTGAGGATCGGAGTCCAGACAGAACAGAGCAGGGCTGGCTTATCTTTGCCGGGGCCTTGGCTGTGAAGACGCTACAGCTGGGGCTAGAAAGGCCAGGGCTGGCGGACCCTCTCCGGAGATGGATTCTTTAGTGGCAGGTCTGGCTGGATGATATCCTGCCTTGTGGGTGGCAGCCTGAATGGAAAAGCACTGCTAAAGGTGAGGCTGGGAGTCATGGGGGGCAGGGTGGGGAGCCAGCAGGTCCCAGGGCTGTGTCCCCCTGTTCCAGGGTCTAACAGCCTAAGAGCCTTAGGAATTCTGGGCCTGGCACCCCCACGAGCAGCTTCCTCTCCAGGCCTCTCTGCACCTACTGTTTCCTTGAGCTGGGATCCTCCCCGCCCATCACATTCACACCTCCTCACTCTCTGGTCCTGGAAGTGGAGCTCCCAGATTTGCTGTCCGTCCTCCTAGATCCTGTTCCCTGTGGAGGGGCCTTATCATACCATTGTATGGACTTGTTCACAGGCTGAAAGATCCAGGGACAAGAGCTGGGTCCTTATCACCAACACCCAGCACAGTCCCAGGCACACAGCAGGCACTTTATGCATATTTACCGGGAGGATAAAGAAATGAGATCAATGACTTCTGAATGGCTTTAACTTGAGCCTCAATTTCCTCTTCTACAAACTGTTTTCAGGGATGCCAAGAAGGTGGCAGGAGATAAAGGATGTGAAAATATATGTACATAAAAGGCAGGCAGAAAAATGGGAGTTAATATAATCTATACTGAGGGGAGGAAAGTAAAGAAAATGAGATACTGCCCCTAAAACACTTAGCAGTGTCTGGCACACAGTAGGTGCTCAACACATAGAAGATATTCTTGTTATTAGTCAGCATTGCCGAAGAATTGATGCTTTTGAACTGTGGTGTTGGAGAAGACTCTTGAGAGTCCCTTGGACTGCAAGGAGATCCAACCCGTCCATCCTAAAGGAGATCAGTCCTGGGTGTTCATTGGAAGGACTGATGCTAAAGCTGAAACTCCAATACTTTGGCCACCTCATGGGAAGAGTTGACTCGTTGGAAAAGACTCTGATGCTGGGAAGGATTGGGGGCAGGAGGAGAAGGGGACAACAGAGGATGAGATGGCTGGATGGCATCACCGACTCGATGGACATGAGTTTGGGTGAACTCTGGGAGTTGGTGATGGACAGGGAGGCCTGGCATGCTGCAATTCATGGGGTCGCAAAAAGTCGGACACGACTGAGCTACTGAACTGAACTGATTGTTATAACTTTTTTTTTTTGGTTATAAGAAAGCAGATTTCCTGAGCCAGAACGACCAATAGCATGGTTTTCATACACGTGGAAATGGAAATGGAGACTATGAAGCTCCAGGAGTTGGGGGTGGGGTGGGGATGTTGTGAGTCTTGGCAGGAGGATCAGAATTGCCGCTGTCATGGAGACTGGCTATGGGATGCTGAGTGAGCGTCCTTTGCTGAGTCCGTTTCCCTTCTGTGCGAGAAAGGGCCTGGGCTCTGGACCTCACGGCCAACCCTCTGGAGCTGTGTGAATGCCACTAACCCCGTTGCCGCTGGTGGTCTGTTGCAAGCCTGTTTCTGGTTGGGGGTCGCCCTCTAGTGACAGAAGGTGGGTAGAACAAGCACCGTGGTGCCTGGTCAGGCAGGTATATGAAGTCAGCACAGGCCATGCAGAGACTCCGCCTGGAGAGACAGCCTTAGTGGGCCTCTCTGGAGTGGGGCCTACAGGGGTTAGGTAGGGGAGCCTAAACTTGGGCTAAACTGTTGTTCTCTCCTTCTGGGTAGCATCCGGAGGGACCATCCTCCAGAACCTCCCCGTGTACTCTGTCTGAATGCCCTCTCTTGTTGGGTGGCCCCACCAGTTTCTAAGCTTCTCTCTGAGCTTGATCTGTAAGAGGTGGTCTCCTGGGAGGGTCTTCTTCCAAGGAGGGGCCTAAATTCTGGGGAGACTGTGGGTGAGGCTGAGACTGTCAAGGCTGCATATTGTCACCTTGCTTATTTAACTTAGAAGCAGAGTCCATCATGTGAAATGCCAGGCGGAATGACTCGCAAGCTGGAATCAAGATTGCCAGGAGAAATGTCAACAACCTCAGATACGCAGATGAGATCACTCTTATGGCAGAAAGCGACGAAGAAGTAAAGAACTTCTTGATGAAAGTGAAAGAGGAGAGTGAAAAACTGGCTTAAAACTCAACATTCAGAAAACTAAGATCATGGCATCTGGTCCCATCACTTTATGGCAAATAGATGGGGGAAAAGTGGAAACAGTGACAGACTTTGTATTCTTAGGCTCCAAAATCACTGTGGATGGTGACTGCAGTCACAAAATTAAAAGATGCTTGCTCCTTGGAAGAAAAGCGACGACAAACCTCAACAGCGTATTAAAGAGCAGAGATATCTCTTTGCCGATTCGTATAGTCAAAACTGGTTTTTCCAGTAGTCATGTGCGAATGTGAGAGCTGGACCATAAAGAAGGCTGAGTGCCAAAGAATTGAAGCTTTCAAATTGTGGTGCTGGAGAAGACTCTTGAGAGTCCCTTGCACTGCAAGGAGACCAAACCAGTCAATCCTAAAAGAAATCAACCCTGAATATTCATTGGGAGGACTGATGCTGAAGTTGAAGCTCCAATACTTTAGCTACCTGATGTGAAGAGCCGACTCACTGGAAAAGACCCTAATGCTGGGTAAGATTGAGGGCAGGAGGAGAAGGGGACGACAGAGGATGAGATGGTTGGATGACATCAGGGACACAATGGACATGAGTCTGAGCAAACTCTGGGAGATAGTGAGGGCCAGGGAAGCCTGGGGTGCTGCAGTCCATGGTGTCACAAAGAGTCGGAGATGACAGCGACTGAACACCAACCAGAGCTGGGGTGGAGGGGCAATGAACCGCCTGAGACCCAAAGATTGCAGGAGGGCTTTAGGCCCTGAAGAAACTTCATCTCCTAACTTGAAAACGTTTAGAAAAAACCTTGTCTGTAGCCCCCAGTTGGGTGGGGCAGAGAACCAGGTCCTCTGAGGCAAAGAATATAGTCAGGGGATAGCAGGACTGGAACTATCCATTCCTATCTTCGCGTCTTAGAATTTTGGAATTTAGAACATTCAAAATCCTAGAATTTGACACTTATCAGAAAACTCCATGTAGAATATCATCTCTGTAGAATCAGTTTACACCTTGAGATCAGAATCAGAAGTGCAGTCAACTGAACTTTAGACCTAGTAATCTGGGACTGGAAGTCATCTGAGAGTGTCCCTCACCCCCAGTCTGATCTTGGAATGAGTGTTTGCTCTCACTTCAGTTCAGTTCAGTTGTGTTCAACTCTTTGTGACACCATAGACTGCAGCATGCCAGGCTTCCCTGTCCATCACCAACTCCCAGAGCTAACTCAAACTCATGTGCATCGAGTCGGTGATGCCATCCAATCATCTTATCCTCTGTCATTACTTTCTCCTCCTGCCTTCAATCTTTCCCAGCATCAGGGTCTTTTCAAATGAGTCAGCTCTTCGCATCGGGTGGCCAAAGTATTGGAGCTTCAGCTTCTTCCGATGAATATTCAGGACTGATTTCCTTTAGGATTGACTGGTTGAATCTCCTTGCAATCTAAGGGACTCTCAAGAATCTTCTCCAACACCACAGTTCAAAAGCATCAATTCTTTGGCACTCAGCTTTCTTTACAGTCCAACTCTCACATCCATACATGACTACTGGAAAAACCATAGCTTTGATTAGACGGATCTTTGTTGGCAAAGTAATGCCTATGCTTTTTAATATGTTGTCTAGGTTGATCATAGCTTTTCTTCCAAGCAGCATGCATCTTTTCATTTCATGGCTGCATTGGAGCCCAAGAAAATAAAATCTTTCACTGTTTTCATTGTTTCCCATCTATTTGCCATGATGTGATGGGACCAGATGCCATGATCTTAGTCTTCTGAATGTTGAGTTTTAAGCCAACTTTTTCACTCTCCTCTTTCACTTTCATCAAGAGGCTCTTTAGTTCTTCTTTGCTTTCTGCCATAAGGGTGGTGTCATTTGCATATCTGAGGTTATTGATATTTCTCCTAGCAATCTGATTCCAGCTTGTCCTTCAACAAAAGAGCCTGGCATTTCACATGATATACTCTGCATATAGTTAAATAAGCAGGGTGACAGTATACAGCCTTGACATACTCCTTTCCTGATTTGGAACCCAGTCTGTTATTTCATGTCCAGTTCTAACTGTTGCTTCTTGACCTGCATACAGATTTCTCAGGAGGCAGGTCAGGTGGTCTAGTATTCCCATCTCTTTAAGAGTTTTCCACCGTGTGTCGTGATCCATACAGTCAAAGGATTTGGTGTAGTCAATTTGCTCTCACTGTCTGCTCCTAAATTTGTTCACAATTAGTTAAGTCTGGGGCAGGGCCCTGAAATCTGAATTTTTAGGAAGCACCAGAAAGTGCTGTTAGGCCATTTAGGTTTTTGTTGTTGCTCTCTGGTCACTTCAGTCATACCCAACTCTTTGCGACCCCGTGGACTGTAGCCCACCAGGCTCCTCTGTCCCTTGGACTTTCCAGGCAAGAATACTGGAGTGGGTTGCTATATCCTACCCCAGGGAATCTTCTCCACCCAGGGATGGAAGCTGTGTCTCCGGCTTGGCAGGTGGATTCTTTACCACTGAGCCATCTGAGAAGACCCCTCCCCCAGGTTAGGCAATGGATTTAACCCAGTTATGCCTCCTCTTCATCCATCAAAAGGGGGTATTGAGACCCAGAATGAGGAAATGATTTGGCCTTGACCCCACTGATTGCCACTGACAAGCTGAGACTTGGACCTGTGCCTCCCAGCGCTAACCGCCACCCCCCGCCCCCGCCAACAGCAGCCCAGGGAGTTTAGACAGCTCTGTGGAACTGTCTCACCTCCTAGGTGTCCCTGACCCTCCAGACATGTCATACAGGGCACAGATGGGTTCCTGGGGCCTCTCCTGTGATCTTGGGGCTGAGAGGTACAGGAGTAGGGGAGCACAGCTCTCGTCTGCCTCTGGCTGAGCCCCCTTCTTATGAGAGGCCTGGAGGGGCTGAGGGCCCATTCCCCACCCAGTCCCTTACACACCCTGGTCCTCTGGTCCCCGGGCATTCCAGAGAAAACCACCCTATATGGTTTAGGTTCGATTACTCCAAATTCATCAGGATCATGATTTTGCAACACCACTTGATGCCCAAGAAGCATCTGTGAGTTTCTTTTCGCTTTATTATTAAAAAAAAAAAAAGTGGGGTCTTGAAACAACGACAGAGCGTTTCAGAGGCACAACCTTTTGCAGAAGAGAAGCTAGTGGCCTGGCCAGGCGAGGGGCTCTCGCGGACCTCAGGGAGACAAAGAGTGAGGCCTTGGGGGACGGGGCCCCCGGAGTCTGCTGGAGGCAGAGGGATGGGGGATCTGCCTGTGCCGGGTGGAGGGGAGCCTGAGGGTGGGCTCTGTCTCTGGGCGGGGCTGTCCTTCTCCATCACCTTCAGCCTCTTCTCCATCCCGCTAACACCCCTGTTCCCAGGCCACCCTGGGGCCCTGGGGCCTCATTCTCTCCTTGTTCTTGGCTGCGGGCAATGCCAATGCAGGAAGCGCCACTTTCTGGGGAGTTAGGAGAGCAAAGGAAAAGGGACACCCTTGATGGTGGAATGCCAGGCAGTGAGGAGATGCCCTGTATTGCTCTTCCTGCTGGTGTATGGCCTTGGCTGGCGGCTGGGGGGCGTGCCACAGGCTGGGGTGTCAGGGGTGAGGAGGGGAATCCTCCCTTACTCCTGACTCGACAACTTCCTTCCTCACCTCCCCAAGGCTCCCAAGGCTTCCTTGCAGCTGTGGGTGTGCTGAGCAGGTGAGCAAGGGGAAGGCTCAGCCCATGGGATCCCTGGGTGACCTTGAACAAGTGCCTTCTCAGCCTCAGTCTCCTCAGAGGTACAACAAGCAGGAGGAGCTGGAGGGAATGGAGTGGCCTGGAGAATCTCGAAGTTCCTTTCAGGCTGCATGGCCTCTTCTGGAAGGAGCTGGGACGCAGGACATAGGTGACCAGCGGCTCGGGAAGCAGGGGCCAGGGCACCTTGATCGGTACAAGTTTGGCTGTCCGGCCAGAGGCCCCGTCACGGCTCCTCCACGGCCAGCTGGGGTATCCAGAAGCCCGAGGAGCCTCTTCCAGGGGCTTCCCAGAGAAGCTGGGGGCTGTGGAGATGCCTCTAGGGATTGACTAGAGCTGGAGGCACCCATAACTCTGGGTTCCGGAGTCTCCTCTGGAGTGGAAGTAGGGCTCTCAGGACTCAACAAGCCTGCCTGGGCTGTGGCCTGGGCCCTGCTCTGAGAAACACCTTCTCTGCAACGGGGCTGAGGAGGGTCGGGGAAAGACCTAGAAAAAGAGGTGCGCTTTCTTTAAGGAGGAATAGAGAGTGAGGAGTTGGGGAGGGGCGGGGTGCACAGGAGTAGGTCTCTGTCTTAGTGTGTGCGTGGTGGTGGTGGGGACAGTGAAGAAAAACAGGAGGAAAGGAAAAGATAAAAGGAAAGCCAGAAAAATGAGAAAGGAAGGGTAGGAAGGAGGGGAAAACCGAGGTGGCAGAAATGTAGGAAATGCAGGAGAAAAGAGAGAGGAAATGTGAGTGAGAAAAAGAGAACAGGGAAGGGAGAGGAGGGGGAACAGCTAGAGAGTGAAGGGGTGAGAGCGAACTCTTGAAGTGGCCTACGCCTTGGCTGCAGGCTGGGCGCCTAGGTGGGCGCTGGCCGGGGCCTCCCATCCCCCCTGCCGTCCAGCTTCCGGTCCTTGCGCGGGCGCCGCTCTCTCTGGCCCTTCTTCCGATTGGGGTTTCTCTCTGCAACAAGAGCACAGAGTATTGTGGCTGAGGCCATCCTGACAGACGAGGGGTAGCCCCACTCCCCGCAGCAGGCTCGGAATGACACAGGGGTGCTGACCTGACAACCACTCCTTTTGAGAGTTGGGACGGCAGCATCACGTACCCTAAACCGGACACTCTCAATTCCTTAGGGGCTGAAGAGGGCACTGACTTGTGGGGCACCACCCATGCTGGGCATCTGCCTCATTTAGGGCTCGAGGTCCATGTGGGGCCCCCTTTGTCAAGAGCTAGGGTGGCTTCGAGGGCTGGAAGGAGTTGGGGAACAGGATCCACCCACGTGCACTCACGGCAAGTTTTACCCGGCTCTTTGCTGGAGACGCAACACCTTTCACCAGGGTCTCAGCACCAACCTCCCCACTTTGCTCCCGGCCCAGCTCTGCCCTCAAACAACAGTGACAGTGGCATCTGGCTGATGCTCCCGCTGTTGCCAGCTGTGGCTCCAGTTGCCCTGTGTATCTCATCTCCAGGATATCCGGGAGGCAAGGGCAGCCCGGATGCCCCATATGATGCTGTCACTGGGGTCTGTACCCACTGGCTCTCCCACCGTGGGGAGTGGATGAACACCCCAGACCTGCCGGGGAATCCTGACCCCACTGTGCCCCCCGCCCCCTATGGAGCTGGTGTGAGTGTCTAACACAAACACACAAACAAGTCCCATTTCTCAGGTGAGGCAACTGAGGCCCAGGAGGGCCCTCGCTTACTCAGAGGCACAGCCAAGGCTAGAGTTCTGAGCATTACTTTTGAGTGACTCCTGGCTCACCTGGAGCAAAAGACCACGTCGTCTCCATGGCCTGTACCCCAACCCCCGCCCTTGTTCACACCATCCTGGTCACTGGCAGCTTCATCCACTGCCACACCCTCACGCTGGCTGTGCCCTCTGCCTGGACTGCTGTTCCTGTTGTGAGAGATTATCAACAAGCAAGAAGACGGAGGCATGGGTGAGAGCAAAAAAGTGAAAGTTGCTCAGTCGTATCCGACTCTTTGCAAGCCCATGGATTATACAGTCCATGGAATTCTCCAGGCCAGAATACTGGAGTGGGTAGCCTTTCCCTTCTCCAGGGGATCTTCCCAACTGAGGGATTGAACCCAGGTCTCCTGCATTGCAAGTGGTTTTTTTACCAGTTGAGCCACCAGGGAAGCCCAAGAATACTATCCCTTCTCCGGCAGATCTTCCCGACCCAGGAATCGACCTGGGGTCTCCAGCATTGCCGGCTGATTCTTTACCAACTGAGCTATCAGGGACTCTGGTGGGACCAAGGACAGCCCTAAATTTCTGATTTAAAAGCGTCTGCACATCCAGGCCACCTTCTTGCATCACTGGCCAAACACTCTTCTACAGGAGCTGCTGGGGGCGTCCCCAGGTCTGGGGTATCTTCGTTTCTCTGGTCCCATCTTAAACTCATCCCCTGTCCCCAGCTGCCCACCATGTATGGGACAGTCCCCCCGGAAGAAGGCTCATCCCATCCAGTTCCCTAGCGGCTGCCCTAGCTTCACGTGGCGAGGAATCAGCTCGCTCAGAGCTGAACTCTGTCTCGTGTGTGAATGAATGCCAAGTGGTGTGGAACACTTGTCCTGTTGCTGACTATTCTAGGGCCACCAATGTGCTGTCAATCAGGAGGTGAGACAGCTCTGTTGGACTTTACAGAGAACTGGTCGCCATTTGGGAAACTGCGTCTCTGATGGCAACATGGTGGTGCCTGAGGCCCTGACTGTGGACAGCTACCGCCTTCACTGTGATGTTACTTCAGTCAGTACTCTCTGGTGTGTTGGACCCAAGCACGGCCATAATGAAATTTGTTCCTCCTTATAGTTAGGCACTAGGCGTGGGTGCACGCTAAGTCCCTTCAGCCGTGTCTGACTCTTTGTGACCCTATGGATCATAGCCCACCAGGCTCCTCTGTCCATGGGATTCTCCAGGCAAGAATACTGAAATGAGTTGCCATGCCCTCCTCCAGGGGACCTTCCCGACCCAGGGATCAAACTCTCATCTCTTACATCTCCTGCATTGGCAGGCACGTTCTTTCCCACTAGTGCCACCTGGGAAGCCCAGCTAGGTACTATACTGATTTTTCTTTTTTAATGACCAGTGCAGATGGCTCACATTATTCATGACTTTGTTTCAGAGTGTCAAGGGGGTGTCCCCAGTCCTTTATTATAGGAGGTATCAGTCTGAAGGGGTCTCAAACCCCTGCTGGAAAGGACAAGCTTGGTCTTCCTAAGGGGTCTGAGGCTGACCCTTGCAGGTGGACGCTGGGGAGGGCAATGCTCAACACACAGGAAGCTGTGGCTAGTGGGGGCCTTCGGGCTGTGCTGTGCTGAGTCACTCAGTTGCCTCCGACTCTTTGTGACCCCATAGACAGTAGCTCACCAGGCTCCTCTTTCCATGGGGATTCTCCAGGCAAGAATACTGGAATGGGCTGCCATGCCCTCCTTCAGGTGGTCTTCCCAACCCAGGGATTGAACCCAGGTCTCCTGCATCGCAGGTGGGTTCTTTACCATCTGAGCCACTAGCGAAGCCCTCAGGCAGCCCTACAGGGATGCTTTGTGGGGTCTGGGTCCTGCAGTCACTACGCCCTGCCTGTTGCCCACCGTGCCCACCCTGGTGCTCACCTCCTGGGCAGGGCCTCCGGATGGGGCATTTCCTTGACTCAGACAGCACCTGGCAGGTGGCTGCCTCCTCCCGCCCGGCCCGGCCGGTCTCCCGCACGCGGGTCTCCAGGCCCCAGGCCGAGCCGCAGGTCTTCCCGTTGTGTGTACAAGGGCTCCAGCTGCCCCAGGGGCTCAGCTCACACTCCTCTGGGGGAGGGGAGGGGGAGACAGACAGACGGATGGGGTCAGTTGGCAGCGAGTGTCCCTCAGATCAAGTGCAGGGTCTGAGGAGTTCAGCTCCCTGAAGACACCATCTCCATGTGTTAGAGTCCCAGGCTGTCATTAAGGAGCCAAAGGGGAACGTTTAAACAGCTACTTATGAGATCCTGGGATGAGAGCGGTACTAATGCAAACACAGGCCGTGGCGGGCCGGAAGCCTGAGTGACCGACTGTGTGGCTTTAAAGGGGAAGGCTTCCCTGAGGAGGTGACATAGGAGCCAGAGGAAGAGCAGACTTATCAGGCGGCAGTGGAAGGAAGTGCATCCCAGGTAAGTGTGCACAGCCCTGGAGGCCTGGCCATCCTGTGTGGGGCACGAGGATGCTGTAGTGAGGGGCAGAGGGAAGGTTCAGGATGGGAGGGACAGGAGACAGGCTGCAAGGTTGGCTGGGAGGCCCTCAGGGCTAAGACCTGGTTTCTGAACCTGATCATGTGCCCCTGATAAGTTTAGGAGGTGGGAGTTACGCTGTGCTGTTGTGAGGAAAAATGAGGTCATGGACAGAAAAGGCAGGGAGTAATTTTTTTTAATATATGAATATATAATACATAGTATTCTTTCACATTTGGTTCTTTTAAGAGCCCTGGAAAGGTAGGCAGAGAATAGGGAAGCTCTTAATACCTCCACTTTGCAGATTAGGACACGGAGGCCTAGAGCAGGTAAGGGGTAAGCTGAAGCTCCAATCCTTTGGCCATCTTATGCGAAGAGCAGACTCATTGGAAAAGACCTGGATGCTGGGAAAAATGGAGGGCAAGAGAAGAAGGGGGCGACAGAAGATGAGATGGTTGGATGGCATCACTGACTCAAGGGACAGAGTTTGAGCAAGCTCCAGGAGATGGTGAAGGACAGGGAAGCCTGGCATGCTGCAGTCCATGGGGTCAGAAAAGAGTTGGAGACGACTGAGTGACTGAACAACTAGGGAAAAGAGGCGCTTGCACAGCAGAACAGCAAGTGTTTACGATCCAGCAGGGCCCAGTAACCAGGTCTCCAGATCCTGGAACTACGGTCCTTCACAGACACATTCATCTGGGAAGCACAGCCTGATACCTGCCATGTGCCCCCTGCTGTGCGGGGTGCCCAGGTGAGGCAGGGAAGGCACAGCCCCGGTCTGCCTCCCAGAGCTCACCGTCTACAGCAGTGGGGCTGGAAGGGCAGGGTGCTTGTCCAGACCTGGGGAAGCCCCAGCAGCAGTAGGAGACCAGGGGGCCCCATTCCGAGCCACCTGGTGGGCTTCCTAGAGGAGAAGACTCCTGATCTGAGTCTTGAAGTGGGCATGGGGAGGTCAGCCAGATTCAGGGAGGGGCAGGAAGGACAAGTGCTCCAGCTGAAAGAAATGAAAGTGAAAGCGTTAAGTCGCTCAGTCATGTCTCTTTGTTGACCCCACGACCGTAGCCCGCCAGGCTCCTCTGTCCATGGGATTCTCCAGGCAAGGATGCTGGAGTTGGTTGCCATTCCCTGCTCCAGGGGATCTTCCTGACCCAGGGATTGAACCCGGGTCTCCTGCATTGCAGGCAGATTCTTTACCATATAAGCCACCAGAAAAGCCCATAGTTGAAAGAAACACCCCCAGAGAAATCCCTGGATGACTCTGCCCTCCGTGGGGAAGCTGGAGCACAGACTCAAATGGGGGAGGAAAAACCTGATAGGGTTGGAGAGGTGGCAGACGGGGACCACATTGCCCACAGCCTGGGGAACAATGGGAGCCACTGAGGGGCCTGGAGCAGAAGAGAAACCTGATTGGATTGTCATTCTCAGATCATCGCTCTGGCTTCTGGAACGAGAGACAGTGTGGGCTGCAGGCAGTGAGACTGGAGGCAGGCATATGGGCAAGAGGCTGTGGCCAAGATCCTAGCAACGGGCAGAGAGTGGGGAGAGAAAGGGATGTTTGGGAGTAGGGTGGGGAAAAGGGAAAGGAAGGCTGGGGCAAGTTCGGGAGCTTTATCTTGCTTCATTTCCCCCAAAGTTTTTTTTTTTTACCACCTAATATCTGTATTTATTCTTGTGCATCTTCTGTCTCCCCTGTAAAATGTCATGTCTACAAGGGCAGAAACTTTGTCTGTTTTGTTCACTAATACGTCCTCAGCAACTTGGAAAGTTGCCTGGAGCATAGAAAATGCTCTAGCAAATATTTCCTGAGTGGATGAACAAGATTGGATTGGATGTAGGATGACAGGCAAGAGTCCACAGTGATGCTCATGCTTCCAGGATGGCCAGCCTGTGGGTGGTGGAGCAGGTCATTGACGGAGGAAGCCCAGAGGAAGCACCAGGCTGGGGGTGGGCACGGAGGGAAAAAGGCACCCACAGGGCAGGTGAGGATATGAGTCTGCTGCCTGTGAGAAAATGAAGCTGAGGAGAGCAAGTTAGGAGCCATCAGTGTTTGGAATGACCGTGAACATGAGCCCAGAGAGACTGTGTGGGCAGAGATATGTGATTCAGGTGAGAACGCTGGCAAAGAGCCTCATAAAAGGACAGATCACAGAAGCGGTGCTCACACAGGAATCTGAAAGGAGTAGGGGGAAAAGAGAGCAGTCACGATGACTAATATGACAGGCAATAACAATGACATATATTGAGCACTTACTGTGCCAGCTACTGGATTAAGTACTTTAAAGTGTATTAATTTACCCCTTACAACAACTCTCTCCCATGAAGTAGATTTTATCTTCTATTGTAATTTTCTTAACATTTGGAGAAACTGAAGGACAGAGAGCTTAACTGACTTGCTTAAGTTCACTAATGGGTGATTTTTAGAGACAGCATTTGAACCCAGGTCTTATTCCAACAGCAATACTCTTCTTCTGGGCTCTGCAGCCACCCTTGGCAATAATAATGATGTAGATGTTGATAGTAATAGTAACCATCACAGTGGTGCCTATGATGGGTCTAGTGTATTGAAGGGTTCCTGTGTGTCCCTGACATTGCATTGGGTTTCCCATCATCACGTGACATTCTGCTACGGTTTCTTCCAGGTCTCCTGACACCCCTCACCAGCCCCTGCTCCAGAGAGCGAGGGGACAGGGCAGGGCGAGGATGCCCCCACTCACCCTGGCACTCCCGTGTGCTCTGCTGGGCCGCAGTGCCTGGCGGGCAGGTGGGCAGACACTTTCCCTTGTACAGGTAAAACCGCCTCTTGCACTGGATGCAGAAGTCCTGGCTGAAGCAGCTTTCACATGTGGCTCCGCATTCTGTAATACAGCCAGGACCAGCCTTGGTGAGGGGAGCTACCTGGGGAGGGGACCCTCTGGGACTGCCCAGGACTGGGGAGGGCTTCTGAGTGACCCAAGCTCTGTAGCATTGGGGTCCGGATTCAGTGTGTCTCTGGAGAAGGGAATGGCAACCCACTCCAGTTTTCTTGCTTGGAAAATTCTATGGACAGAGGAACCTGGTGGACTACAATCCATTGGGTCACAAAGAGTCAGACACAACTGAGTGACTAACCTCTCATTTGAATCCCAGACTTGTCCACAAATGGGGCTGCATTTCAGAACTCCTTTTCTCCTTTGAACTGAGGCTCAGTGGGGGCAGGTGTCATGTCCAAGGTAACATAGTTATTTTGATTCTCTTTATCATTGGAGCTGAGGCTCAGAGAGAGCAAATACCTTGCCTGAAGTCACACAGTGAATCTGGGCTGCGAGCAAAGGACTCCTTACTCCATTTCCACCAAAGCTCAAAGATAGTCCTGATTTGCCCAGCTCACAGTGAAAACCAAAGTTAGGAGTTAGGACTCCTTTTCCCATTGAGCTAAAGAGTAGCATGCCAAAGGCCCCAGAGCAAACAAGTGTAGAGGTGGAAGTTCCCTGCCCTGTTGTTAGTGTTGAGCTCAGAGAGGGCACTGACTTGCTTAGGGCTTCAGAGCCAGCCTGAAAGCAAGCATATATCTGAGTCCGGGCTCAGGCATACACTACTTCCCCAGGGGCTGTTGTGTTAGGTGAGAGGTGGGATGTGGACCAGGAGTGCGCAGGAGCGCAGCGCTAGCATAAGATAAAGGAGGGGCCACATACTTTTGCACCTGTTGACTTCCTGGCCTCGGACGCCGAAGTAGCCGGGGGGACAGTCGTGCACACACTTGCCGTACTGGCGGATACCTTCCCGACGGATGAACAGGAAGAGCTTCTGTTGGCAGGTTGAGCAGCCGTTCTCCTCTGAGCAGATAACACAGCCCGTGCAGTTGCCCCCCAGACCAGTGCCCGCTGCCAGCCAGACCAGGATGGAGAGTGGGGAAAGGGAGAGAGAGATAGTGAAACCACAAGTGTCAGCAGCTCAGACTGTCTCATTGGGATAGAACAGTAATCGAGCACGTGGCCATCCAAATGACCGCACTTCCGATGCAACTATATCATGTGACTTGGGTCATGTGACCAAACCCTGGTTAGTAGGTTATAAGGTAAAGCAGTGTGTGTGCAACTTCTAGAAAGCTTAAAGGGCAGGGGCATGCCCTTTGTCATCCCCTGATCCTTCCTGTTGGGTAGAATGTGAACACGAAAGCTGGAGCACAAGCGTCTCTTTTGGATCACGTGTTAAAGATGTTGGAGAAATAAGATGAAAAGTTCGGTCACTCCCTGGCATAGTTAATCTTCACTAATACAGTGTGTATTTTTGAGTGTGTTTGTGGTGCACATGCATGAGGGGGTGGGAGAAGACCCTCGTCTCCCTGCTGCCTTTGTGAACAATACCCCATTCCTCACTGACACCATTATCAAGGGCTCCCAACATCCTCAAGTACAGCAAGAAAAGGGAAGGAACTTTTTGTTCCAGAAGTGGCAGCCAAAGCTGGGGAGAAAAAGGTGAGAAATACCCTAGGAAGAAAGCTCCTCCAGGGCTTACAGGGAGTCTCTGCCGTCCAATTACCTCTGATCATGCTGACACCAAGACAGGAGGACTCAGGAGAGTTAGGAGCTATCAACTTGGGGAACACGGGGTTGCTGTGGCTTCCCCTCACTTCCCAAATCTCCAAACCAAGTGAGAGGCGATGCAAGGGTACCTCTCACAAAGACTGTTGCCTGCATAAAGGGGGTGACCAGCACCTCACACCCCGGTTGGATGTTAGCTTGTGCGGCTCTGCTCCTTCCAGCACCGCTTTGAGCACAGAAAAGAGACCAGGAGAGGGAAGGGCCAAGCTGAGGGGGGAGGCAGCAGAAGAAATTGCACATCCTTTATGGCCAGCATGAGGGGTTCTCAGTGGCAGGTCTCCCCAGGAGTAGTCAGGCTCAAGAAGCCTCACCCAAGAAGGCTGGTTTCCGGCAGGCGCCTCAGCAAGAGGCAGGACGGTAGACCACTGGGGGTAGGTGGAGCTGGGGAGAGTCAGAAAGTAACCGGGTGTCATTAAGGGACAGGAAAGGGCCAGGCAGCTTCATAGAGGCAGAGATTAGGGAAACATGAAACTGTTGCATGTTCATAACTCACCAAGTTCAGCTTGTTTCATAAACTAGTTACCTTGGCACTATGTAAGCCCACTGGCCCTGCGATGTGACCCCACCAACAAAGGGCAAAGAGACCCTCTGTTGGCTTGAGGTGATCTCTGCCACCTGGCAAAATAGGACTCAGATTAGAAATTATATTCAATGACAGAGAAACAGAAGGGTATTTCCTGAAAACTGAGTTTGTGGTTGGAGACAGCCTGACACAGGCGTGGGTTGTACTACCCATTTTGGAACTAAAGAAACAGAGGCTCAAAGAGGTGAAATGACACACCCAGCATCCCCCAGAATCAGTGGTGCAGGGACCCACGTCAGTCAGCACCACACTGCCACTCGGCGCATTTGCTCGGGGGCCTCCTCTGTGTCAGGCAGAGCCTGGGGCTGCAGGCATGAGCAACACGTGGCCCTGCTGTTCTGGGATCTTACAGCCTGGTTGGGAGGGTTGCAGCCCACAAAAATGACTGTAATAGCAACGCAGATGGTGACAAAGCAAAACCCTTATTAACTGTTGTCTCTTGGAAGAGTTTAGGGATCACGCAGCCCAATCCCTGCAGCTTCCCTGGGGACTCAGAAGCCAGAGAAGGTGGAGCCTTCCCCAAGGTCAGGCAGCCAAATAGCATAGAAATTCCAATTAGAGCTACTGCAGTATTTGTAGAGTGAGATTTCAACATGCTGCAGAAAAAACAACCCAACAAGGACTCACCTCTGACCTGGGAGGGTGTCAGTGTGTGCATGCATGCATGTGTGTGGACAGGTGATGGATCTCAACTACCATCATTCATCACCACCTCTTTCAAGAGCTGTTGGCTCTGCCTCTTGCTGCATCCCTGATCCCAGCTGTTGGTAGGGTGCCCTCTAGTGCCTTGCTGTTGTAATGACACCCCTGACTTTTTGAATCTGATGGCCTCACTCTGGCTTTCATCACATCTCTATAACTCATAGGAGATTAGTCCTGAATATTCTTTGGAAGGACTGATGTTGAAGCTGAAACTCCAGTACTTTGGCCACCTCATGCGAAAAGTTGACTCATTGGAAAAGACTCTGATGCTGGGAGAGATTGGGGGCAGGAGGAGAAGGGGACGACAGAGGATGAGATGCCGACTCAACTGACTAACTGACTATCAGTTCAGTTCAGTTCAGTTCAGTTCAGTCACTCAGTCGTGTCTGACTCTTTGTGACCCCATGAAATGCAGCACACCAGGCCTCCCTGTCTATTACCAACTCCCAGAGTTCACTCAAACTCATGTCCATCGAGTCGGTGATGCCATCCAGTCATCTCATCCTCTGTCGTCCCCTTCTCCTCTTGCCCCCAATCCCTCCCAGCATCAGAGTCTTTTCCACTGAGTCAACTCTTCACATGAGGTGGCCAAAGTATTGGAGTTTCAGCTTCAACATCAGTCCTTCCAAAGAACACCCAGGACTGATCTCCTTTAGAAGGGACTGGTTGGATCTCCTTGCAGTCCAAGGGACTCTCAAGAGTCTTTGCCAACACCACAGTTCAAAAGCATCAATTCTTCAGTGCTCAGCTTTCTTCACAATCCAATTTTCACATCCATACATAACCACTGGAAAAACCATAGCCTTGACTAGACGGACCTTTGTTGGCAAAGTAATGTCTCTCTCTGCTTTTGAATATGCTATCTAGGTTGGTCATAACTTTCCTTCCAAGGAGTAAGCGTCTTTTAATTTCATGGCTGCAATCACCATCTGCAGTGATTTTGGAGCCCCCAAAATTAAAGTCTGACACTGTTTCCACTGTTTCCCCATCTATTTCTCATGAAGTGATGGGACCAGATGCCATGATCTTCATTTTCTGAATGTTGAGCTTTAAGCCAACTTTTTCACTCTCCTCTTTCACTTTCATCAAGAGGCTTTTTAAAAGTTCCTCTTCACTTTCTTCCATAAGGGTGGTGTCATCTGCATATCTGAGGTTATTGATATTTCTCCCGGCGATCTTGATTCCAGCTTGTGCTTCTTCCAGCCCAGTGTTTCTCATGATGTACTCTGCATATAAATTAAATAAGCAGGGTGACAATATACAGCCTTGACGTACTTTTCCTATTTGGAACCAGTCTGTTGTTCCATGTCCAGTTCTAACTCTTGCTTCCTGACTTGCATATAGGTTTCTCAAGAGGCAGGTCAGGTGGTCTGGTATTCCCATCTCTTTCAGAATTTTCCCCAGTTTATTGTGATCCACACAGTCAAAGGCTTTGGCATAGTCAATAAAGCAGAAATAGATGTTTTTCTGGAACTCTCTTGCTTTTTCCATGATCCAGCGGATGTTGGCAATTTGATCTCTGGTTCCTCTGCCTTTTCTAAAACCAGCTTGAACATCTGGAAGTTCACAGTTCACGTATTGCTGAAGCCTGGCTTGGAGAATTTTAAGCATGACTTTACTAGCGTGTGAGATGAGTGCAATTGTGCAGTAGTTGACTATAACTCATTAGAAAGGGCAATGCTGTTCCTCCCATTTTCCCACGGTTACAGATGTAGAGACTTGAGTGCTAATTTTATGAATAATAAGTGACAACAGCTAGAGTTTGTACAATGTTGCTTTAGAAAGATCCAGACTTGATGGCTCCTCAACTTGACTATGCATAAGAATCTCCAGGGAGGCTTGTAAAGCCTCTAGGTCCAGGAATGTACATTTAAACAAGACCAAAATAGACATAATTGGCATTTTGTGTGTGTCTTTTCTTGCTTACAATCTTCTTTCCCTGAGAATCAGACCTGGCAAGTATACTTGTACAGTTTGACCCTGTTCCCTAGCCAGTGGAGGACAGGTTGTACCAAGGCCTGACAAATCATCCATGCTGGGACCATTAGACCATCTTTCTAGAGAATTTTGACTGTGGGTGGACAGACCATGGTTTAGGATGGCCTCTTGACCTAAGGACATTTGCAGGAGGGCAGAGTGGCCTGTTCCAGTGTACAAGTGTGAGAAGCTTTGGTGGGCACTAGCACTCTTTTCTAGCAAAGGCCCATCTCTGACTTTGAGGTTCATGTGGTACCACCTCTGTCCAGATGTATATAACATGGGCTTGAGCAATCAGCATCAGGTCCCCTTGACTGCAGTGATTGGTTCAGACACAGGCACGTGTTTCGATGGAAGCTAGTCTTAGGACTGTGTGTGTGTTTACACTCTATCTGATTAGAGAAGAAGTAGACCAGAGTTGGTGGACAACGCATGATGGGAGAGGGTCCCAAGAACGGAGGCCATACAAGAGATTGCCTGTGCATCTGATCTACTCCTGGGAGGGTCCATAAAGTCTCTTCTCTTCTAAAACCATTTTGAGTATGGTTTTCTGTCTCTTGCAGACAAAGACTCCTGACTACACAGAAGCACAAAAAGAGAGATAAATAAATCAAATGCAGAGGGATTGGGGGGGGGGGAGGAAGAAAACTTCATGGGGCCCAGATGGTCAGAGTTTCTGAGCATCTTCTAAGTCCAATTTCTAGTCCCTGAAGTCTGGGCTCACTCCATAGTCCCGAAGAAAGTCACTAGTTAACATGAGGTAGCTCTCTTCATGTCAAATTGCAATATAGAAAACTATAAAACACTGGTGAAAGAAATCAAAGAGGACACTAATAGATAGAGAAATATACCATGTTCATGGATAGGAAAAATGAATATAGTGAAAATGAGTATACTACCCAAAGCAATCTACAGATTCAATGCAATCCCTATCAAGCTACCAACAGTATTTTTCACAGAGCTAGAACAAATAATTTCACAATTTGTATGGAAATACAAAAAACCTTGAATAACCAAAGCAATCTTGAGAAAGAAAAATGGAACTGGAGGAGTCAACCTGCCTGACTTCAGGCTCTACTACAAAGCCACAGTCTTCAAGATAGTATGGTACTGGCACAAAGACAGAAATATAGATCAATGGAACAAAATAGAAAGCCCAGAGATAAATCCACACACCTATGGACAAAGGAGGCAAGAATATACAATGGATTAAAGACAATCTCTTTAACAAGGGGTGCTGGGAAAGCTGGTCAGCCACTTGTAAAAGAATGAAACTAGAACACTTTCTAATACCATACACAAAAATAAACTCAAAATGGATTAAAGATCTAAATGTGAGACTAGAAATTATAAAACTCCTAGAGGAGAACATAGGCAAAACACTCTCCAACATAAATCACAGCAGGATCCTCTATGACCCACCTCCCAGAATACTGGAAATAAAAGCAAAAATAAACAAATGGGATCTAATTAAAATTAAAAGCTTCTGCACAACAAAGGAAACTATAAGCAAGGTGAAAAGACAGCCTTCGGAATGGGAGAAAATAATAGTAAATGAAGCAACTGACAAACAACTAATCTCAAAAATATACAAGCAACTCCTGCAGCTCAATTCCAGAAAAATAAACGACCCAGTCAAAAAATGGGCCGAAGAACTAAATAGACATTTCTCCAAAGAAGGCATACAGATGGCTAACAAACACATGAAAAGATGCTCAACATCACTCATTATCAGAGAAACGCAAATCAAAACCACAATGAGGTACCATTTCACACCAGTCAGAATGGCTGCAATCCAAAAGTCTACAAGCAATAAATGCTGGAGAGGGTGTGGAGAAAAGGGAACCCTCTTACACTGTTGGTGGGAATGCAAACTAGTACAGCCACTATGGAGAACAGTGTGGAGATTCCTTAAAAAACAGGAAATAGAACTGCCTTATGACCCAGCAATCCCACTGCTGGGCATACACACTGAGGAAACCAGAATTGAAAGAGACACATGCACCCCAATGTTCATCGCAGCACTGTTTATAATAGCTAGGACATGGAAGCAACCTAGATGTCCAACATCAGATGAATGGATAAGAAAGCTGTGGTACATATACACAATGGAGTACTACTCAGCCATTAAAATGAATACATTTGAATCAGTTCTAATGAGGTGGATTAAACTGGAGCTGATTATACAGAGTGAAGTAAGCCAGAAAGAAAAACACCAATACAGTATACTAACACATATATATGGAATTTAGAAAGATGGTAATGATATCCCTGTATGTGAGACAGCAAAAGAGACACAGATGTATAGAACAGACTTTTGGACTCTGTGGGAGAGGGAGAGGGTGGGATGATTTGGGAGAATGGCATTGAAACATGTATAATATCATATAAAAAATGAATTGCCAGTCTAGGTTTGATGCAGGATACAGGATGCTTGGGGCTGGTACACTGGGATGACCCAGAGAGATGGTATGGGGAGGGAGGTGGGAGGGGGGTTCAGGATTGGGAACACATGTACACCCGTGGCAGATTCATGTTGATGTATGGCAAAACCAATACAGTATTGTAAAGTAAAATAAAGTAAAAAAAAAAAAATTACCATCAGAATGATGTAGGTCACCAAGTAAGTGGAACCCAACAGGTCATGGAGTAGCAGCTCAGCTTTAGCAAGGCAAGGGCCTGAAGCTTTGCCCACTCAGCCTGACCACATGGCACACTAAGGGGCCCTGGGATTCTAGGGCACATGTTTTGAAAACCCTGGCTCCTTCTGTACCTCAACTGGATGCTGGCCTTCATCACTGCCCTCTCTCCCCTCTGAGGCACATTTCTCATTGAAGTATCAGTATTTGAGCTCTGATTGCAACCTCCCTGAGTTTTCTTGGGGTATCACGGGGGATGACATCCCATGTGATCTCTCTTAGTAAGTATTTCCCTTCATAAAGACCATCCTCACGCAGTCAAAGTACCAATGGCCCTGAAAGGATGATCTTGTGTTGCTCCAGCATCCAGAAGGGCTTGGAATGACATTGGAGTCACTTTGTCTTTCCTCAAGCAGCCAGGGGATAAGTTGAGACTTGGATGTCCATCTTATGGAGAATGACAGTGGACTTTTTATCACATCGGTGTAGGTAGTTTACTAAGGGATGCAGGCTTATAACAGCTCTGAGCACGTGCATTAGACCAAGGTTCAGTAATCCATTCATCCACCCAACCATTCATTCAACAGATAGCTAGTGAGCCCCTACTCTCTGTGAGGTCCAGTGCTAGGGACTCAATGGTTACGAAATGTGGCAGTGATCATGGGAAAAGTACTTCAACTCTCTGGGCCTCAGTCATTCTAGCTGTGAAAGGGGGTGGTACTTAACTTGCAGATGTGATGAAAGCAGACGGTATAATACATTGGAAAGTCTTAGCATAGAGCCTTTCATCCTTGGGATGGTGAAGGGCTCAGGGCAGAGACAGAGAAGGCAGCTTTGGTCTCGGGTGGAGGGCAGTTTATTCTTCCTGTTGGGATCAGAGAATGACCTGTGTTCTTTGAAACAAGGATTCCCAATCTCAGGGTCACTCACATCCTGAGAATGACTGCAAGCCCCTTGTTTTGATGGGAGTCGATGGTTCAGTGTTTGCAAGTGATCACTATATTTTCTTCATTTAGGGATCTGAGTGGATTCAGAGTCATCTCTGCATTATCGTGCCTCCTGCCCACCTTTCCTTGAGGGGGTCAGAAGGCACAGGGCGACATCTAGGATCCTGAAGATTACCTGGTCTCTCAGGCAGGCCCATCTCCTTGGCAGCCCACAGTGAGCCTGAAATTGACAAATCCTCAATACCCAAGCCAAGAACTTCAGCTATACACTTAAAAAAAAAAAAAAACTAATTTTCTAACAGTTAAAAAATCAGATTTCACATAAGAAGCTGGAAAAGTTATGAATACTTGCCCACACACCGGGCCTGCATTCCCGCAGGGCAATGCTTGGCTGGAATTCCACAGACAGGGCCTATGCTCTCTGATTTGCCAAGGTCCCCACCACTCCCTTTTATTATCCCTGACACTGAGGGCAAAGGTCAACTGCCATGTATTATCATCCTTGGGCGCCATGTATTGTCATCCATGTATCTTACAGCTGCTTCATTCATTCACATTAGAAGGCAATGCAGAGTAGGGGTTCCCAAACTTGGGCATGCATCAGATTCACCTGGAGGGCTGGTTAAATCACTGATTGCTGAGCCTTCCCCTCAGTCACTGATTCAGTAAGTCTGGGTAGGGCTTGAGAATCTGCACTGCTAACAGGTTCCTACTTTAAAGTGGAGCAGGGCTAAGAGCCACACTGCTTGGGTTCAAGCAGCTCTGCCCCTTATCCTTGTTCACGTCCCCTTGAACTAGTGCCTTAGCTGCCCTGTGCTTCAATTTTCCCACCTGTAAAATAGGGATCACACTGACCAACCTGAGAGAACCCTGAGGACCTGAGCAGGCCTGCCAGTTAACGAGGGTCTCAGTAACATTGCTATCACCACCCGCCATGCCTCATTGGTGTTTGTGATCTCAGACTTGCTTTGGTAATCAGTGCAGAACTTTTCATTTGATGTCAACATTTTTGAGGTAGAGTTTCTTCACATTTGGGGTGTGCCCAGGGAAGTGTGTCTTGCATGAGAACAGTGTGTGTCATGGTGGACTACAGGATTTAACACAGCTGTCCCGAAGGACTCCCTGGAGGAGAGGAGGATGGAGAAGAAGAAAAATAGACCATCATCGCCTATCCCAAGGCAGGGCAACCTGAGGAGGGCCAGGCCCTTGAGAAGGATCCAGAACCATGTGTGTGTGTGGGGGGGACCCACACACAGAGAGTGCTGGATGGTGCATTCTCCTATCCCCGCCTGGCAGTGGAAGATGCATGTCACCGATGACCAGAGGAAATAAACAACATCTGGGCTCCCATCTGCCTGCTCAGATCGCCACATATGGGAGGCAGTCTTTGCCACTGGAGGCTGGCTCAGAGGACCCCCAGGCACATTCCTGCCTTGGGAGCAGATTTCATCATCCCCAGCAAGGCATGGGCCCTAGAGATGACTCCCGATTGGAGAGACCGGGGCGGGCGGGTGTGGGGACACTGTCTCAGCTTCCAGCCCACTTTCTGGCTGTGTGATCTTAGGCAAATGGCTTCACTATTCTGAATCTGAGTCTCCTCTTTTGCAAAATGTGGACAATAGTAGCAACCACCTCCCAGCACTTGTGAGCTCATCCATGTCGAGTACTTAGTACAGCGCATGGCAGATAAATGAGCACTATTTTAGCACTTGATTGATGGGAGGTGCATGGGAAGCACCCCAAGGGGCTCCCTTGAGAGCTGGGGGTTCAGCTTGGCTCATTCTCCTTCAAATTTCCACAGTCTTGCACACTGCAGGTGCCTGCTATTTCTTAAATGAATGAATGATGGCTTGATAAAAGTTCTCAAAAGCTGTTCTCAGGGAAGCTGCAGTCTAGTTGGGGGAACTTGGTTCATACATTGCCAAGAAAGCTGATGATGTCTGCCCAGCAGAACTCAGAGCTAAATGAAGGACCCAGGCAGCCAGGAGCTGGGTTCAGGCTGCAGTTCATCAGGGATGTTTTTCTGGAGAGGTAGATGTGGGAACTGGAGCAGAACTGGTTTGTGTCAGAAGAAATGTTTCCTAAGAAAGGTGAGTTTATGACAGTACAGGAAATACCCTACATACGAACCTTCAGGCTGTGAACTTTCAAAGATGCCAGTGTGTCCAGAGAAAGGATGAAGAGAGACAAGGGGAAGAAGAAGTAACTGAACAGCTGAAGAGGCTCATAGTGCAGGAGATGGCAAGGGGATGTTCTTTATTTGAGAAGATTGTTTGTTTTTGAGAAACAGGACCTGAATGTAGAAAGGTCCATGAAGTTTGCAGCAGCTGTTCAGAGTGTAATTTAGTGCTACCGTGTCATCTATGACGAGAGAAAAAGCTACTATCCAGATGTCACTGGATCAGTCCTTCAAGAGGGGCAAGAGGATTGAATCCAGCAATGGACCAGAACCTGTGCCATCAACGTCAGGCGTGAGTGAAACTGCAGCTTGCCCCCATCTCCTATGGCTGATGACCCTTCAGCTCCACCACCTCCCAGCTCCCCTCCCTCCTCCAGTCGGTAACCCTTCTCGCCTCTTCACTTGATGCCAGCCCCTGTATGCCAGATGTAGCAGTGTACTACTGTGCTTTTCAAGGTACTGTACTGGAAGATTAAAAATGGTTTTTTGTCTGTGTGAGTTTGTTTTTATGTATTATCTGTGTGAAAAGGATAATAAACCTGTTATAGTACAGTACTATATAGCCAATTATGTTAGTTGGGTACCTCGGCTACCTTTGTTGGAATTACAAACAAATTGGACTTAAGAATGCACTCTGAGAACAGAACTTGTTTGTATGTAGGGGACTCACTGTATATAAGTTGGTGGCAGGGAGGGAGCTTGGGCAAGAAGCAGAGAGCAAATCCTTGCTACAGTGTCAATACACAAGGGTTTAATGGGTAGAACCCTCAGAATATAGTAATAATAGGCACACATCCAAAATGGAAACTTTTAATACTTTCCTCCCCCTGCTCACCCTAAACTGCCCCTCCTGTCCACATGGGTCAATGGCTACTCCACTTGTGGTCAAACATCTTGGAGTCACTCTGACTCCTCTCCTTGTGTCCTATCCCTCATACAATCTATCAGAAATCAGTCTACACCAAAGCCAATTACATTCCCTCCCAATCGCCACTTGCCCTGCTCCGGCCATGCTGGCCTCATTCATCTTTGCTGTCCCTCAAACATGCCGAGACCTCTCCCAACTCAGGGCCTTTGCGCTTGCTTGCCATTCCCTCTGCCTGGAATGCCCTCCCTACATTCATCCACAGGGCTCAACCCCCTTGGGGTCTCTACTGGAATGTCCTTCCCCACGAGACCTCCCTGACCACCTTGCCTGAAATCACACCCATCGCACATTCCTGTCTCACCCTGCTTTGTTCTTCTTTGGCACTTATCTCCATCTGATATGTGAGGGGTTGGTTTGAGTTTTTGTTATCTCTTTCCCACCACTGAAAGGTGAGCTCCAAGAGGGCAAGGATAAACCGTAGTGCTCTGCACAGACTCTTCAGCACCTTGCTTTGCTCACTTGAAGTATCCTGGCGAATGCTGCACATCACTGCCTCGTCCTTTTTTACAGCTGCTACCCCCTCCATGTAGAGATGCTGCATGGTTCACTAGGTACAATGATCGTATCCACTTCAGAAAAGAGGAAACTGAGGTCCAGGGCAATGCTGCTGCTTGCTTGAGGTCACCTACTAAGAGATGAGTGACTTACTAAGAGGTATCTGACTGGATAGTCTGACACAGGCAGTGTGACTGCCTGAAGGTTTACCTCAAGGCCACACTGCCTTCCCCCTGCCAGTGTATCCCAATGCCTCCTTTAATCCTCCACACAGAGTAACAGGTCGCCTTGCTAAGGTTTTGCTAGGTTTCCTGTGCTGTGCTAAGGCTAGTCTCCTTCAATGTCCATTTGACCTTGATAGAGACAGGAAATTAGCCAGACAGTGGCAGTATAGGTTGTCCCAGGACTGATCCCACCCTTCTGCATCTCATTCAATCTCCCTTCATCCCATGCTCATCTCCCCTTATCTCCATGACATGGAGCAGATCAGTACCTATGTGTTCAATCAGGGGGCCAAATGACTGTTTCCCTGTCCTTCAGGTCCCCTCCAGGCTCTCTCTGAGTGATTCTCTTGCCACCACCTGGACTTGGAGGAGTGGGGAAGTACCCTGCCCCAGCCCCTGCTTGAATCCTTCTTAGACATTGGTTTCTACCAGCTGGGGAGGTGGGGAGACAGAGGCTGGTAGTGGAGCCAGGGCTCACACCCACATCTGCTGTTTCCCAGCCAGTGGTGAGCCTTAGAATCAAATTCACATCAGAATCCCCTGAGGCTGTATGCATTTTCCTGTTAGACCCTGTATCTCCAATTAGTCTTTTAAGAATAACTGCTTATTTTACTGCACGTGTGCTCAGGCGCTCAGTCATGTCCGACTTTTGTGACCCTATGGACTGTAGCCCGCCAGGTTCCTCTGTCCGTGGAGTTCTCCAGGCAGGAACGCTGGAGTGGGTGGCCATTCCCTTCTCCGGGGGATCTTCCCGACCCAGGGATTGAACCCACACCTCTTATGTCTCTTGCATTGCAGGTGGATCCTGAGCTACCCGGGAAGTGGTTATTTTGTCAGTTACTACCAAATAGCTTATCTCTTTGAAGATATTTATTATGCTTATTGAAAATTTAAAAAAAAAAAGAATCACCTGGGTCTGCTTATTTAAAACAGAGGCACTTCCACCCCTCGATGTGTACTGTTGGTTTAACGCTTTACAGTGGTTCACCTGGTGTCACGTGTGTATGAACTCATGTGATTTTCAAGAAACCACTCTGTGAGGTCAGCCAGGGCTTCCCAAACTAATGAGCATACAAAGTGCCTAGGGGTCTTGGGTTCAAATGTAGATGCTGATGCTAAAGTTCTGAGGTGAGGCCTGAGAGTCTGCTTTTCGACAAAGCTCCCCAGGGATGCTGACGGTGCTGGCTTCCAGACCTCATTTTAAGAAGCAAGAGGGCAGATGCTGTTATCACTTCTTATTTTATGGGAAAGGAAAAGTGAAAGTGTCAGTTGCTCAAGTCATGTCAGACTCTTTGCGACCTCATGGACTGTAATCTGCCAAGGCTCCTCGGTCCATGGAATTCTCCAGGCAAGAATACTGGAGTGGGTACCCATTTCCTTCCCCAGGGAATCTTCCTGACCCAGGGATCAAACCCAGGTCTCTCGCAATGCAGGTAGATTCTTTACCATCTGAGCCACTAGGAAAGCCAAGAAACCTGCCTTTAGATCCCAGTTCCATACTTCATTCCTTAGGCTTGTTATTGGACCTCAGTTTGCTCACTGTAAGCTAGAGGCAATCATCCACTCACTGGAAAGCCTGTTCCTTCCACAAATATGTATCAAGGACCTACTACGAGCCAAGAAGTGTTGTAGACACTGGGGATCCATCAGAGGACAAGACAGTCCCTCCTCTCATGGAGTCTGCATCCTAAAGGAGAAAGAGAGGTCATCTGAGACAGTGACAGTAAGTGAGTGAAAGGAAGCAGAATGAGCAGAGGAGAGGAGGGTCCGGCCACAAGACAGGACTCGCTGAGACATACAAGGAACGTATTCCTGGCAGAGGAACCAGCAGGTACAAAGGTCCAGGGGCTTAGCATGGAAGAGGGCAGTGAGGCCAGAACACAGAGACTGGTCAGAAAGGCAGATCAGCCCAGAGTGAGGTGCTGGGCTCAGAAAAGGCTAGTTCTGGGCTTTCCTGGAAGCAAGATGGGGTGCAGGCCCTGCGGGGTGCAGGCCAACAAGAGTCTGTATCTCAAGAGGTCCCTTTGGGGCTGAGCAGAATGGATGGGAAGGGGCAGCAGTGGGAGCTGGGAGCCTGAGTTGGAGGCCTGTGGTCATCTAGGGGGTTTGGGCCAGGCTATTGGCTGTGAGCAGCAGATGGACAAGTCTTGCTCAAGGGTGATTATGAGAATTAAAAGGTAAGCAGTCTAGTTCATGGTGCAGCAGGTAGCTGGTGTAAGCTGCTGTCAGCTCCCTGTCCTCAGCTCTAAAGAGACCTGATCTGAGAATCCCATGATGGTATCTAGTCCGCAGCCTCCTCCAGAGGTGCCTGAATCCCTTCTGCTCCTTCACATCATCGGCTCTGCTCGTGCTTCCATGACCTGTGCTGGCCTCTTGACGTTCACAGGCCACTGGGACAAAGTCTCACTCACATCTTGCTGTTCAGTTGCTCCCTACACCTGTTGCACACCCGCCACCTCCAAGCTGGGCTGATACCTGAGGCCCTGTCTGGATGGCTCCCCTGGTCATTCTCGTAGGTGAGGAAAACAGAACAGGCATCTGCCCGCCCAGGTCTCCAGACCAACTGCCCAGCTCGGGAAATAGGAGATGAGGGGAGGCAGCATGGGGCAGGCAGGAGTCCAGGTCATATACATCTGAATTTGAATCCCAGCTCTGCAACCTTGACCCTGGGGGGTCCCTCTCACTTCTCTGAGCCTCACATCTCAGCTGCAAAATGAAAATGATGCTACCAAAGGGTTGTCTGGAGGATGAAGCGAGGTAATAACCTACAGAGCACCTAGCAGCATGCCCGGTTCATATGCCAAGGACTCACCAAATGGGAGTCAGCTTTATCCCCATTGCTGCTCTGGGTTCATCTCAGTAATTCCTGGCACGGTGAATAAGAGCTCTGGCTTCGGAGTCCCAGCTTGCCTTCCAACCCAGATGGATGGGGGCTGTGGAAACCTGGGCATGTGGCCTCACCTACCTGGATCCTACTTTCCTCTTCTGTAAAACGGGTCCTATCTCCTGAGGTTATAGGTAATTAATGCACACAAATCACCTGGCACAGAGTAGGTGCTCAAAACTGGTATGATGCCAGCAGGGAGGAGCTGAACGGAAGAAGGTGACAGAGGCTTTGCCTAGGAAACCTCTCATGGTCCTGGGGTACTGTCTCCACCACACCAAAACCCAGTCAGTTGGAGGGACCTAGGCTTGCAGGGCAGGGAAATTCCACACCCACTGTTAGCTGCTATCAGTTTTCTCATCTGCAAAATGGGGATGGTAATCCTTCTTATCCATTTAGAGGCAAGATTAACGGCTAGAACCAAGACAAACAGCCACAGCCAGAGATACTGATCTCTATGAGCTCCTAAATACCCTCTGAAGGACCAGGTCTGCAGAGGGGCAGAGCCAGGCTGATGCCTGCTGAATATCTACAGCATCCAGGACCCTGTGCCATCAGGTCCTTCCGTTAAATCACTGCAAACCCATCACAGCCTTGCAAAGCTGGGCTATATTTACCCATTTTCTTGGATTGAAAACTGAGGCTTAGAAAGGTAAAGCGGTTGACCCGAGTACTCACAGCAAAGAGTCAAGTGGGATGCAAACCAGAGCCCTAGCTCCTAACTGCTGCGAGCTGTACCTCCCTGATGGCTTGTTGGCCCCTTCCTGCTGCCTCGCGCCCGGTGGCTCTCCAAAGGTAGAAAAGTGCCACTGAAAGTCACACAGCCCAGAGCCCAAGGCCCACAGAGAGGGGCCTGGAGCTGTGTGGTGCAGGGTCGGACAGGAGGAGAGAGGAGGCCGCAGGAATGACTCAGTGGTCTTACGCCTGAGACCACCTGCACTGCAGATGGAGCCCTTAGCAGCATCCCCAGACCTTCAATCCTCAAGTCTGCATTACTCACAGACGTCCTGAGTGCCAGTTTCTTTCTTTTTCCTTTAACAGGGAGGGGGCTGGAGGGAGGATTGTTGATGCAAGAGAATAAGATGGTCCAAGAATTGAAACCATTCAAAGAAAGCAGCCCTGGCAGAATGTCAGCCATTGGTGGGACGCTTCACTCGTGGAAAACATCAAGCCAACTCCCCCTAACCTGGGGCTGGTGTATCCAGCTGATACTTCTATTCACTCTGTTGAGCCTGCCACCTTCATCAGTCTGGGGCCCTCAAGGACAGAGTCTGGCTGACAGCAAGGGTTTAATAGACGTGTGCCGGCTGAAATGCAGTGACTCAGGGACAACCAGGAATGAAGGTGGACAGAGAAGAGTCACCTGCATTTGAGAGTTCCAGGAGTATTCTCAGGGAAGGCCCTAGGGCCGCTGCATCAGGACTGAAAACACTTGTCAAGGAAGAATCGCTCACAGGAAGAGGGATCTGCTCAAAAGACAGAGAATTGGGAACTCACACCCTTCTCATGAGACCTTCTTACGAGGACATTTTGTAAGATCAAACAGCCCAGACCATAAGGTAGAAAAACTCCTCTCCTACCAAAAAACCTTCAAACCTTTTCTTGAACAGTATTATAAGTAACAATGTCTATTCTCCAAAGGACATACAAAGTTAGCAGTTGGGATAACAGATTAAAGAAAGATATCTTCCATGTGAAAACCAACAGAGATTAATATGTAGGTAATACAAGGAAGTCTTATAAACTGATGGCTTCCCAGATGGTGCACTGGTAAAGAATTTGTTTTGCCAGTGCAGGAGATGCAGAAGACATGGGTTCAATCCCTAGGTCAGGCAGATCCCCTGGAGTAGGAAATGGCAACTCACTCCAGTATTCTTGCCTGGAAAATTCCATGGACAGATGAGCCTAGCGGAGTACAGTCCATGGGGTCACAGTCAGACACGACTGACCGACTGAGCACACACATACCTATAAACTGATGAAGAAAATTCAGGAAACCCAATAAAAAAGTGGGCAAATAAAAACACAATAACATTATTTTAAAAGAAATTAACAACCCAAGCAGTAAAATTAAAAGATTTAAAATAAAACATAATTTAAACTAATAAAAATTTAAAATAAAAAGGCATTTTAAAAGTAAAAGATAAAAACAAAAAGCTTAGAAAAATAAAATGTAAGAATAAAATAAAAATACATTTGTAAACTTAAATAAATTGCATTAACCCCTTGCAAGAAAATTTGAGAGCAGTTTCATTTGATAGTAACAACCATTTAGAATGCATCAGACTGTTTCTGCAAAAATGTTCATCATATTAAATTTTTACCATGTTTGTTCATCTGAGTTTGACATTTCTTGGGAGAAAGATTAACATTTGATACAACCCTAATAAAATCATTTTTTAGACAAGCTGAACAAATCCACAAAAGACACTTAAAAGGAGTTCATATAAAGTATTTATTTATAAGTGCCTAATTCACTAATCTAAGGAGATATGATATCATGCAAATAACAGTTTATTAGCTTTTTACCCACAAGATGATGGCCAGAACAAAGACAGTAAATTATAAAGTGCTAAGGCACTGTATGGCACCCCACTCCAGCACTCTTGCCTGGAAAATCCCATGGACGGAGGAGCCTGGTGGGCTGCAGTCCATGGGGTCGCTAAGAGTCCAACATGACTGAGTGACTTCACTTTCACTTTTCACTTTCATGCATTGGAGAAGGAAATGGCAACCCACTCCAGTGTTCTTGCCCGGAGAATCCCAGGGACAGGGGAGCCTGGCGGGCTGCCGTCTATGGGGTCGCACAGAGTCGGACATGACTGAAGCGACTTAGCAGCAGCAAGGCACTATATATAAAACAGACAACCAACAAAGATCTACTGGATAGCACAGGGACCTATACTTAGTACTTTGTTATGACCCATAAGGGAAAAGAATCTGAAAAATATATATATATATAATATATATAGCTGAATCACTTTGCTGTACACCTGAAACTAACACCACATTGTAAATTAACTATACTTCAATAAAAATAAACTAAATACATTAAAATTAATAAAAATAAGATGTTTAAGTAAAATGAAAATTTTAAAATAAGTGAAGTAAATGTTAAGAGTAAAATTAAACATTGACAATTTGTAACCTTTTAAAATGGAGAAGGAAATGGCGACACACTCCATGGACAAAGGAGCCTGGTGGAGGCACAAAGAGTTGGACACGACTTGAGTGACTAAGCACAACCATTTAAAAAATAGGGAAAAAATAAGATAATACAAAATAAGAACATTATCAGCTTGACTGAGGCTGATAATGTGCTATGAATTAAGTCTGCTGGACTCTCATGTCTGCCAGAAGCAGGCAAGTGGGGAGGAGGAAGGAAAAGTATGTCTGAAAGGCAGCATCTGACTGCATTTTTCCAGCTGCTGTGGGCAGAGGGCAGGATGTCAGGCCTCATCACATCATTTATACATTTATAAAGTGCAAGCAACACACACACACACTTCTATCTTCACTGCTGTTCTCTGAGGTCCCCCTTCATAGAGGAGCGAGCAGAGACTCAGAGAGGGTGAATCACTGTGCTATAGACACACAGCACTTAGGACCTCCCTGGCCTCTGAATCTGGACTTCCCCAAATAACGTTCTTTTGAAGAGTTAGGTCTGCCAAGGACTTTCAAACCCAGGCAGGGGCATGTCTGACGTTAGGCTGGAACGTCTTGGACACTAGAGCAAGCCAACTTTCCTACGACGTATGACTGGTATCACCGTTTATTAGCACCTACTATCTCCCAGGTGGGTTACATGCACAGTTTTGATCTTCAAGACAGTCCTATGATGTAGATGCTACTATTGTCACCACGGTACTGACAGACGACACTGAGATTCAGTAATGAAATATCTTCACACGAACACGGCAGTAGCAGAGCTGGGAGCTGAGCCCAGGCCTGTCAGAGCCCAAATCCCGCACTCCCTGCCCGGCACTAAACACTCTTCACAGTCACCAACTGAGCACTCACTATGTGCCTTCTGTGCCCCATCTTGCAAATTAGCCACCAGAGGCACAGAAGGGAGAGGTGACCTGCCCAACATCACTCAGCTGGTGAGCAGCAGAGCCCGTGGCCTTCGTGCCGGTCAGTCGACCTCCCACCGCTCATCTGGGGCACGCTGGAGACAGCCGTGCCTGCCTGCCAACAGCAGAGCAGGCTGCAGAAGAGCAGCTGTGACATTCCTTTCTGGGCGTGCCCACCCTGCGGATGTGGGCACTGCAGTTGGTCTGCAGGGAAAGTGGAGGCTTCTGGCGAAAGGGAGTGGTTTCCCTACGTGGTCTGGGTCCCCCAGGCTTGTGCATGCCTTTCTTCTGAGCTAGTGAAACAGAACCCCCCCCCCCCCACAAAAACCCAGAGAGGCCCCCACCAAGGGCTACAGAGCAGGGGCCCCGTGAATCACGCGACATTATAAGAAATCATCCCAGGGCGGGCGGGGGTGGCCTGGCCTGAGGCAGCGGTGCCCAAGATGAGGACAACGGGGACCAGACCATGCACTGTGGGACCCTGGAGGAATCCCCAGGGTGGGGCCGAGGGTGTGTGTGTGTCCTGGGTGGTGCTGACAACTGCACAGAGCTGAGACAAGGAGGCTCCGGCCAGGGAGACCTGGAGTGGGGGGCACATTCCAACCTCTCCCCATCCTGGCTGTGTGACCCTGGCAAGTTGATAGCCCTCTCTATGCTTGGAAGGCCTCTGTAGAACAACAGGATCCAACTACCTCGTGGGCTATTATCTGGATGTACTGGGAGAAGGCCAGGCAGGGTGGCTATGGACCCAACCTTTGGAATAAATCATCTGGGTTTAAACCTGGCTTTGCCAAACTTACTTGCCAAGCTAGTAGACTGGAACATATGAAATCACTAATATTTGGCTTTTTTCAGCCTATAAAAATGGCAGTTTAACATTCTTTAACTAATGCTCCTTTCTCTCTTAATTCAGTCTCCTCGTCTGTGAAATGTGGATAATAACATCCTTTTCCAGGTTGCTGCAAGGACTAAATAAGGCTGGGAGGCAACTTAGCTTGGTAATTGGAGTCTGGGCTCCAGGACTAGGAAGGATTTGAATTTGGCTGTGTGACCTAGGGAAAGTCACTCAACCCCTCTGTGCCTCAGCTTTCTCATATGTAAAATGGGGACGATATAGTACCCACATCACAGGCTTATTAGGAGAATTTAGTCAGTTTATATGCATAGTACCTGACATTGGTAAATAAAACAATACAGGTAACAGCTGGCATAGAGGAAATAACCGTGAAACGAAATAAAAAAGAGACTTTCTAAACCTTTATTGCAGTGAAAATTAAGTACCTTTAAAGAAACAAATAAATGTTTTTAGGAACATATATGTATGTGGATATATACATGAGGGGCAGCAGTAAAGATCCACCTGTAATGCAGGAGACATAAGAGACATGGGTTCCATCCCTGGGTTAGGAAGATCCCCTGGAGGAGGACATGGCAATCCACTCCAGTATTCTTGCCTGGAGAATCCCATAGACAGAGGAGCCTGGTGAGCTATAGTCCATGGGATTGCAAAGAGTCAGACATGATTGAAGCGACTGATTAAGCACACTTAACCCGTTCCTTCTGGCTAATTGAGATGTGTGTCCCCATGAGAACCCCTTTGACACATACACGAGGTATGTGTCCCTGGGTGTTCAGAGAACCTGGGGCTGTTCTACGTCCTAACAGTGTCCACAGAAGGACTGGCTTCAAGGGCATGGTGGTTCTGTGTGGGTCCCAGGCCTCCACCAGGTGCCTCTTGTGGAACCACGCAGCCAGGCCACAGACCCCGTGTGGCACTCAGGTAACCCTGGAGGCCCTTACAAGGCTCCTGGACCTGGGCTGGCCTCTGGTTATTAAGAAACCTCTGCAGAGCTGTGCAAGCCCTCTCAGTTGCACCCTCTAGTCTAACATTTCTTCTGGGCCTGGGAGAAAGACAAAGCAGATGGAGCATTCCCAGGTGACCCGAGAAACTGAGGCTCTGAGATGCTCTAAACCAGACTGCAGGCTCTGGAGCAAGCTGCCTTCTTCTGCCTATCCAAGGCCACCCTCGCTGCCCTGCCCCCTTTCCTGCATCCTCACCTCCACCCGGGCTGGGTGATCTTGGGTGAGGCACTGCCTCACCTGAAGCTCCTTTTTTTTTTTTTTAACACAAACACGGGTCTCCAAGGTCTCAACTGGCTTTTTCTGCCCTAGCATTCCATCATTCGATAACCTTTCTCCAGAACTCCAGAGAGAAAATGGAAGTTGAACTGTTCTGCAAACTGTGAAGAGCTATATGAATGAGCGGGTGGGTATTGGCAGCATTAGATGGACTTTCTAGAGCACTCTGTAGTAGGCGGGACCTGCTCCCATGGTTCTGGAATCAGGAACATTGGCTATGTGACTTTGGATAAGTCGGTTTCCCTCTCTGAGCCAGCCTGCTTCTGTAAAGGAAGAAGGGTAACCATATCCACCCAGCAGGGCTGGGGGAGGGTCGATGGGAAAGGAACATACAATGTCCACTACTCACCAGCTGCTTGGGGATGTCTGATGCAGGAGGACATTTAGACCCCGATGGATCATTCCATTTCCTGGGGCTAAAGTCCACCTTAAGAAAAGAAAACATCTTGGGAAGGACATGGCCATCACATTCAGGGCCGTCAGAAACAAGCGTAAGGACAAATATGTCGAGGGCGATTGCTATTTTAAAGGCAATTTAGCCTCCTGTTTGGAACTCTAGAGCCAGACTTTTGGGGTTCACATGCCTACGGCTGTGTGACCCACGGGGCCTTCAACTCCCCATCTGCAATCCCAGGATCCCCTGGAACCCTCCTCTCAGAACTGTCGAGAGGACTGCACTGGGCTCAGCTGACACAGTGGCCTCCATACTTTATGGACAATAGTAAAAATTACATTTTTATGTCAGCACACACACAGTACACAGAGTACACACCCCTCCTCATCCACACTCACACATACCCACATCCACGTGCATACACATCTACATACGGGTACACACATGCACCCACACATTCACATATACATGTAAACAAAAACCCGTTTCTCAAAATGATAACTCATCTTAACATCTGTAATGCATTCTGATATTTTCCATGAAGGGGGTTGGCAAACTATGGCCCATGGGCTAACTTAGTGGAAACAGCGTCAGACTTTATTTTTTTGGGCTCCAAAATCACTGCAGATGGTGACTGCAGCCATGAAATTAAAAGACGCTTACTCCTTGGAAGGAAAGTTATGACCAACCTAGATAGCATATTCAAAAGCAGAGACATTACTTTGCCAACAAAGGTCTGTCTAGTCAAGGCTATGGTTTTTCCAGTGGTCATGTATGGATGTGAGAGTTGGACTGTGAAGAAAGCTGAGCGCCGAAGAATTGATGCTTTTGAGCTGTGGTGTTGATAAGACTCTTGAGAGTCCCTTGGACTGCAAGGAGATCCAACCAGTCCATTCTAAAGGAGATCAGTTCTGGGTGTACTTTGGAAGGACTGATGTTGAAGCTGAAACTCCAATACTTTGGCCGCCCATGCGAAGAGTTGACTCATTGGAAAAGACTCTGATGCTGGGAGGGATTGGGGGCAGGAGGAGACAGGGATGACAGAGGATGAGATGGCTGGATGGCATCACCAACTCAATGGACATGAGTCTGGGTGAACTCCGAGAGTTGGTAATGGACAGGGAGGCCTGGCGTGCTGCAATTCATGGGATTGCAAAGGGTTGGACACGACTGAATTGAATTGAACTGAACTGAATGGCTTCTTTATGTATGGCCTGTGAGCTAAGAATGGTTTAATATTTTTAAAGGTTTGTTAAAAAAAAAACAAACAGGAAGAGTATGTTCTACAAAGCTTAAAATATTACCTATCTGGCCCTTAGCAAAAAATGTTTGCTGACTTCACTCTATTTTATTCTACTCTATACTGTTCTGTTTTATTCTATTCTACTCCATTTCAGCATTCTAAAAGCTAGTTGCATTTACTAAATTTATTTCCCAGATCTGCTGAATGATTGCAAACATCAGTTTGAAAAGCTCTGAATCAGCATGAGCTTCAGTTTTTTTCACTAAATGGAAGGATGGAAAGATGGATGAAGAGACAGCAGACTAATAGATGGATGAGAGGAGGCAGGCGAACAAACTGAAGACGGTCCCCTTATCCTGTGACACCTCAGCTGAGCAACAATCCCACCTCTGAGTCTCAGATTCCTCAGCTGAGATGAGGACCACCACTGACCAGCCTCTCTGGGCTATACTGAGAAGCTGCAGGATCCTGTCTATGCCGTTTTTTTCATGATGGATTCATTTCTGACACCTCTAGGAGATGCTGAGCTCTCAGCAGGGACTGGAGTAGGAAACTGCTCCAGTAGTTCTTGACTACTGGAGTATTCTTGCCTGGAAAATCCCATGAACAGAGGAGCCTGGCTGGCTACAGTCCATGGGGTCGCAAAGAGCCAGACACGACTGAGCGGCTGAGCACTGACAGCAGGGATGATGGAGCACATCTCTGCTGTCCTCGTCAACACCTCATTTAGGGCCTGACCCCCAGGAGGGGCTCAGTAAACATTTCTTTGTGACGATGGTGACAGGCAAATGGCATCCGAGGCCCTCCATGACAGGATGCTGGAACTGTCTGCAGTCAGACCTCCACCCGCTCTGCCACACAGCCCCTTTGGCCCTTCCCACTGGCCAGACCCTCTGCTCCACCTGCGAGAGTCCCCAGCTCCTATGCTACTGCTGCTCCTGGCTGACAAATTCCCAAGACCTAGCCCTCTGATGGGGCTCCTCTCAGATGCCTCCTCCTTGCCACAAGTCTCTCTCTGAAGATGCTAGCCTGGACATGCACGTGTCCCAGACGCACCAGATTAACTACTGTGGGAAGGGGCGCCAGTAGCCCCCTCACAAACAGTGGCCATAGTGGGTGCAGCCATGCTTGACCTCCTCACTGAACAACTGGGGATAGGGGAGGGATTGGAAGTCTTCATTTTCTTTATTTTCTCTGTGTGTGTGTGTGTGTGTGTCTTTTGGAACTGAGAAACATCTCAAGGATATCCTAAACCAGCTCCTCTTCAGATGGGGAAAGTGAGGCTCTGAGAAGGGAAGACCAACAGAGCTCAGGAGACATCTTCTCAGAATCATGTCAGACTGACTGGGATTTGAGCCTGTTTTACTACCAACCCTCCTCCATGTATTGCGGGTGGAGGTCCGACTGCAGACAGGGCCAGCGTCCAGTCATGGAGGGCCTCAGATGCCAAACTCCAATAATTTGGCCACCAGATATGAAGAACTGACTCATTTGAAAAGACCCTGATGCTGGGAAAGATTGAAGGCGGGAGGAGAAGAGGATGATAGAGAATGAGATGGTTGGATGGCATCGCCGACTCAACGGACATGAGTTTGAGTAAACTCCAGCAATTGGTAATGGACAGGGAGGGCTGGCATGCTGCAGTCCACGGGTGGCAAAGACGTGACTGAGCGACTGAACTGAACTGAACTGAACTCCTCCTTGTAGCCCTTGGCAAGTCTCTGATGGGATTCACTTCCTTTTCTATGCACAGACTTCGGAGCCTCCAAAACTCTGGGGCCACCTCCCAACTCAGCTGTTGGGAGTTCCTGGGCAGCTCTCTGCCTCTTTTGGAGCCTCAGACCTCTTGTCTAGGAAACAGGAGTAATGCAGGCAGTGCCACAGGCAGACTTCACAACCCACGCGCAGAGTTCCTGGCACGTGCTCACCCTAAGGGTCTCCTTTGGTGGCTGGGCAGGGGTAGGCTTATCTCCACCCAGGGGAGAGGGAGGTGAGATATACCTTGCTCTGTGCCCAGCCATGGCCCTGACCTGGAGACTGGAAACCCAGGTCCTCCTCTATCATGGCCAGTGCCCTGGGCACCTGCCTTCTGGGTCTCAGTCTCTCTGTCTTTGGGCAGGGGACAGTGCTGCCTGCCTGGATATAAACACAGGGGTTCTCAGTTTGGAGAATTATTATATTCAGTCCACCTAACAGGCCTCTGGAGTGGGCACTGCCATAGTCCCTGCACAGATAGTTTTATTTGTAAAGAAATCTCTATTTCTAGAGGCTCAGAGAGGGGAGAAGGGCAGAGGTGAGATTCAACCCACATGAGACTCCCTCCTCCCAGCCCAGGGAGCATCCGCTCTGCTGTAAAATGGAGGGGGAAGTGGTTGAGTCCTTATGAAGCACCTACTGTATGCCTTCGGACACCCTTCCCTGTGACTGTGGTGAATCGTCCCAAACGCCAAAGAGGTAGGCACAACCGTTCCCATTTCACAGATACGGAATCGTGAATTGGAGAAGGTATGTGGCCTGCCCCAAATCACACATCCAGGGCAAGAGAGGGCCCTGAATTCCAGAGCTCCTCCCTCTGCCCTTTGCTGTCCCAGGTCCAGAAGGATCTAAAGGCACCATGCGAACGTGGGGGACAGTTGCATCCACAAGGTCCCTCCCCGGCAGGCCACAGACACTGAGGAGAGTCGGGCATAGCCTATCTTCTCCTCATTGCCTAAATGAAGCTCCACATCAAGGCAGGGTTACAGACCAGGACCCCTCACCCTGCCTGTCCTATTGCCGGGACACCCCAGCATGTTCGAGAGAAACGTCCCCATCTGGTTCTGATTCATTTATACTTAATTAATCAACATGTTGTTTTGTAAGAGTCACTTGAGCTCTGAGAACCATTCTCAAGCCTTTTCTTTTCGTCTTTCTTGTCTTGGAAACAGAAAAATTAGGTTTCATCAAAAAACAGTGATGTTGGAGCTTGACGAAGCACGGGTCTGTGGGAGCCAGGCCCTGAGGGGTGACAGCTCAGCCTCAGCGGCTGCTGGGCCCAGAGAACGTTCCTCTTGACCTCGCAGAGCAGGTCAAATGCTGGAGGGGAGGTGGGAGAGGACCAGGGAAGGGCATCCCTCCACACTAGCTACTCCTCAAGGGCAGGCCCCAGGTCCGTTTACCTACACACTCCCAGATTTCCCAACACAGAGCCTGGTGCAGGGTCTGCCCTGTAATGCTTATTGAATGAGCAAGGGAGAGAGAGAGAGGAAGGAATTAAAGAAGGAAGAGGGGCTGGGAGGAGGGGAAAAGAAAGGAGAGGAAAGGAGAAAAAAGGCATTGCTAATATCTAGGTGCATTCAGGACACATTCTCTTTCCAAAGTTAGACCAGAATGTCAAAGCTGGGAGGACCCTTGGAGATCTTGTGTGGAAGTTTCCAAGCAGCTGTCTTATGAAAAATGGTCGCTAATCTGTAACTGGTTTGGGAAAGGTCCTATTCTCTGTCCTCCGCCTCTTCACCACGAATGCTCTGATAAGTCCTGCCATCAAGAAATCTCCCAAAGCCAGCAATGCTCAAAGCTATTTGGCCAAGACTCCTACGACCACCTTGCAGAATAGGTTACGGGAAGCTTTCTGCTACCCCCCTACCTCCACCCTAGTGCCAGTGGGGAAACCAAGGCTGTGAGTAGGAGGTAGGTTGGGGGAATCCACTCACCCAAAAGGAGTGGGGGTTGGGGTGGGACTAAAATCCAAGGCTATCTCCATTGCACCTGACAGGTAAACAGAGTCACAAAGCCTCTCTCAGAAGATGCTGCCCTGGACATGCATGTGTTCCAGATGCAACATATCAGCAACCATGGGGAGGGGCGCCAGTAGCCCCCTCACCAAATAGTGGCTGTGAACGGTGCAGCCATGCCCGACCTCCTCACTGAGCAACTGGGGATGGAAGAGGGACTGGAAGTTTTCTTCGTCTTGATTCTGTGTGTCTGTGTGGCATGTGTTTTAGAACTGAGAAGCATCTTAAAGCTCTTCTAAACCAGCTCCTCTTCAGATGGGGAAATTGGGGCTCTGAGAAGGGAAGATCGACAGAGCTCAGGAGACATCCTCTCAGCATCATGTCAGACCGGCTGGGATTCAAGCCTGCTTTGCTACTAACCCGCTAGGCAACCTTGGACGATCAGTTTTTCTCTCTGAATCTCAGTTTCCTCATGCAGAAAATAAGCATCCCCCCAACCTCCCCTGGGCTGTTGTGAGTGACCAATGACATGACGGGCAGGAAAGGAGAACGTCTACTGCATTTGGCTACTCACTTAACAGACACGCCAACTCACTGAGTCTTACCTACATCTGCCCTGTGAGTTGGATATGAAGATCATTATTCCTATTTTAAAGAGGAGTTACTGAGGAGAGAGGTTTTTTATTTTTAATTTTTTTTTGGTTTTTCTGAGAACTGAGAAAATCTTAGAGAGCTTCTAATAAACCCTCAGTTGGGTAAACTGAGGTTCAAAGAGGCAAAGTGATGTCCCCAAGGTCACTCAGCTGGTAACTGAGGAAGCAGAGATTTGAAAAAGGCAGACTGACTCCAGAGGCTATGAGCTTTATCATAAAAGGGCCGTTCACAGACCAGTGTCCTCATGAGGTCGCAGACTCCCCCCAGCTCACCTGAAGCCCACCCGCCTCTCCCTTCCCTGGACCCCTCTGTCTAGTCACGCCTGGACCTGGAGTCCTTCAGGCCTCAGTCTCTCTGTCCCACCCAAGCCCACCCCTCCATTCTCCAACAACCACTCTCAGCCTCCTGTTTCACTCCAGGAGTGATTTTGTCTACTCAGGGCTTTTTACTAAAAGGGGCTAGAAGCCCCCAGAGAGCAGTCTTGTTCTCTTTCCCATGTAGACTTGCTCAAACCTAACACCAGAGCTGGAAAGAAAGAAGACACAGGGTCTTACTCACCTGCTGGTCAACTTAGCAAAGTTAGTTAGCCTGTCTGAGCCTTGGCACCTGGCTCTATGAATAGGATGATCCCTATGTCATGAGGATGTGGTGGGGACTCCCTCCATGCATGGAAAACCCTGGGCACAGAGGCTGGCATTTGGCCCTCAACTCTCAGACTGCCAGCTGGACAGAGGTCGAAGGGCTGCCGGCTCAGGTGTGGAACTCGCTCACCTTCCTCAGCCCCACAGACTCTGACAACCCTGGCTCTGCAAGGACAACCTCAAACTTACCTCCTGGGACATTCTGACTCCTGCAGGGAGGAAACAGGGCAAAGAGTCCCAAGGTGAGAGTGCAAGGGGCCCCCGGCTTTGTGCCCCAAGTACATTTATAATCTGAACCTTGGTTCATCCTCTTAGTGGCCCTAGGAGGTCAAGACGGAAAAACTGAGGCTCTTGGAGGATGTAGATGTCTTCCAGGTCATCCCAGAATAAATGTCCAACTCCAGTCTCCCTGAGCTCACGCAGCTCAGGGCCTCACCCAGGGGGAACCTACCAGAAACTACTGCCTTCTGGAAAGTCATGCAGAGATTCAGGGTCTATACTGGGACTCAGACCGGGGCATCAGGGCTCTTTACCTCACCTCCTGGCTAAGTACAGATGCTTGGGATGATTTCTGAGCCACTGACTCTGTCCCCTAGTTCTTTCCACCCCTAGCCTCTGTCACCTGAGGCTTCCTGTCTCTGCAAAAGTCACTTTCCTTTTTCAGCAATACTATTATTACAGGGAGTGAGCATTAGGAGTCAGCCCTGCCAGCTCTTTCCCTCCCTAGAGAGCCTTCTTGGTCCAGCTTGCCCCACAGTATCCTGGGGCCTCAGTCTCCCCATCTGTAGAGTGGGGTTGACAGCAGTCTGGAAGAGCTAACGCCTTGGGGAGCCGGGCACCAGGCAGATGCCCCCAGAGCCACCCCTCGACTATCCTGCTGCACTGCCCGGCCATCCTGCCGGCTGCCCCTCATACCTTGCTTCTTCCTTCGGTTCAGGGGGAGCATGTCCACGGCGTGGGCGACAAGCAGCAAGAGGCAGAGTGGCGCCCGCATCTGGGCAGCCTGGTTCAGGCGGGCGTGCTGGGCGCCCTGGGAGGACCGACGACCCAGTGGCTACCCTGCGGCGGCGGTGCGGCGGGGCGCGGGGCATCCGCGGGCGCGGGGTCAGTGCCGCCGCCAGGGACCCGCCGTCCGCCCAGGGCCCGGCCTCCAGGTCGAGTGAGGGCGTCGGCAGAGCCCGGACGCGGCGGGCTGGGAGGAGCTGGCGCTTCGGGGGCGGCGCGTTAACCCGCTCGGGGCGGGCGCGGGGTGGGGGCAGAGGGGGTCGCCAGGCCAGGGGCCGAGAGGTCGGTCTGTCCGGCTGTGAGCGCTCTGGCGTCGTTCCTGCGCTGCCCCGTGGCGGACACAGGTATGGTCCCCCACGCCACACACACAGGTACAGACGCTCAGACGCCAGGTGACCCTGTCCTGCTCTCAGCCTCTCCCTCCACCCCACTCTCTGCCTCCGATTTTCTTTTTCTTCTTTTCTCCTAAGCCTCAAAGTGACCGGCACCTCATAAATTCGCCAGGGAAGGGGCCCAGGGCCTGGACTGTGTTTCCTCCAACCTTATCTACAGGTTGGGAGCAGCTGGCCCAATTTTAACCCTTTCAGGGTAAAACTCCTCCTTCTTCCCAACAAAGGGTACGTTTCTGCCTCCCGCCACCTTGCCCACTGAAAACTGTGACAGTAATTACTAATACTGCCTGTCACTTTTGAGGCCTATGTGCTTGACATTGTTCTAAGCACTTTATACAGAATACAGTCTTCAAAACAACCCAGTGAGATTCTGTTCTGATTAACTCCACTTTACCAGGGAGGAAAGGGAAGCTCAGAGAGGCTGAGTGACTTATCTAAGATCACACAGCAGGTCACTGGTCTGTCTGGGTCCCATGTCTGTACCTTTTTAGCTACTACTTGGGGAACTTACCCTTGACAGTCTGTTGCTGAACCGTTGTTCTTCCTTTTACCTGTGTGTGTAATCTGAGTTAAAAAAAAAAAATGGTAAATGCCCACATCTCCTTCTCCAGCCCCTTATTTTCGTCCTTAGTGAGATCCCCAGTGCAATGAGGACATTTGGGGGCGTGTCAGGGGAAGGGAAACACAGAGAGTGAGGCCCCTCTGCCCTGGCTGGTCTTCTTCCATAGGGTTCCACGAACACCAACAAACAACCTCATAGGGGTCTGGGTAGAATGTCAGAGCCATCCCTCTCAATCGTGCTATTCTACAGGTGGGCCACTGAGGCCTAGGGATGGGTGGTGCCTAGGCCAGGAAGCCCAGAAAATCTAGGGCAGAGGTGGGATGGCATCAAGGTGTCCCAGCATGGTCCCCATCCACCAGAGCCTACCAAGTCCTCTTGTTCTCACCTCTTTGATATCCTCCTTCCCCTCTACCCCTCCTTTCACCCCTTTAATCCCAAAGATCTCAACTCCTTGCAGTATTTCACAGATGTCTCCTAGTCTCTCACACCTCTGAGCCTTTCATGAGTGATCTCCTCATGGAATGTTGGCCTTCATTCCAGCCCCCTTCCCCACTGAGTAATTCAGGACCCATCCTGAATATACCTTTCATCCAGGAAGCCTTCCCTGATTCTCGGGCCAGTCCAGGGCCTCCTCTGGGCTTCCACAATCTCTCTATCACAGTTTGGATCACATGAGGTAGTAACTATAAATGTGTCTGTCCCTTCCTCTGAATTGTTAACTCTTTAAGGCCAGAGATGAGGTCATATCTGAATGCCAGAACCTGGCTCATGCTGGACACAGAGGAGCTATGCAACTTGTTTGTAGAATGAATGAATGAATGAATGAGTTCTCCAGGCTTATACATGGATTTGGATATGCAGAGAAATAAGGTGACCCTAGAAGAACAACCTTTAGGAAACTGGAGAGTCAGCCCCTACGCATCCAGGTTGCTCAGTGCTGTAGAATCCACCTGCAATGCAGGAGACCCGGGTTCAATCCCTGGGTCTGGAAGATCCCCTGGAGAAGGAAATGGCAACCCGCTCCAGTATTCTTGCCTGGAAAATCCCATGGACAGAGGATCCTAGTGGACTATAGTCCATGGGGTTGCTAAGAGTCGGACACGACTGAATTACTAAGCATGTACACACTGCCTGGAAAATTCCTGATATCCTCAGGGCCTGTCTCCACTCTAGGTTACCTCGTCTGAGGGGCCCTGTCTGACTACTCCAGACAAAATAGGATGCCTGTGCCCTTTGTCTCTTGGTCCTGTTTTAATGCCTGTAGTACCAAGCACCACCAGTCCTGTTCATGTTTGAGTTTGCTTGTTTGTGAGTTCCATGAGGGCAGATATCTTTCTTCCGATCCTTTCAGAATTGGTATTTCTAGGGTTCTAAGAGCCAGAATTCAGGCCCCCACCCAACCTAGAGCTGCTCAAAGGGTCTTGGGTTCTCCGTAACTGTAGTGGGGAGGGAGTCTGGGAATCCCAGTCTGCCATCCAGCCGCCCTCTCCGAACATAGGGCGGACATCAGGGTCAGTGGTGCTGATGGCAGAGTAGGAGGTGTACACACCAGGAGCCATCAGTTAAGGAACTACTGGGCGCTGTCACAAGTAAATGAGGCTGGCTATAATGGCTGCACCGCATTATGCTCAGAGTGTGTATTCCTGATCAGCAAGTCCTTCTTTGCAGGATAGCCAGGACCTCAGTTCCTTCCAGCTTGTGCTGTGCTCTTTGTTGTTGCTGTTTAATCGCTAAACTGTGCCTCACCCCATGGACTGTAACCCATGCCTCCTGCATTACAGGAGGATTCTTTACCACTGAGCCACTACGTGGCTTAAAGCTCACTGTGGAAGGGGCAGGGCATGGAGGACCACCTACGGGAAGTAAAGAGCGTGTCCTTCCGTGTCTCATTGGTCAGAACTCAGTCATGTACCCCATATACCTGCAAAGGTGGCTGGGAAATACAGTCTAGCCATACCATGTGCTAAGGAGGAAAAGCAAACGATTGGTGAACCTCTGGCCAGTTTGCCCCATTGGGCCACGCTCACCCCAGTGATGTGGTGGCTCCTGTGTGTGTCACTTCCAGCCCCTATGAGCTCTTCTTCCTAAGCAGCCAGAGGACCTGGCTCTTCTTCCAGGTGTAGCCCAAACTCCTCCTCAGAGCAGCAATGGCTGCTGGCTGGCTCCTGCTTGAGTGGCTAACTGTCCTGGTTGGCCAGGGATTGAAGAGATTCCTGGGATGCAATTTTATCTCCTGTACAGTTTTCTATAACCGTCACCACATCTAAATACCTAACAGGACCATCACAACACTCCCTTACTCATGCTGTTCTTTAGGGCTGCACCCACTCCCTCCCCTCCACCCTAATCCTTAACAAACCACTAATCTGTTCTCCGTTTCTATAATTATGTCGTTACACTTATGTTATATAATGGAATCATGCGGTATGTGTCTTTTTGAGACTGGCTTTCTTCACTCAGTATAATTTCCTTGAGATTTATCGAGGTTATTGCATGTGTTAATAGCTGCTTTTTACTGCTGAGCAGTATTCCATGATATGGATGTTTTATATATTTTGCTTAGCCATTCATCCGTCTAAAGACATCTGAATAATTTCCAATTTGGGGTTAATAAATATAAAGCTACTATGGACATTTGTGTACAAGTTTCTGCCTATCTTCTTTGGCAAATGTCTGTGAATGTCAGACATATTTGCCCATCTTAATTAGATTTTCTTTATTGTTGGATTTTAAGAATTCTTTATACTATATGTTATTTGCTAACATTTTCTTTTAATCCATAATTTGTCCTTTCATCCTCTTGCAGTGTCTTTCATAGAGCCAAGGTTTTACTTTTGATGAGGTTCACATGATCAGTTTTTCCTTTTTTTTTTTTTTCCCTAAAAGTCTTACAGTAGTGGTTTGTTTATTTATTTATTATTTTTGGTTGCACTGGGTCTTTGTTGCTGTGTCCAGGCTTTCTCTAGTTGCAGCAAGCCAGGATTATTCTTCATTGCAGTGCACAGGCTCCTCATCGTAGTGGCTTCTCTTGCTGCAGAGCACAGGCACTAGGAGCATGGGCTTCAGTAGTTGCAGCCCGGGGCTCAGTAGTTGCAGATCGGGGGCTCAGTAGTTGCAGATAGGGGGCTCAGTAGTTGCAGATAGGGGGCTCAGTAGTTGCAGCCCGGGGGCTCAGTAGTTGCAGCACGGAGGCTCAGTAGTTGCAGCTCACGGGTTAAGGTGCTCTGAGGCCTGTGGGATCTTCCCAGACCAGAAATCAAACCCGTGTCCCCTGCATTGGCAGGTGGATTCTTAAGCACTTTACCACCAGGGAAGTCCCAGGTTTACGTTTTATGGATCATGCTTTTGGTGTCAAATCTAAGAACATTTGCTGGTCCCAGGTCTCAAATATTTCCTCTTATTTTTCTTCTAGATGTCATATTGTTTTACATTTAAGTCCATAGTGCATATTAAATTAATTTTTGTATAAAGGGTGAGGTTTAAGTCAAGGTTCATTTTTTGCCTATGGATGTCCAATTGATATGCTGATAAGACTGCATTACCCCCATTGAACTGATTTTGCTCTTCTGTCAAATATTAATTGGGTACATCTATATGAATATATTTCTAGGTTATCTATTTTATTCCACAAACTATGTGTTGTCTTGTCTGCCAATACTGAGATTATGGTAGCTTCATAAGAAATTTTGAAATTGGGTAGACTGATCCTACCCATTTTATTCTTTCTCAGAGTTGTTTGAGCTATTCTAGTTCCTATGCCTTTCAATATAAATATTATAATAATTTTGTCTGTGTCTACAAAAAATCATGTTGAATTTGATCAGAATTACAGTAAACATGTAGATCTATTTGGGGAAAATTCATATCTTAACGATGTTGAGTCTTTCAATCCATGAATATGTGTCTCTCCATTTTTTAAGATCTTCTTAGATTTTTTTTAAAAAATCAGTGTTTGGGATCATTTTCAGTATACACACACACACACACACACTCGTGTGTGTGTTTTATTAGATTTACACCTAAGTATTTCTTTTCTTTTCTAAAAAAACAATTGTATTTTTAGTTTTGCTGCCCATTTTTAATCACTGCATATGGTGATTGCAGACATGAAATTAAAAGATGCTTACTCCTTGGAAGGAAAATTATGACCAACCTAGATAGCATATTCAAAAGCAGAGACATTACTTTGCCAACAAAGGCCTGTCTAGTCAAGGCTATGGTTTTTCCAGTGGTCATGTATGGATGTGAGAGTTGGACTGTGAAGAAAGCTGAGCGCCGAAGAATTGATGCTTTTGAGCTGTGGTGTTGGAGAAGACTCTCGAGAGTCCCTTGGACTGCAAGGAGATCCAACCAGTCCATTCTAAAGGAGATCAACTCTGGGATTTCTTTGGAAGGAATGATGCTAAAGCTGAAACTCCAGTACTTTGGCCGCATCATGCAAAGAGTTGACTCATCGGAAAAGACTCAGATGCTGGGAGGGATTGGGGGCAGGAGGAAACGGGGACGGCAGAGGATGAGATGGCTGGGTGGCATCACCGACTCAATGGACATGAGTTTGAGTGAACTCCAGGAGTTGGTGATAGACAGGGAGGCCTGGCATGCTGCGATTCATGGGGTCGCAAAGAGTCGGACACGACTGAGCGACTGAACTGAACTGAACTGAACCTATAGAAATGCATCTGATTTTTAAAAAATTGCAATTTGACTGATTTGCAATATTGTGTTAGTTTCTGAGGTACGCCAAAGTGATTTGGTTTTCTTATATATATATTCTTCAACTTGTTCTTTTTTTTATTATAGGTTATTATATGGGCTTCCCAGGTGGCGTTAGTGGTAAAGAACCCACCTGCCACTTCAACAGACCTAAGAGACATGGATTCGATCCCTGGGTCAGGAAGATGCCCTGCAGAAGGGCACGGCAACCCACTCCTGTATTCTTGCTTGGAGAACCTCATGGACAGAGGGGCCTGGCGGGCTATAGTCTGTAGGATTGCAAAGAGTCAAACACAACTGAAGCGACTGAGCACACATGCACACACATAAGATATTGAATATAGTTCCCTGTGCTATACAGTAGGACACTGTTATTTATTTTATTTTTAAGACTTTCTTTTTTGCTGTGCCATAATGCTTTTGGGATCTTAGTTCCCCAACCAGGGATTGAACCCAGGCATGTGGTAGTGAAAACAGAATCCTAACCACTGGGCGGCCAGGGAATTTCCCTATTTTATATATTGTAGTTTATATCTGATAATCCAAAAGTTCTAATTTATCCCACACACTCCCTCCTTTCCCCTTTGGTAACCAAAGTTTGTTTTCTATGTCTGTGAGTCTCTTTCTGTTTTTTAAAAAGTTCCTTTTGTATTATATTTTAGATTTCACAGTAAGTGATATCATATGATATTTGTCTTTTTCTATTTGACTTACTTCACTTAGTATGATTGTAATTCCATTTATGTTGCTGAAAATAGCATTATTTCATTCTGTTTTGTGATTGAGTAGTATTCCATTGTGTATATATACAGGAATGTTGAATCAGCCTTTCCACCCTGGAATAAACTCTGCTTAGCCATGGTGTATGATTTGTGTGTGTGTGTGTGTGTGTAGGTGTGTGTGCATGTGCACACGTGCACACTCAGTCACTCAGTCGCATTTGACTCTTTGCACCCCTGTGGACTGTGGCCTGCCAGGCTCCTCTGTCCATGGGATCCTCCAGGCAAGAATACTGGAGTGGGTTGCCATTTCCTCCTCCAGGGGATCTTCCCAACCCAGGGATCCAACTTGTGTCTCCTAGCATCTCCTGCATTTGCAGGCAGACTCTTTAGCACTGAGCCACCTGGGAAGCCTGTATGATTCTTTTTATATATTGCTAAAATCTACTTGACAATGTTTTATTAAGGATCATTGTTTCTGTATTCATGAAGGCTGTTGATCCCTGTGCATTTTTGTCTGAGTTTGTCTGATTTTGGTAGTAGGATAACACTAGCACCAGTCGCACCAGAAGAGCAAAGCAGGCCAGACTAGAATTGCAAGGGCTCTGGAAACCAAATAGTCATTGCAACTACAGCCCCCAAAGTAGGCGAGAACCTATATGTACACCTAAACAGTGAAACTGCCTGCTAAAATTGAAGATTTCAAATAGGCCTGGATATAATATAACAGCCCAGATTTCTAGGATATGTAGAAAATTAACTGTCATACTAGAAACCAGAAAACAATAATTTGAATGAGAAAAGACAATTAACCAATGCTAATACCTGATGATCCAGGTATTGGAATTATCTGACAAGGATTTTAAAGCAGCCATAAAAAAATGCTGTGAGAAGAAATCATACATTTTTTGAAAAAATGAAAATGGAAGATCTCAACAAAGAAATAGAAGTTAATTAAAAAGAACCAGAAAGAAATTTATAAAACTGAAAAAACATTTGAAACAAAAACGTTGCTAATAGAATCGATAACAGAGTGGAGATACCCAGTGATGGACAAATACCCCAGCTCCCTCCTTCAGCAAGTGGGGGAGCCTGAGGCATGGTCTATACTGTCTCCCAGAACTCCCCAGCAGGGTTTAGCTCCGGTTGTGCCCAGTGGTAATTGTCTTGATGATCCATGGATTGCTTTTAGGTCCTGTTTCACTCATTCTCAGCCCTGTGTTTCCCAAGATCAATTCCCAAGTAAAGTTCTTGAACTCCAGTCTGTGTCTCAAGGTCTCCTTGGCAACCCAAACCAATACAGTATCTTACTAATTCTTCTGACCACTCTTGAGGTGTGCAGGTAAAAGCAATGCCTATTTCAGAGTAAATCTTCACTAATAATTTCCCTTATCTACCAATTTCATCATTTATAAATGAGAGTCGGGCTTCCCTGGTGGCTCATTACGATAAAGAATCTGCCTGCGATGCAGGAGACATGGGTTTGATCCCTGGGTTGGGAAGATCCCCTGGAGAAGGAAATGGCAACCCACTCCAGTATTCTTGCCTGGAGAATTCCAGGGACAGAGGAGCCTGGTGGGCTACAGTCCGTGGGGTCACAAAGAGTCAGACACGACTGAGCAACTAACACACAAAAGAGAGGCACCCCGGCTTCTTCCACTGAACTTTGTCTTGTTCTCTTAAATCACAAACTCTGCAACAACCCCTGTCTTCCTTCTTCACTTGGGCTATTTTTTCCCAGGGGAAGGCTAGCAGCCTTGGCCCTGGGATGTTCAGACAAACAAAGGCACTGCTTTAAGCCAGCACTGCCCCCCACCTTGCCAACCCCAGTGGAATCACAGCCTCCATGGTAGGTTGGGGTTATTGTTTTTAATACCAGTGTGAAATAAATTGAAAAATTACCCATAAAATACAGGTTTTCAACAGCTGGCCTGAAATTTCTTTCCATAAACAAACAAGTTTAAAGAGATGCCTTAGTGCTACCCGCCAACTCCTCCCCCAGTCTTTCATGTCCCCCTGCGGGAGTGGAGTCTGCTGAAAGTCTCGCCTCCCGGGCACAGGCAGGCTGCTGGGGGCCACGGGTCATCCCTAGGCCCTTTGCTAACCTGCATCTCTTACCCTAGTCTGTCTGCTCCATGAAGAACCTCTCAGACTCATCCCCCACCCCTAGTTCCCGGACTGAGCATAGACTTGGAAGCCAAACTATCTAAGTTTGAAACAGAGATTTCATAAATATTTTTAAGCAAATTACTTATCTCTGCTTCTGTTTCCTCCTCTGAAAACAGGGGTCATGTTAGTACCTACTTCATAGGGTTGTGTGAGGATTAGATTGAATATATATGAAGCTCTTAGAACAGTGCCTGGCACAAGGCCACTCGGTGTAGCTGTTAGCTATTATTAGTTTTACAGGCAGAAGAGAAAGTAGGATAGAAGATGGAGTAGGAGGCTTAGTGACATTTAGATTTTCCACAGTGAGCCTTGTTTGGGGTTTCCTCTGGGGTGTTTATGTAAACATCTGCCCAGTGCCCTGCAGTTTGGAAAGCTTGCTGACATCTGCTCTTTCATCCCGCCTGACATTTAACTGCAGAAGGATACAGGGCACGGGTTACGATTAGTCCAGCTTACAAAAAGGAAACTGAGGCCTAGTAGGTGAACAGACTCCCCCAATGTCTCAGAAAGTGATAGACACCTGTTTGGTGGTTCGAGGACCCAAAATGAATCCTGATCCTGGTTGTAATGCTCTACCTCGATTCTCATCAAAGACTGAGTCTTGGTCCTTCATCACACACTCATTCTTGACCCTGATTCAGTCTTAGACTGAATCATAATCCTGGTCCCACATGGGGCTCCGACCCCATTCTTGATCATGGACTGAGTCCCAGTCTAAGCTGTCATCTTGGGATCAGTCAGAACCTCGAATATTGTTTCACAGTAGATGCTGACTTCAGGCTCTGATGGAACCCTGATCCTGTGACAGACTGAATCCTGTCCTTCTTATAGCCCCAGTCATACTCCTAGCTCCATACTGACATATGATCCTGGTTTCATACTGAGCCTCCACTCTGGCCCCAGATAGAGCCCTCAGTGGGGTCTCTAACCTGGGACACTACTTCTAGCCTCTTCCTGCATCTGCTCTATGAATCCCAGTTTCCCATCTTCCCCAGGATTTAGTCCATCGCCTGGAAGACAGTGAGAAAGAAAACTGCTCTCAGCATGCTTTGGAGAAGACCCAGGCATCAGAGCAGTATTTCCAACCTATTGCAGGAGGCAAGACCCTCATCTCTTTGCCTGTGTTTGCAACCCCCCCTAATCCCACCCAGAGCCAGCCTCGAAGACCCAAGTCCTCCTGATGCCAGAACTCTGAGGAGTTCTATTGTTTGGGTGGCTTTCAGTTCTGATTATTTAATGCAGTTGTTCATGGTTTTACACTCACAGCCCTGGTCTGCTGGGATAGGGTTTTTCTTGTTCTTGCGGTTAAAGTTGTAACACTTTTTCAAACAAAGGGAAAAGTTTTAAAACAACAGTGAAAATATTTCTAAAACATGTTCACCGTCAAGTTGATTTCTCAGTAATCGGCTGGGGGAGAGAAGGGAAGGACAAAGAGAAGTTTTGCATAGTTGGGGGAGGCAGGTCTCTTGTGGGCTGGGGCAGAGGTACAGGGACCAGCCTTGGCTCTGGGGAGATGAGGGGGAACTGAGTGCAGAAAGGTGGAGGAAAAAGTCAAGGTTCATGCCTCTGAACCTTCCCACTCTAGAAGAAGTTGAGCCTCTTACTTGCTATGCACCCTTGACTGTGAGCCTCATAGTCTATGAAATGAAGACAATACATCTGCCCAAGGAAGACTCTGGAGACCAAATGACAACTGCAGAGTACCCAGCTCAAGTCCTGACCCTGGGTGGGTGCAAATTATAGCAGTTGCTGCCATTGTTATTATTTATACACATTTATATATTATATATGTATACATATATATATATTGTTTGTCAGCTGAGAGGCAGTAGAGCTTGATGGTAAATGGAGGCCAGCATCAGACCACCTGGGTTCAAGTCCTGGTTCTGTTACTTATTTATTACTTGACCTTCCAATGGCTCAGCAGGAAGAATCCACCTGCAGTGCAGGAGCCATGGGAGACACAAGTTCAACCCCTAGGTCAGGAAGATCCCCTGGAGTAGGAAATGGCAACCCACTCCAGTATTCTTGCTTGGGAAATCCCATGGACAGATGAGCCTCACGGGCTATAGTCCATGGGGTCACAGAGTCTGAGCATGCACGCATGATATGTGACCTTGGGCAATTTGTGGAACCCTTCTGTGCCTTAGTTTCCTCATCTGTAAAATGGGAATGGTAATCAAGTTATTGTGAGGGTTAAAATGAGTTAAGACATGCAAAGCGCTTAGAACTTGCCTGGCACATTGTAAGTGCCTAATATGTGTTGTTGTTTAGTCACCAAGTCGGGTGAGCATTTCAGGCAGTGGAAACAGCAGATGCAAAGGCTCAGAGGAGGGAATGAACTTGTGCTCAGGGTAGTGAAGGGAGGTAGAGTGGCTGGGGTGGAGGGAGCAGGGGGTGGTGTGTGGGAAGTGGGGCAGAGCAGAAGCACCGGTGGTGGGCTTGGGACATGCACAGCCTTGTCTGGGTGTATTCCCAGGGAGATGGGAGGGGCAGGTGGTGGTGTGGATAAGGAAGCAGGAGCTGCCGCCTTTGAGGAGGACTGGGGACGGACACGGCACCCCACTCCAGTACTCTTGCCTGGAAAATCCCATGGATGGAGGAGCCTGATGGGCTGCAGTCCATGGGGTCGCTAAGAGTCAGACACGACTGAGTGACTTCACTTTCACTTTTCACTTTCATGCATTTGAGAAGGCAATGGTACCCCACTCCAGTACTCTTGCCTGGAGAATCCCAGGGATGGGGGAGCCTGGTGGGCTGCCGTCTATGGGGTCGCACAGAGTCGGACGCCACTGAAGCGACTTAGCAGCAGCAGCAGCAGCAGCAGGAGACGGACAAGATCAGACACTGGCATTAGAAAAGCTGGAGTTCTGGGTCCTTCCAGTCTCTCCCTTTAATTCTCTCAACAACCCATTTCACAGATGGGGAAGTGGAGGCCCCAGAGAGTCACACAGAGGGAACACAGATCTGGCTGCCACTAGCTCCAGAGCCCTGGCTCCCTGATCTCCCCCTTGTCTTCTCTGGCATCTGACTCCTAGCCCTAAGGATCCTCAGGATCCACAGCCTCCCTCAGCCCACACAATCCTCAGCTACCTTCTTCCTAGCCAGCTCAGCCAAAATAGGGCTGAGGAAGAGTGACACGCATCAACCCTCCAGTTATCTTCAGCCCCCTTAATCCCAGCCCCTACCTGGGGGCCTCCCTAGTCTCTCTCCAATTCCTTGTAACTTCGGACCAGTTCAGCTCCTGGGAATTCTTGGTAAAGATATCCACAGTCCCAAGTCTTCCCCTTCTGCCATTTCTCCGGCTCCATCAGTGGGTGCCCTGCCCATACCATTTGGTGTTCACCATTTAGATAGTTGCTGTCCAGACCTTGGGGCTCTGACCACCCACCAGGCAGGCTGGGAGAGTTAGCACCCCGGCAGATGGTAGATAAGCCTCAGCTTCCTTGCCCCTTGGGTGGGATGACTCTTGTCTCCAGACTTCCCAGTAGGATGGAAGCCAGGTTGCCCACTTGCTTTCTGGGGTTTGCGCCCAAGTAACCCATTTGCACTTGAACTCTTATTTCTGGTCTGCTAAGATAATCACTGTGGCTAGTCAGTTTTACCTGTAAAATAACTCTCAAACCCCACTCCTTCTCTCCATCACCTCTGTGACTGCCCGCCTAGTCCAAGTGCCCAGCACTTCCTGCCTGTATGCATGTGACCGCCTCCCAGGTTGTCTTCCAGTTTTGCCTCTGCCTCCGACCCCCCAAAAGCCAAAGGGATCTGATATAAAGGAAACCAGGTCATCTCCTTCTCCTGCTTAACACTTGCTGTGGCCCCCGTTCCTCCCCTCATCACAGCCTGCAGGGCCCAAAGGATGTGGTCCTGCTGACCTCTTCTCACCTCTCCCCCAGGCCACACTGGTTGCCTTCCTGCTCTTGAAACACACCCACTCACAACGGTCTTGGGGCCTTTTCTGTTGCTGTTCCCTCTGCCTGGAACACTCCCCAGATCCCCCATGCTGAACTCTTTCTGGTCCTCCTGTTCTCAGCTTGAATGTCACCTCCTCGGGGAGGCCTTCCTTGATCGTGCAACCAAGGAGTCCCGATTCTCCATCACCATGCTCCATCCCTTTAGCCTGCTTCCTTCCCTTTAAGCCTTTTCCCACCATCTGAGTTGGCCTTGAGGATATGCGGTCTTGCTGACTCTGACTGTGTTCCCAAAGCAGGGACCTTGTCTGCACACAATGGGCTTCTTGCCCCAGGCCCTCGGCTGGCTTCTGAGTCTAGCTGTGAGTTTGGTGATGTCCCTGCCCTCTTGGAGTTGATATCTGATTGGACAGGGGTTGGGGGAGGCAGACAGATGGTGCGCCAGTTGTGGAAAACGCCACAAAGGAAAAGAACTGGGGGAGAGAGAGTAGCCAGCTGGGGGAGCAGTAGTGGTTTAGTCGCTCAGTCGTGTCCGATTCTTTACGACTCCGTGGACTGCAGCCCAATTCTTTGCGACCCCATGGACTGTAGCCCGCCAGGCTCCTCTGTCCATTGGATTCTCCCGGCAAGTATACTGGAGTGGGTTGCCATTTACTTCTCCAGGGGATCTTCCTGACCCAGGGATTGAACCCAGGTCTCCTGCATTACAGGCAGATTCTTAGGGGTAATATTCTCTAAGAGAAGGGGAAATTGGATATGGGGGCTGTCTGGTGGTCCTTGCCTCAGGTACCAGCAGGAAGCTTACCAGCCCGCACTTGGCTGTTTTCTGCATCCCTGTTTCTTGGTTCTTCTTTGTGTGAGGAGGGAAAGATGCTGCTCCTGGTCCTGAACTAGCTAGAATTCCTACCCCTGGGTCCCACCCCCTTTGCTGGCTTCCTTCTTCTCTTGGTCCAGCTAGCCAGCTCCTCCTCCCCGCCCTCCTCCACCTGCCTCCAGTCTCTGTCCTGTCCACCCCACTTTGCTCCCATCTTCACTTTACTTCTCTCTGTCATCATGAAACATCTTAGAAGTTCTGCCCGTCTGTGTGGTGGCTGCTTTCTCACCCTCTTCTCTCTCCATCCTCCCTGGAGGTTTGGCTTCCATTCTTCCTCTGTACTCAGCGGATCTGGTCCCTTTTCGTCAGGAGATCCACTTTTTTCTAGGAGTCTGCACCTGGCATGGGTGGGGGCTTCTGGCTCAGTCTCCCAGGAGGTTGCTGTCCAGATATCAGCTGGGGCTGCCCACACCTGAAGGTTTTGCTGCGACCAGAGGATCTGCCCCCAAGGTGGCTCGCTCACATGGCCAGCAAGCTGGTGCTGACTGTTGACTGGGGATCTCCATGTGGGCCCCTCCACAGGGCTGCTTAAGTCTCCTCGCTACATGGCAGCTCATTTCTGCAGTGAAGGATTCCATACTAAGCACTTAACACACAATCTCTTTTAAACCACACAACATCCATAAGGGCCCCAAATAATGATTATATACATTTCTCAGATGAAGAAACCAGAGTTCAGAGAGAAGAAGTAACTTGCCCAAGTCAAGGGCACAGCTAGGATTCAACTTCAGGTCTCTCTGGCTCCAAAGCCCTACTCCTTACTACTGGGCTGCCTCTCTGAATCATCACAAAGTTCCAGCAATAATCTGTGACTGGGGATCCAGAATCACTTTGATTTGATTTCATTTAGATCTTCTCTTGCTGGTAGCCTGGTCCCACTCTCTCCATTGTGGGTGCTGCCCTTTTTTAGACCCTTTATCAATGAGTCACTGGTGTTACCCATTCTTCCTTCCCAATATTCTTGCCATCCCCTTCTTCTCTTTTCCAGCCCTACACTTTCAGTCTTATCTTGGGCCATCTGGTCTTCTACCTGGAAACAAAGTCAGAAGAGGCAATACTTTCTGCTGACATTCCTTGATCTTACCCACCCAGTCCACCCTCAGCTCTCCTCTGCCCATCTTCTTAGAAGACAGAGATACAAAGGATGACCCCATAAGGCAGAATTCATTTTGTGAATTTTGCAGATATGGAAATAGAGGATGAGCTAAGGTAACATAAGGAGTGGCGAGAGGACTGGAACAAAAACACAGGCTTGTCTTATTTCAAACACTATGCTCTTTCCACTCTACCCACTGACCCATCAACTCATCCACCGACCCTCCTATTCTCTCATCCATCCATTGACCCATCCACCTATCAATCAGTCAACCCATCTTCCCATTTACAAACCTATAATCACTCATCTTCTTACACTTCCATTCTCTCATCCATCCATCCATCTATCCATCCATCCTCCCATCCGCCAATCCACCTATCCACCCATTTATTTGAGAGCCTGCTGCTGCTAAGCTGCTGCTAAGTCGCATCAGTCGTGTCCGACTCTGTGTGACCCCATAGACAGCAGCCCGCCAGGCTCCCCCATCCCTGGGATTCTCCAGGCAAGAACACTGGAGTGGGTTGCCATTTCTTTCTCCAATGCATGAAAGTGAAAAGTGAAAGGGAATTCGCTCAGTCGTGTCCGACTCTTCGCGACCCCATGGACTGCAGCCTACCAGTCTCCTCTGTCCATGGGATTTTCCAGGCAAGAGTACTGGAGTGGGGTGCCATTGCCTTCTCCATTTGAGAGCCTACCATCCATCAATCACTATTCTAAGGACTGAAGTTGACTTTGAACTAGATGAAGTTCTGCCCTCTTGGAGTTCACATTTTGGTTGTGGGAGGCAGACAACAAATAAATACACTCTGCATGTGAGGCTTAAGTGCCTCAAAGAAAAGTAAAGAGGAGAGCGATGTTGAGAGCAGCTAAGACAAGTTGATGGTTAAGGAAGTCCTCTCTGACAAGGTGACACTTAAGCAGAAGTCCAAAGGAAGTGAGGATGCAAACCTTTGTGACAACTGCAGAGAAGAGTATTCTAGGTAGAAGGAACAGCTGTGCAAAGGCCCTGAGGTGGAAATGGGCTTAATGGGCCTGAGAATCAGCAAGGAGGCTGATGTGGATGAAGCAAAATGAGGGAAGGAGAGATGAGAGAGGAAGAGACCGGTTAGGCTAGATGACCTCCACCCTTGTTGGTCACTGTGAAAACAGTTTCCCACACTATCTGAAAGTAGAGCATTCCTATGAAAACTTTTGTAAGCCAAAATGGTGTAGGATGAAAAAACAATTGCCTTAGGATACATCTTGATGCTGAAGCTGAAGCTCCAATACTTTGACCACCTCATGCAAAGAGCTGACTCATTGGAAAAGATCCTGTTGCTGGAAAAGATTGAGGTCAGGAAGAAAAGGGGTCAACAGAGGATGAGATGGTTTGATGGTATCACCGACTCAATGGACATGAGTTTGAGCAAACTCCAGGAGATAGTAAAGGACAGGGAAGCCTGGCATACTCACAAAGAATCGGACACGAGAGCGACTGAACAACAAACAACATCTTGCTGATGGATATGCACAGTATAAATTGAGATAAAGCACAGATGCTCACAGACACAATTCAAAGCTATGGTGGTTTGATACTGAGATGCTGAGTGTAGTTCTGGGGGAATGGAGCTGGGTGGGGCCCCCCTCGCTGCCCAGGCAGTGTGCTGCCTTGATAAGCACTTTCTGCAAAACAAACGCTGAGGGCTATTTTGTCTTCACTTTTTTTTTTTTTTTTTTTTGTAAAAATGAAAATCCTCTTTGGATTTATTTTGGTTAGTGTAAACAGGTACTAAAGTAGATGTTTCATAAAAGCAGAGTGGTCTAAAGTGAACTTTCATAAAGTGGGGGATGCCTATAAATGAATTCTGTTTCCATTGAGTTAGCCAACAGAGTCGCTCCAATAATAGGTTGATTCCTCATCTGCCAGGGAAGGGGCCACAGAGCTGTGGGCATCAATACTTCCTGATCTCTCTTTTCAACCAACCAGCCCAGTGCCTTTCACAACTGCCACTGGAGCTGGCGCCAGAGACAGGTGCCTAGGAGGCTGCGTCCTGTGCCTCAGTTTCCACAGGAGATGAGCCTGTCCTTCACTGGGTGAGGAAGGAGAGGGGCTAACCATTCCTGAGCACTATTAGCATCTCTCAACCTATTTCATCTTCACTACTTTCCAAAGCTGGTATCATTGAATCCATCTTATAGAAGAGGAAATTGAGGCTCTGAGAGGTCATGAGCTTGCTTGAGGTCACATGGCCAGGAGATGGCACCACACTCACCCATATTTCTACTTTTTCAACTCTCCTCAATTAAATCTTTCAAAAACTTAGCTTGAGTTCCTACTGGGTGCTGGACTCAGCATGAGAGACACTTGTAGCCTTATGGCCAATTTTGAAGGCCAACTTCATAGTCACCTGGCACAACCCACCATTCTCTCGATGGGAAACAAGAGACCCTCTGAAGGTACATCCTGCAGGTCACACAGCTTAGAGAGGAGGAGGCTGGGAGAGTAATAGCTTATTTTATTACACCTCTGAACGGTCAGAAAGGGAAGTAACCCATATTTTCCTCCACAACTTTAGTAATTTGACTTGGAGCTTGACAACAGATGTGTTCCCAGACTGTTGTCTATAAAACAAACTAATTTTCTCTACAGATTGTCATTGTGTTCGGGGGCATAGAGCCTAGGACATAATTGTGCCTTTTCTGGGGTAATAATTCCATCAAACAAGCACATTTGATAAAAGGGGGAATTTATTCATCAATAGATTTCTTAACTGATCGATCAATTGATTTCTATGTCCCTATTGTACAAAGGGTTTGAGGAAGCTTAGGAAGAAAGTAAAGGGTAGAAACTGGTCATCTTCTGTGATTCTTACATTCCGCTCATCAAGAAATTAAAGGAAAAAAATCCAGCTGCTACATTGCTGGGGAACAAATTCTTGGTATGGAAGTAATTCTGCTAAGGCTAGCGTCCTCAGAGTACATTCCAAATGCTTTTCCTATTTTCAAATTTAATTAGGAGACGTTTCTGTAGTGTGAGTCATCTTTTAATAATGGGGGGTGTTTATTAGGCAGTGGGTGGGAAGGGGACAGGACAGTTGGACAATCTGAGCTCCCTGGGTGTGTGATCTTGGGTGAGCCAGTTCACTCTCTGAGCACCAGCTCCTTTGTCTGTAAATTAAGATTTAGGTAGCAGAAATTTGGGGAATGCTAAACTAGCTCATACAGGCTTCCCTGGTAGCTCAGCTGGTAAAGCAACAGCCTGCAATGCAGGAGACCCCGGTTTGATTCCTGGGGCAGGAAGATTCCCTGGAGATGGGATAAGCTACCCACTCCACTTTTGATGGGCTTCCCTGGTGGCTCAGATGGTAAAGAATCCACCTGCAGTGCGGGAGACCTGGGTTCAATCCATGGATTGAGAAGATCCCCCTGAAGAAGGGCATGGCAACCCACTCCAGTATTCTTGCCTGGAGAATCCCCATGGACAGAGGTGCTTGGCTACTGTCCATGGGGTTGCAAAGAGCTGAACACGGCTGAGTGACTAAGCACAGCACAAACTAGATCATACATATGAAAGAAACGTCCAGCACTGTCTTCTCTTCCCATTCCTCTTCTCACTTAGTCTACTAATCAGTCTTGGGGACCATGGGAGGAATGTTGTTTTCTTCCTCCAGCGTGAACTACAGCCTTCCAGAGATCATTCAGCTGCTCCTCTGAAATGGCATTTCAGATCAAGTCAGATGTACCTTCTTACACTGGCACATCTTTATCTCTCCACATAGAGCCAAGCACATAGCTGTAAAAATGTCTTTGGATAGGGTGGGGAAGTTCATTCGCAAGAGGGAAAAATATCCTGGGTTGGGAAGGAGCCCTAGAAAAGAAGGGCTAAGATTTGGTTAAAGGGTAAGAAGAGGGCATCTGGGAGTTGCAAATCACAAAAGCCAGAGTATGGAGGCAGGACTGAGGTGAACAATGCTGTTGTTGAAGGTGATGGGGGTAGATTACAGTCAAAGAGAGGGAGAGAGCACAAGAGCTGGAAGGGAAAATATGAGCTTCCATTGAAGACAAGGGGTTCGCTGGCTGATTCGTTTCGGGGATGAGCATTTCTCCTCCCCTGTTGGAGAGATCTCTGCTTCTCTGGGACAACAGGCATTGGTGAGTGCAGGGTTTGCCCATCGTGCTTTCTCACCCCCTCTCTTCTGTCTCTGGGGAACTCTTTTCCAATTCTGGGAGTCTGGATGAAGGTGTCAGTTAAGATGCCTGTCATTCTGGCTGCAAGAGGGGGGCTTTCTAGTTAGAATAGAACTGGAGCCAGTTGGAATCTTTTCTTTCTATTGGGGCTACAGAGAGGATCTCCCTCTTCAGGCTATTGCAATGTAATCTTGGGGCTATTGTTTCATTATTTATACCACATGGAGCGAAGCTTGTCGGAAGCAGAAAAAAAAAAAATTATGCTATCCAATAGAGATACAGAGAGAAGCAAAGCTAAGTGTAGGGGGAGGGCTGCCAATATTGTCCATGTAGGCATCTCACCATACCCGCAGCCCATTGGATGTGACCTTTTTGTGGATTACTACGTTCCCTTTGTTCAACAAGATTCCTGAAATAGGGAACTGAAATACTTCTGATGGATACAGTTGGCAAATCGAGACAGACCTCCTCTTTAGAAATAGCCAGAGCGGGAATGGAATGCAGTAGACGTGGAGGGGCTAAGTGAAGGTCTAAGATGTTGCTGACTCACTGCAGCCCTTGCTCAAGTCACTGCCCCTCTCTGGGCCTCAGATTCATCATTGGTGGTGAAATGAGCAGGAAATAACATCATTTATTTATGCCTCATCTTGTTGTGATTATATTTTAAGGCAGCTTACAAATATTAAGAGATGGAGCCAAAGCAAGAACGGTACCCAGTTGTGGATGTGACTGGTGATGGAAGTAAAGTCTGATGCTGTAAAGAACAATATTGCATAGGAACCTGGAATGTTAGGTGCATGAATCAAGGCAAATTGGAAGTGGTCAAACAGGAGATGACAAGAGTGAACATCAACATTTTAGGAAGTAGTGAACTAAAATGGACTGGAATGGGTGAATTTAACTCAGATGATCATTATATCTACTACTGTGGGCAAGAATCCTTTAAAGGAAATGGAATGGCCCTCATAGTCAACAAAAGAGTCTGAAATGCAGTACTTAGGTGCAATCGCAAAAATGACAGAATGATCTCTGTTCATTTCCAAGGCAAACCATTCAATATCACAGTAATCCAACTCTATGCCCCAACCAGTAATGCTGAAAAAGCTGAAGTTGAACAGTTCTATAAAGACATACAAGACGTTCAGAACTAACACCCCCAAAAGATGTCCTTTTCATTATAGGGGACTAGAATGCAAAAGTAGGAAATAAAGAGATACCTGGAGTAACAGGCAAATTTGGCCTTGGAGTACAGAATGAAGCAGGGCAGAGGCTAACAGAGTTTTGCCAAGAGAATGCACTGGTCATAGAAAACACCCTCTTCCAACAACACAAGAGAAGACACTACACATAGACATCACCAGATGGTCAACACCGAAATCAGACTGACTGTATTCTTTGCAGCCAAAGATGGAGAAGCTCTATACAGTCAGCAAAAAAACAGACCAGGAGCTGACTGTGGCTCAGATCATGAACTCCTTATTACCAAATTCAGACTTAAATTGAAGAAAGTAGGGAAGACCACTAGACTATTCAGGTATGACCTAAATCAAATCCCTTATGATTATATAAGTGACAAATAGATTCAAGCAATTAGATCTGATAGACAGACTGCCTGAAGAACTATGGATGGAGGTTCATGACATTGTATAGGAGGCAGTGATGATCAAGACCATCCCCCAAAAAAAGAAATGCAAAGAGGCAAATGGTTGTCTGAGGAAGACTTACAAATAGCTGAGGAAAGAAGAGAAGCTAAAGGCAGAGGAGAAAAGGAAAGATATAGCCATCTGAACGCAAAGTTCCAAAAATTAACACGGAGAGACAAGAAAGCCTTCCTCAGTGATCAGTGCAAAGAAATAGAGGAAAACAACAGAATGGGAAAGACTAGCGATTTCTTCAAGAAAATTAAAGATACCGAGGGAACATTTCATGCAAAGATGGGCACAATAAAGGACAGAAATGGATCGATCTAACAAAAGCAGAAGATATTAAGAGGTGGCAAGAATACACAGAAGAACTATACAAAAAGATCTTCATGACCCAGATAACCGTGATGATGTGATCACTCACCTAGAGCCAGACATCTTGGAACATGAAGTCAAGTGGGCCTTAGGAAGCATCACTAAGAACAAAGCTAGTGGAGGTGATGGAATTCCAGTTGAGCTATTTCAAATCCTAAAAGATGCTGTGAAAGTGCTGCATTCAGTATGCCAGCAAATTTAGAAAACTCAGCAGTGGCCACAGGACTGGAAAAGGTCAGTTTTTATTCCAATCCCAAATAAAGGCAATGCCAAAGAATGTTCAACCTACCATACAATTGCACTCATCTCACACACTAGCAAAGTAATGCTCAAAGTCCCCCAATCCAGGCTTCAACAGTATGTGAACTGTGAACTTGGAGATGTTCAAGTTGGATTTAGAAAAGACAGAGGAACCAGAGATCAAATTGCCAACATCCATTGGATCATAGAAAAAGCAAGAGTTTTCCAGAGAAACATCTATTTCTGCTTTACAGACTATGCCAAAGGCTTTGACAGTGTGGATCACAACAAACTGTGGAAAATTCCTAAAGAGATGGGAATACCAGACTACCTGACCTGCCTCCTGAGAAATCTGTATGCAGGTCAGGAAGCAACAGTTAGAACTGGACATGGAACAACAGACCGGTTCCAAATAGGAAAAGGAGTATGTCAAGGCTGTATATTGTCACCCTGCTTATTTAACTTCTATGCAGAGTACATCATGAGAAATGCTGGGCTGGATGAAGCACAAGCTGGAATCAAGATTGCTGGGAGAAATATCAATAACCTCAGATATGCAGATGACACCACACTTATGGCAGAAAGCAAATAAGAACTAAAGAGCCTCTTGATGAAAGTGAAAGAGGAGAGTGAAAAAATTGGCTTTAAACTCAACATTCGGAACACTAAGATCATTGCCTCCGGTCCCATCACTTCATGGCGAATAGATGGGGAAACAATGGAAACAGTGAGAGACTTTATTTTGGGGGGCTCCAAAATCTCTGCAGATGGTGACTGCAGCCATGAAATTAAAAGATACTTGCTACTTCGAAGAAAAGCTATAACCAACCCAGAGAACATATTAAAAATCAGAGACATTACTTTGCCAACAAAGGTCCATCTATAGTCAAAGCTATGGTTTCTCTAGTAGTCACATATGGATGTGAGAGTTGGACTATAAAGAAAGCTGAGTGCCGAAGAATTGATGCTTTTGAACTGCGGTGTTGGAGAAGACCCTTGAGAGTTCCTTGGACTGCAAGGAGATCCAACCAGTCCACCCTAAAGGAAATCAGTCCTGAATAATCATTGGAAGGACTGATGCTGAAGCTGACGCTCCAATACTTTGGCCACCTGATGCAAAGAACTGACTCATTGGAAAAGACTGTGATGATGGGAAAGTTGAAGGTGGGAGGAGAAGGGAACGACAGAGGATGAGATGGTTGGATGGCATCACCAAATTGATGGACATGAGTTTGAGCAAGCTCTGGGAGTTGGTGATAGACAGGCAAGCCTGGACTGTTGCTGCAGTCCATGGTGTCACAGAGTCGGACACGACTGAGTGAATGAACTGAACTATAGATATTATAAAACCACAAGATGAGTAAAACAGGTGATGAAATTGAGAGAAGGAAAAAGAATGTGAGCTCAAGGATGAGACCAAGTTCCTGAATGTGTGCTGTGAGGTTCTGAACAGATGTCAGAAGTGACTAGCACCATTTGTTCTGAGCTTTCTTACAGTCAAAGTGAAGAAAGAAAAACATAATTACATGGTTTCATGGGGGGAAACCCCCAAGCCAGTTCCTGAGCAGAAGACCAACTTTTCCTGGAATAAAAATTTAGACTAAATTTCCTGTTTTTCCCCATTATAAAGACTTTGTGAAACACTATGATCAGGGAGAAAAGACAAGTAACAGGCTGGAGAAAATCTTAATAGTTGCAACATATATAAATCAGAGGATTGAAATCCATAATAAATCAAGACCTCATTCAAGTCTGTAAGAAGAAAACACATCATCCATCATAAAATAGGCAAAGGGGAATAAAGAACCAATTCACAGCAGAATTCACAACAGATAAAATAGCTGTCAAATCAGCAAAAACCAGCAAAAGAATGGGCAATACCAGTGTTGTTGAAGGTATGAAGCAATGGACCAGCTCAGACACCTGTTTTCTTTTAGAGAACGAGATGGCTGGATGGCATCAACAACTCAATGGATATGAGTTTGAGCAAGCTCCAGGGGATGGTGAAGGTTAAGGAAGCCTGGTGTGCTACAGTCCATGGGGTCGTACAGAGTTGGACACGACTGAGTGACTGAACAACAACAACATCATTTGACATATATATTTATGTGTTTACCTGTTTGGGACAGTTTCCCTGACCAGACTGTGAGTTCCATGAGAATGACTATTGCCTGTTCACTGTTAAATCCCCAGCACATAGAACAATATCCCAGAGCAGAGTCATAGGTGCTCAATAAATATCTAGCAAAGAGCATGAGCAAGTGACATGAATGAACGGACAGCAAGTAAATTAGCGTAGCATATTTTGGAAGGTGATCTGGCAGCATCCATTCGATTTTAAAGCCTCATTCACTGATTCGGAAATTCCTCCTTTGGCCATCTTCTCGATAGAAACACACAAATTCTCAAAGGAATGGATCGAAGAATGTTCTGTTAAATGGCATTGTTAAATGGCGAAAGTTGGAACTAACCTAAAGGCACAATAACAAGACACTGATTAAGTTATGGTATATCCTCACTACAGTCCATGGAATTCTCCAGGCCAGAATACTGGAATGGGTAGCCTTTCCCTTCTCCAGGGGATCTTCCCAACCCAGGGATCAAACCCAGGTCCCCCACATTTCAGAGGATTCTTTACCAGCTGAGCCACCAGGGAAACCCATGGAATACCATATGTACTTCTTTTAAAAAAGCAAGAACAGATTTATGACACTTAATGTGGTCTGATCTCTAGGACACATTACTCAAAGAAAATAGCCAGTCTCAGAGCAACAGTAGAGTATCTATGGGAAAAGCAAAACCTCTATTTCTCATCTACCTATGTATCTGTATATCTATTCTGTATATCTACCACTGTGAACAGTTTGGTCACTCTATCAATACAAACAGACAAATATCTTAGAAAGAAAGACCAAACTGTTCACAATGGTAGCACCTGGAGAAGAGAAAAAAAATGGAAGTGGGGGGCAGTGTGCAAAGGACTATGTCTACTTACAATTCTATTTAAGTATAAAATGCTTTTCAAATGAGCACACATAGGGGTAAAATTTGATAACATTTCACAAACTCCATGCATCCCTCTAACCAGCATTCAGATAAAGAAAGAGAATATTACCAGCACCCAGGGCCCCTCTCTGCTCCTCATCCTCTCAAGGGTTGTTATCTGTATCCTCCTATCACCTTTGTCACCTTAGATTCATTTGTCAATTTTTGAACTTTATATAAATGTGATCCTAAGATGGATACAACTGTGTTTGGGCACCCAACATTCTATTTGTGAGTTTCACTATTTTTACTTTTTGATTGATATATTTGTGTACATTTCAACTGTTTTCAAAGAGAATGTATCACCTGTATTCTACATATGTGAGTTGGATAATTATAATTTATTAATTAAATACATCAACACAGACAGTGTGTGAGCACCAACAATTTGCCTTCAGCATATACAGCAGGGAGTTCCCCAAGGTAAGAGTAGAGAATGAGATCATAGGCTGCTGTTTCGGACCCCTCCTCCCAGAGCTGGTGGCTGGGATCAGGGAATCTGTTTTGTAGGCTTTCTTTGGCTGTGGCTGAGGCTTTCCTGAGAGTTAGAAGTTTGGCTTCCCTGGTAGCTCAGACATAACGAATCTGCCTGCAATGTGGGAGACCAGGGTTCAATCCCTGGGTAGCAAAGATCCCCTGGAAAAGGGAATGGCCTCCCACTCCAGTATTCTTGCCTGGAGAATTCCATGAACAGAGGAGACTTGCAGACTGTAGTCTATGAGGTCGCAAAGAGTCAGGCCTGACTGAACAACTAACACACACACACAGGTTTGGCAGATGGTGCTCATTTTTCATGATAATACAGCTTCCCTGTGGTGGCCCCACCTCCCTGAGCTAGAGCAAGATTCCCTGCAGGCTGGCACAACCCAGAGAGGAAATGGACTTTGGTGTGGCACGGGCTGAACCCAGGTTGTCTGGCTTTAGATTCTGAACCAATATTTTACAGTTTAGTAGCGAAATGGGCAGAGAAGGCAATGGCACCCCACTCCAGTACTCTTGCCTGGCAAATCCCATGGACGGAGGAGCCTGGTAGGCTGCAGTCCATGGGGTCGCTAGGAGTTGTACACGACTGAGCGACTTCACTTTCACTTTTCACTTTCATGCATTGGAGAAGGAAATGGCAACCCACTCCAGTGTTCTTGCCTGGAGAATCCCAGGGACGGGGGAGCCTGGTGGGCTTCCGTTTATGGGGTCGCACAGAGTCAGACATGACTGAAGCGACTTAGCAGCAGCAGCAGCAGCGAAATGGGCAGCCAAGAAAATGATGAAGACTTGCTAACCAAGAGGCACAGGGCCGCACAGATATCGGCACCCGGGGAGACTGGGTGGGCATGGTATGGAGGAGGATGGGAGTTCAGGGACCCTGGTGCAAAATGCAAAAGAAAAGCCTGCAGGCCAGGCGGAGTGGTGGTGGCTTGGGTGGGTGGAGGGGGTTCCAAGGCTATGTGTTCCTTTGGGACCTTCTTAACCTCTCTGGGGGTGAAGGAGCCAAAGCCGCCATCTTTGGTCACTGGGAAACATTGAACAGCTTCATCTGTCATCTGCGATTCGTTATACCTGTTTCCAACGTTGCACAGGGAAAGCAGGCATAAGCAGACAATATTTGAAAAAAATTTTCTGTTATAATTTTTATTACCTATTCCCCTCCCTCCCCTCGTTTCTTACTTCCTTCGCTTTCTCTTATTTTCTTCTCATTTTGTCTTTCTCTCCTTTGCCCTCTCCTCCGGCCCTTCTTCTATTTCCTCCTCCTCTTTCTTCTCCTCCTTCTCTTCTTCTTTCTCCTCTTTTTTCTTCTCTTCTGAATATTTAACAGACATATGCTGTACAAACACAGACAGTACAAAAGGGTTTACTGGGGAACGTGTACACTGGTCTCCTAGCCCCTCAGTTCCCCTTCCAGGAAGCAGCAACTCTTTTCAGCTTCTTTCTTGTGTTTTCACTCAGAAGTGGTTTGGGTAACCAAATGGAAAAGGAGGTGACAGTGGGAGATGATATCAGATGTGGTTCCAAGACCTTCCCTTTAAACACCAGCCAGCCACAAGGAAGGCCTCTGCTGTCCCCATTTCTGGAGCCTGGGTTAGCCTCCTTAAAATCAGAGCATCCCCCTGCCCTCTAGAGTGGGTTTGGAGGTCCAGGAGAGAGGGCAGTGCAGTCCTGCAGAGTAAGGGCACCATACTTCACTGTGTTCCCCACTTCACCTGCTGCGAGACACCCTGGCCAGTATTTTTTTTTATCAATACTTTGAGAGCTGCCTCTCTTTTTCGCAGCTGCATGAATTCCATGGTTCAGATGTGCCATTCGCTTATTTAATTGATGCCCTGTTGATATTTAAGATATTAAGTTGTTTCCTGCCTTTTGCTATAACCACAAGGCTGTAACGCCTGTCCTTATGCAGACGTCGTCTGCACATTATAAGCATGTGCAGAATAAACTCTTAGAGTCAGTGCAGCAGAGGTAATAGGTACCTCTTGTAACCTGTTAAATGTTGCCAAATGGCCTGACTCTCCAATCAGTGCAGCAGCCTGTTCCCCACCAGCGAGTCGCCCAATACTTTTCATGTAATTCTAATTTTGTCAACTGTCCCAATAATGTCCTGTTTTTTTTTCAATGCAAGATGCAGTCCAGATCCCCTATTGTATTAGTTGTTGTGTCTGTTTAGTCTTCTTTAATCCGGAATGGTTTCTGACCTTTCTTTGTCTTTTATGACTTTGACATTTTTGAAGAATGTAAGTATGTTGCTTTATGGGTGTTACATCACTCACTTGGGTTTTTGTTCTGTTTCTCTTGATTAGACTCAGGTTATGCCTCTTTAGTGGAATGACTTAGAAGTGATGCTATGTCCTTCCTCCTGTGTTGCATCAGGAGGCACATGGTATCAATTTGTCCCTTTGCTTGTGTTAACTTTGATGACTTGGTTAAGGTGGTATTGTTTCTCCACTGTAAAGATATTACTTTTTCTTTTGTGATTAGCTTTTAGGGATATACTTTAATATCTTTATTAAACAGCTGTCCTTGTCAAACACACATTTCAAGGGTAAATTTCTTCATTGGGAGTGATGGGAAGCATTTGCTCCTGTGTTTAGGAACCATTGGATTGCCTTTTTATTAAATTTTGATAATGATTTTCTTTTCTTAAATTTAGATTTTAATTTAAATTTTACTTTATTTAAAAAACAACCCAAATGGTTGAGCTTAGCCCTATAGCTTTTGATCCACCATGATGGTAATAATTTTTTTTTCTTTTTAATTTTCGTTTCTCTAGCACCTCCAAGTAGGATTGGTTTCCCAGAATTCATCTGGGTCTCAGGCCCAGGGATGAGCCTGGTTTGCCTTGCCCTCCCTGATAACAGTCAGAGGCATTCTTGGCTGCAGCAAGGGGCAGAGAAATGCCTCCTGCCATTCCCAGGGGATTTCTGCTGTCATAGGCTGCTGGTCAGAAGTGGGCCAGGCTGAGATTACAGCCAGACCTGAAAGCCAGCCCAAGTCCTACAATTATTACCCCCTGACCATACCCTATCCTCCACCTGGGGGCGGTCCTTCTATCCATTGCATCCTCCAGATGTTGAACAGTGTTCCAGAAGGAGGGCCACCCTCCCAGCGTCGTGCTGGCCTCAGGCTCCCAGTGCTACCCTTTTTGTTCCAGACTGTTCCACACCACCTCCCCCCACCCCCACCTTTCCATACTGGCACATGGAGTGGCCCCAGGGGAGGAGAACTTTCAAGGTGTTTTAGCCATAGATCTCTGCTCAGATAAAATCCTAGTCAAAACCCCAGCTCACTCAACATCTCAGGGTGGAGTTGAAAACCCTTTGTACGTTCTACTCTTTTCACTTCACAAGCATTCCCAGCCATATATGCCAATTGCCATAACGTCTTGACAGTTGCTAATGAAATAAATTATTCATAGCCAATTCTTATAAGGCAAAAATTTTAAACTCTTTCAAATTATGTTACGGCTAAGGACTATAAAGAAAGCTGAGCACAGAAGAATTGATGTTTTTGAACTGTGGTGTTGGAGAAGACTCTTGAGAGTCCCTTGGACTGCAAGGAGATCCAACCAGTCCATCCTAAAGGAGATTAGTCCTGGTTGTTCATTGGAAGGACTGATGCTGAGGCTGAAACTCCAATACTTTGGCCACCTCATGCGAAGAGCTGACTCATTGGAAAAGACCTGATGCTGGGAAAGATTGAGGGCAGGAGGAGAAGGGGACAACAGAGGATGAAATGGTTGGATGGCATCACCAACTCAATGGACATGGGTTTGGGTGGACTCTGGGAGTTGGTGATGGACAGGGAAGCCTGACACGTTGTGGTTCATGGGATCGCAAAGAGTCGGACATGACTGAGCGACTGAACTGAACTGAAAATATATTTAGAGTGGGTACATTTTAAAATATTTGATATACTTTTATTTAAGAAAAGAATGCCAGGGACCCATAGTGAGCCACCCTCTCGCACATCCCCCTTTCCAAATAAATCAGGATCACCTGTTTTTGTCTATCTCTAAACTGTTTCATGCATTGGAGAAGGAAATGGCACCCCACTCCAGTGTTCTTGCCTGGAGAATCCCAGGGATGGGGGAGCCTGGTGGGCTGCCATCTATGGGGTCGCACAGAGTCGGACATGACTAAAGTAACTCAACAACAACAACAAACTGTTCCCTTTAGTGTTATCCTCAAATTGCGTGTTAGTGATGGGACCAAGTTCCCTCCCCCTTAACTGTTAGCCCCGTGAGGCCTCCTGGTTCACCATCATTCCCTGGCTCCAAGAATAGTACCCTATCTTAAAAGAAGAGATTGGTACATTGGGCTCCATTTACATTGAGAGGCTCCTTATTGAGGTAAGGTGATCAAAAAAGAGCTATAGGATAGATGACAGAATGAATGAATGAGTGAATTCACGCTGGTTCCTTGTGAGGTCTGAGGGCTGTGACCCTTCATTTGCATGGTGATTGCAAAAGACTTTCAGGGTTTGGATTTGGAGGGAGAAGGACTGTCCTCTGTTCTCACTTTGCAGACCCTACTGGTGCAGGTAACCACTCCCAGGAGACTGTGAACAGCCTGGAGCCACCTCATCCTTCCCTGGGGTGTGTTTCTTTTGATGCTGTCTGGCAGTCACTGCTCACATAAGTGACTTTGCCAGACCCCACGGGACTGCACTGCTCTCTCTCCTGAACCTCCCAAACCACTACATCTCTGAGAGGACAGGGGATGCTCTGTTTCTAAGGAAGCTAACCCAGGCTCCAGAAATGGGGAGGGGGAGACCTTTCTTGTGACTGGCTTATGTTTAAAGGGAAGGTGTTGGGACCATGTCTGGACATAATCTCCCATCACCTCTAGGGATGCTCCTGCCGAGGACACTGCAGAGCTCTGGGAGGGACCTGCCATGGGGAGATCTGCCCTCCCCAAGCACTAGGGCAGCCTCGGTCCTGGCTGTAGACAGGCACCTGGAGGAAGTGGAGCTGTGCTGACATGTCCACTCTGGCACTTCATAGCTCTGTGACCTTGGACAGGTGATTTCTTCTCTCTGGGTCTGAATTTCCCTCTCAATAAAATGAGGATAATCAGCTCTGCACCCTCTTAATGCCATTGTGAAGATCAAATAAGAGTGGGTGTGAAAAGGCTTTGCAGGGAGCCCTGCACACACAGGGGAAACATTCTCATTAAGAGGGAAATGCACTTTTATTAAAGGAAAAGTAAAATTCAAAAGAATGAGCTAACCAGCATCTTTAAAAGAAGTGGCAAGCAGGACAGTGCTCATTCCTGGCTTACCCACTCCTCCCGCACCTGGCAGGCTCCTGTACCTCTCTGAGGGTCAGTATCTCCCCTAGGAAGGCCTGCCAGACTGCACTGCCCTCCCATCATGCCTCCTCCATCACTGCCCTGAATTATGACTATTTACCTGACAGTCTCCCCTCTTGGTCTGGGAATTTCTCTGGGTAAAAACTGCACCTGATTCATTTCAGAATTTCCAGCACTTCGCACAGAGCGCAGCACATAGTAGGCACTCATAATTACTTATAGTTATAGCGTCAGACTAGAATATAGCTAATAGTGGAATAGCAGGGGCTGGAGTCTAAGGCTGGTGGAAATTGAAAGCAGGCAAATTGACACTCCCTTCCCAGCACCTTATCTGAATGACTCTCCATCCAGTTTTGAAACAAGGTCTAATCTACCCATGACCTCAGACCAGGTGAAAGCGCCTGGGTGTAGGGTAACTTATTTGTTCTGGTTTGCCCAGAACTTTCTCGGTTTTAGTTCTAAAATATCATTTTCTGGGCAAACCAGGGCACTTGGCCACCCTACTTTGAGTTAAGGATCTGGGTCCTGTTTGCCAGTGAATCTCTGTAGTAGATATTGTATTTATTCTGACATTACCCCTCTCCTATTTTCCTTCCCCCATGTTGGCAGAGTCCACCTCTTTTGTTAGAGGCTAAAAATGGCAGATACTCTCCAAGCCTCTCTTTTAGTGAAGTGTGGTCATGTGACCTGGTGGCCAACAAAACAAAAGAAAGAGTCAGGTGAGAGTTTCTGGGAAAGAGTTTCTTCCCTCTCTATGTACTTATCTCCCCCACCCCCCTTCTTCCTGCTTTTGGATATTGTTATGTGAGGATGTGATGCTTGGAGCTGTTGCAACTATCTTGTGGCCGTGAGGGAACATCTCACAATATTACTGAAGGATCAAAGGAGTTTGATAATGAGCTAACCCTAGGACCACAGATTTCTTATTTTGTGTGATAATAATAAATCCCTTTGGGTCTGATGAATCTTTTTTTAGAAAGCATTTTATAAAAATATTTTAATAATCCTGGCAATTGTCATATACCTTACACAGAAAATTGACAAATTGGACTACATTAAAATTAAGTATTTTGTTTATCAAAATAATCATTAAGAGAACAAAAAAACAATCCATGTACTTGGAGAAGATATTTGAAATAACTCTCCAGTAAAAGACTCATATATATCAATGATAGATGAACAACCCATTTTTTTAAAAATGGGACAACACTTGAAGGAACCCCACAAAAAGAGGAGATCTAAATATCCAATAAGAGCATAAAAATGTGCTTAACATCATTATTCATTACAGAAATGCAAATTAAAGCTCCAATGTGACATAATCTCATATCCACCAGAATGGCTAAAGTTTAAAAGACTAACAATACGAAGTGTTGGTGAGGACATGGAATAACTGAAACTCTCATATTCTGATGGTAAGAGTTTAAATTAGAATAATTACTTTGAAAAGTGTTGACCATTAGCTACTGAAACTGAACACAAACTTACCTAATGACCAGGTAGCTTCACTCCTTGGTATTTACCCAAGAGGAATGAACACATATCCATAAAACGATTGTGTACATGTAGTTTTATTCATAATAAAGATGTTCACAGTAACTCTATTCATAATAGCAGAACACAAGAAACACCACCCATGTCTATCCATAAGAGATAGATAAATAAGTTGTGATATATCTGTACTATTCTATACATAATGGAATATTACATCAGTTCAGTTCGGTCGCTCAGTCACGTCTGACTCTTTGCAACCCCATGGACTGCAGCACGCCAGGCCTCCCTGTCCATTACCAACTCCCAGAGCTTACTCAAACTCATGTCCATTGCGTTGGTGATGTCATCCAACCATCTCATCCTCTGTGGTTCCCTTCTCCTGCTGTCTTCAGTCTTTCCCATCATCGTGGTCTTTTCCAGTGAATCAGTTCTTTACATCAGGTGGCCAATGTACTGGAGTTTCAGCTTCAGCATCAGTCCTTCCAACAAACATTCAGAACTGATTTCCTTTAGGATGGACTGGTTGGATCTCCTTGCAGTCCAAGGGACTCTCAAGAGTCTTCTCCAAAACTACAGTTCAAAAACATCAATTCTTTGGTGCTCAGCTTTCTTTATAGTCCAATTCTCACATCCGTACATATTACATAGCAATAAAAAAGAATAAACTACTGATATGTGCAATGATGGGGATTAATCTTAAAACCATTTTGTTCAGCAAAAGAAACTGGACATTAAAAAGTACATGCTGAAAGATTTCATTTCTGTGACGTGCAAGAACTGGCAACACTAATCTGTGCTTTTTGAAATCAGATTAGTGGTTATCCTTTGCAGTGACGGCAGATGATGGGAGAATTAGCCATGAAAGGGAAATGAGGTTGGCTTCTTCATTATGGTGCTGATCTGGGTTGATCTAAGTCACCGGCCATTTCTTTATCTGCTTCTCTTCTCTGTATATTGTACTTAAGTGTTACAGTATCTCCTAGTTTTTTCAAAGACAGAGTTTGTATTTCTGTTTATTGTTCTTGTCTTGGGGAGATGTTTTTAACAACATAAGGGGAGTAGAAATGCCTTTATTTAGTTCAGCATCTTAAAATACCATTTCATTAGGGTTTTGAATATTAAAACACCATTATACTGTGCGTCAGCAATGTGGGTTTCATGAATCTTGCTAGACAACCTGTATTATAGCCCAGATGGCTTAATGTTCTCCTTTACAAATGCATTTGATACAGTTAATGAAACAGCAAATTATATATTAAGAAAAGCACAAATAAGTCATTGCTGGCTGGGCAGAGGGCAGAGGGGGGGCAGTCTCAGGAAGCCTTGGCAAAAGCCCAGAGGTGGAAAAGAGGAGTTGAGGTGTAAGGCCAGTCTATCCCTGCTATGGCACCGACCTTGGAGGTTTCTGCTTAGACATCCCCTCAAAGAGAACTTCTCCCCACTCATCATTTTTACCTCCTACCTCTGCCCTGTTTGGCCTCGCCTGACTACCTGGCAATGAATTAAATGTTGACTTCTTCATCTTTACTGTCTATCTGTCCCCAGTGGAATGTAAGCGCCATGATGGCAGGAGATGTTTGCACTTCTGCATGCCCAGTGCCTAGAACAGGGCCTGGCGTATTAGTAGATGCTCAATAAAGAGCTGTTGAATGCACAAATGAATGCGTGGCTGAACGAGTTCCAGGTTTTTATCTGAAGCCCACAGCTCAGAGGACACACATAGACGCTGAGGGGCAATGAGAGAGTCTGGTGGTCCAGGTGGTGGGTCCTGAGCTGTTTGCCATGGTGGTCCCTGCTCTTGGGGAACACAACTGCTGCCTCTCTAATAACTCCCTCCTTAGAAACCAGGGGACTATGAGAAAGAACACAAAGTCCCTTTATTCAGGGGAATGGATTCCATCTCGAGGCAAATTGTTACCTCTGAGGCCACCAGCTGCCCAGCCAGCCCATCACCATAGCCTCCCTCTCAAGGATGTGGGCACAGGCCGGGCCAGAGCTGAAATTGCCCTGGAAACTAGTTTCCTCTTTAATTAACAGGGAGAGCGATCAAGCCTGCTAATGGAGTGGGGTATGGGGTGGGGTAAGGGCAGGTTCATAAAGTCCCCAAAGGAGCAAGGTCTCCTTGTTTATTTTCCCCAAAATGTTCCCCTTTACCCAGAATAGGGTGGGGGCCCAGCGGGCCGCAGGCAGGGAAAAAGCTTTAACCTCCAGCCTGCTCAGCTCAGCACGTCACAATTTGACTTGCATTTTTTTTCTTTTTAATAATTGCAAACTTAATGAAAAAATAACCTCACCCCAAACACAGCAGGAACTCATGGCAGTTGGCTGGAGCCCCTGGCAGCTAGCTGTGAGGACAAGACGCAAAAGGTCCAGAGTAGCTGCTGGAAGATAAAGGATGCCCTTCATCTGGAGCCTCTTTCTCTCTCCATCACCAGCCTTGGCTCCCTATTGCCTTTTTATCATACCCAAATGTCTCAGCCCATCATTAGAGCAGACTTTCTTCAGGCCCCTCCAGGGAGGACATGGGTCCAGAGAGGAAAGTTGTCAGGTGTGTGCATGTGAGAGCTACGCAGATAGTGAGGTTGGTTGCCATGACTTCTCAGAGAGAGCTGGAGGGAAGTGAAAATACATCCTATTAAAGTCTGCACTCTGGCTGGGTATGCCCAGCATACCAGGCAGCTAGTCCTGGGAAACAGGCTCTGTGATATCCTCTTTTTACATCTCAGGACATGAGCCCAGGCCTGTCTGGTTTTTAACCCACAAGTTAAGTGCTCTGAAGGGAGCTGGGGGTAGAAATCAAACAGCAGCAGCAGCTTCCATGGATTGTGGACTTACTCTGCTGGACACTGTGCTGAGTTTTCACCATCACTATCTTTTTTAATCTTTACAGAAATCTTACATAGTAGGAGGTGGTATTGGCCCATTTTACAAATGTGGCACAGAGAGTTGGTCCAGAGTTCTGCAATCAGGAAATGGCCTACGCGTAATGCTCTATAATGAGTGGGGACGGAAGTGAGTTTTGTGATCTCCCAAGAGCAGATAGCTTATCAGTTTTATTCATTTTGTGTTCCCAGGGTCTAGAACAGAGTTTAGCATATAGTAAATGTCTAATAAATATTTGTGGAGTGAACAAATGAATGAAGGTATATGGACCTGGAAGTAACTTCCAAAAGAACCATCCCAGTTCTCCCTTCTCCACCCAGATGACCTCAACTTACCTTGAAGCAGACAGGTATAAAGGGGCTCAAGAAGCCAAGCTGAGAGGTAGAACTTGATTTGAAAGACAGCAGGGAGCTATAGTAGATTTTTGAGAAAAGAATTTCCAAGTTATGGGAGTTGAGGTGGGGAAAACTGTCTTTCTGTGTCCCATGGATTTCAGGAAGTTAGTCAAGGTCAATGAATCTTTGGCCAGAAGGCAGGTTATCTCCAGGGCTACATGTGTATTGAGGGCAGAAGAGGGCACGTCTCAGAGTTTGCAAGTCCCAAGCTTGTCACGCACTTTGGGTTGGTGGCTGAGAGTACCAGGGTCAGGCCAACCATCCAGGTCTTCAGCTTGCCCTGGTAAATCCCTCGATCCCTGAGGCAGGGACACTGAAACATATGTCCAGAGCCAGCCTCCAGAATCAGTGTATCATTGAATTTTTGAACAATGGATTTTTTGAATTTCAAACTTGGAGGCTTGGAGACCCAGAAACACCCATCTCAGATTGAGGCTGTAAAAACTGTTGAGTCTAGAATAATTGTAGGAGCAAAGCTGAGTTCTTACCATGCTCCAGGCACTGTTTACAACTATTAGTTCATTTAGTCCTCACAACCCCTCCATGAGATCATAGCTACTGTACTCCTTACTTTACCAATGTGGAAACTGAAACACCAGAAGATCATGAATTTTGCCCAAGGTCACTCAGTTAGTAGGGGTGGGGCTGGAAATGGATGAACCAAGGCCATCAGGCTGTAGAGCCCACTGCACTTAAAATCACTGAGACTCAGAATCATAGAAAGCTACATGGGCAGACTTGTACAGCCACTGAATCTTAGAACTGTAGCATTGGAGAATCTACCATAGTTGACTTGTCAAATTCTGGGGTCAGAAAATTCAGGCATTTTATAAGCCTGGAATTCTAGGCTCTTGGGGGCTTTGAATCAGAGAGGTTTTGATTCTGGTGTATCAGACCAACAGAGAGGACCCTGGGTTGCAGACCCTCTTCCATGGCAGACAGGGATACTGAGGTCCACAGAGGAAAATGGAGGTATCCAGGAGAAAGAGTCTGGTGGACTGAGTGTTGGTGTTTAGAGAGAGAAATCTGAGTGAACAAAGCAGGGCCCAGGGCGGGCAGCGATCTGTTTGTGATTAGCTGTGGGTTTCAGTACTGCCGAGGAATGTGCCCACGGTACCACTTACCCTGCAGGTTGCTGCCCGCTTTCCTCCCCATCAGATGTTTCCCTGGGAGCCTGCCTTTGCCAGGCTTGATATCCTGTTTATACTGCTGACAAATTGAATTTTCAGAAGTTGGCCTCCTAGAAGCCAACTTAATATGTTAGAAGTTTTCTTTGCCTGCATTCTGTTTCTTGGTGGGTTGCCTGCTCTCCAGAAGCCCAGAGGGAACCCAAAGAGATATTGAACACTCAATATCACCAAAGCAGGATAAAGGAGGGGCGGGATCCATGGATAGACCCGAGGGGCAGAGATAGAGATGGAGTGTCCCAAGACAGGGAGTGATAGGCCTTCCCAGGTTCCATGCTGCTCTGGTCATCCCTGGGAACATAGCTGGAGGTCCTTGATCTTTCAGTGCCATCAACCAAATGGGACCTGTCCAGTGGAGGGGTGGGGAGAGGTGAGTGGAAAGCTCTGGGAGATCTTTAGCCTAAAGCAGGTGGAGTGCGTGCTTTGCTCAGTCACGTCCGACTCTTTGTGACTCTGTGGACTGTAGCCCACCAGGTTCCTCATTCTATGGGATTCTCCAGGCGAGAATACTGGAGTGGGCTGTCATTTCCTTCTCCAGGGGATCTTCCTAATTCAGGGACTGAACCACATCTCCTGTGTCTCCTGAATTGCAGGCAGATTCTTCACAGCTGAGCCACTGGGGATGCCCAGAGTAGATGGAGAGGAAGCCTGAATTCTGTATCTTAGCCTCTCAGGTTCTGCCCCCTTGAAGGCAGAGAGAATTCTTGGGAGTAGACCTAAGACCAAGGTAGAAACCATCTGGAAATTTTGGTTCTATCAAAAGCAGCAGTTCTCGAAGTATAGTCTGGACTCTCTGGGGTCCTGAGACCATTCCAGGGGGTCTATAAGGTCAAAATTATTTTTGCCACACTGAGACATCATTTATCCTTGTCACTGTTAGTGGAATTCTTTGAAGTTGATGTGGCATGTGATAGCACCATCACTTCAAAAACAAACAAAAAAGATTGATGCAAAAAGTTATGGAAAAAAATACCAGTTTTCAATAAAGATCAATATTATTGACTTTTCCTTTTGATTCAGGCTCCAATATGAATTTTTCAAATTATTGCATTAAAATATTTATCATGATTACTGAGATTTTTAGCATCCCTTAAAGTTTATACTCATTTGACTACCCCTTGTCCTGGCTCTAGATATAATCCACATGAATAATCCACGCTCTTTTGGGGTCCTCAGTTTTTAAGGGTATAAAGGGATCTCAAGACCATCTCAATGTTTGAGAATCACTGATCAAAGGGACCATGTTCCTTCAGCTCAAGCTATCCAAAAATGAAAGGGATTATGTTCCAAGATAATGAGTTCCCATCGCAAGGTATTTGCAAACGCAGTGATTAAAGCATCAGGTCTGGGGAAACCAGACCGTGTCCAGGATCTCTTGCCTAGATGCCTAGAGCACCTGCCTAGAGAGTGTGGCCTCCAGCTTCTCCATGGCTCCTGGTAGCCAAACGATCTTCTCATTTTCCCACTTAACACCTCCCAGCGGTTTCCTTTCACACTCTAAGCGAAAACCAACATCTTCAATATGGCTGACGAGGCGCCCTGGCCCTACCTCCCTCTCCTGCCCCTAACTGGCCCCACTATCACCACTCTGTCTTCAGGTCCAGGCATGTCAAGCCCATCTCAGGGCTTTGCACCTAATGTTCCCCAGGCCTGGAACACCCTTCTCTTCTCTCTTCCACATGGCTGCTCCTTCATCTTCTTCAACTTGACGGCCACTTCCTCCAGGGAACCTTCCCTGACTCCCCCTGAGAAAACAGGATTTCTCTAACATCTCCCTGTCATCTCTCATCCCCTTGTTTGTTTCCTTCACAGATGTCGCCATCATCTACTTTACCTTTATTTGATGGCATGGATTGTTCTCATCTGTTCTCCCCATGAGACCATGAGCACCTCCAGTCCAGGAAGCCCATCCTGATGGTGGATCCCAGTACCTGACCTAGCACCTGGCATGGGGCTTGAGAAATACTTGTTCAGCAAATAAGTTCATTATGAATGAACAAACGAGCAAAGTAAGTAAGTAAGTGGTGAAACCAGTTGCCCACCAATGCCCTGGCACTCACCCACGTCACCCAGGCCTGAAGCCCAGTGCAACACAGATTGCTGGAAACATCAATAACCAACGCTGGATGGTGTGTGTTAAAGTATTAAGTGTTACCTGTTTGCCTCTCGGCATTAATCAAGTGGGAGGAAAGAGAGATCAGACTGCCTGGAAAAATCAGCTATGGCTTGGATGAGCTGGGGCTTGAATACAAACCTCTAGGCCTTTGCTATAGCTTCCCTGGTGGCTCAGTTGGTAAAGCATCTGCCTATAATGCCCCAGATTCGATCCCTGGAGTTGGGAAGATCCCCTGGAGAAGGAGATGGCAATCCACTCTGGTATTCTTGCCTGGGTAAATCCTGAGGACAGAGGAGCCTGGAGGGGTACAGTCCATGGGGGTGCAAAGAGTCGGTCATGACTGAGCGACTAACACTTACTTCCAGAACGTCTACACTATGGGGAAGGAGCTGTGTCTGTTTATTCACTGCTCTTCCCCAAGCACCTAAAACAGTACCTATCCCATGGTAGGTGCTCAGCATATGGTGTAGGGTGAATAAAAATAATACATGTATAATATGGACCAGGCACTATATAGGTATTATCTTATTTAATCTCAAAGATCAGTGCAATAGGGATGTTATCATCTTTATTTGATAAATAAAGAAACTGGGGCAGAGCAAATTTAATTTACCCAAGAACACACCACTAATAAAGGTCGGAGCCAGAGACCATGGATTCTAATCCAGTCCAGTCTGGCTTCATCTTAGCCATTACCCAGGCCTCCACTTGCTTGCTATGTGATCCCATTACTTAACCTCCCTGAGCCTCAGTTTCTTTATCTTTTAATGTAATACCCATGTCACAAGGTGAATGTAAAAGTTCAATTCCTACAGAGCTCTTAGAGCCCTGCCTGGCACACAGTAACATCTCAGTTCCAATGAGCCATTCTCATTGGATATTCTATCAGCTATTATGGAACAAAAGGGAATAGAATGAAACTTCCCAAATGGACAAAACTTCTATGATTTCTGGAAAGTCTTGGGAAACTTGTCAGTTATGGAAGTTGCAGAGAAGAAAGCCTTAGAGGGGAATGTGAAAATGGTGACCTTGCCCAGGCAGGCTGATTTGTGAACTACTTTAGGAGGGATTGCATAAGACATAGCGTTTATGCTCGCTGTTTCCCAGGCACTGTGCTAAGGGCTCCGTAGTGTCCCTTGTTGATTCTCCCCCTCCAGTCCCATTATACAGTTGGCACCACTGAGGCCTGAAGAGGTGAAAGGACTTTCCCCAAATCCCACAGAGGGTCAGAAACAGAATTGGGACTCAGACTCAAGGGAGGGCCCCAAAGCCCACACCCCCAACCACTGTGATCAATCACCAAGGAACAAAGTGGGCCATGAAGACAGGGCAGAAGGTTAGAACATTCTAGAGACCCAGAACTGGACCATCTGGTTTTGCCCTGGCCAGGGCCCCACCCTCCTCTTCTGGCCTTCCTTTCTATCTCCCACCCTCCCAGGTTCCTGCCTAGGAACCCCTGCCACAGCTGGGCTTTCCACTGGTTCCCGAGGTGAGTATCAGTGTGCAAGGGTTTATTCACGAGAGCTCTCAGGATACTTACTACCTTGAGATAGCAAGGAAGACAGGACTGGGTGACAGAAAAGCTGATGCATGGTGGCAGTGATAAAAATCTCAGCTGATCCCACAAGGAGCTCTGGCGCAGAGATGACCCCTTCAGAGTTGCCCCCCAGCTAAGGGCAGAATTGAATATTTGCACTACACACTGCCAGGGGCTGCCCCCAGGAAAAGGTGGGCAGGGAAGTTCCCAGCTGTGAGTCATCAGGAGCTGATTCCCATCAGCCAGAAAGGGTGGCCGAAGGGATCCAGGCGGAGGTCCCGGGATCCACTCCACTTGCCCATCATTATCTAAGAATGAGCGAAATACTGGGGATCCCACTGACCAGGTGCGCTCCACCTCTCAAAGAGCCTCCCTGTGTATGTTCTGTGGATTCCCTCACTTCATCCTTGAAGGGGGATGCTATTATCCCCACTTTACAGGTGTGGAAATTCAGGCTCAGTGAGATGAAGATCTCTCCTGGAATTATGTGACTGGAGAATGCTGTAGCTGGGGTTCTAACCCAAGCTGTGAGACCTCAGGATCCCGCTTTTGTACCTTGTAAGAATATTTCCCAGGAACTTATAGTCCAGACATCTGGTGTCTTGTAATAAATGTTGGGAGGAAATGCAACCTCGGGGTGGGGGATGGGACCATCCCACCCAGAATGCCTGAGAAGAGAGACAAGGTCAGCCAGGTGGAGAAGCTCCAGCCACAAGGCCCTACATGACACAGACTCTGCCCCTTGGGAATATTTGATGAGTGAACGAATGCATGAATGGTCAGATGGGTGAATGGATTGCTGCTGATAGAGTATGGGCTAGAAGACCAGACAGGAGGCAGGGAGTCCCGTGAGGTGTCTAGAGCAGCTGTCCAGGTGAGAGGGAGTGGGACCTAACCCTGCAGGGAACGTGGGAATGGGGCAGTGAGAGAGGCGGGAGGTGGACTCTACAGGATTCTCTAGAGCCTCTCTCTGCATGGTTGCTCAAAATCCTACCCACGTTCCTGTCTCCATGCCCTATGCTGTGCCAAATCCCTTCCCTTTCCATGCTGTGCTGCCCATTTCCCAGCTGCCTCCTGCTCTGCTTCCTCTGGGAAGACTCCGCAACACTGCAGCTCTCCCTCACTCACCCTGCAGGACACCTGCCTTTCCCTTCACAGTTTAACCTTCCGTTTGGAGAGATCTGTGTTCAGGTCCCAGCTCTGCATCACTTGAAGGGCAGACCAGTGGGGACCTCTGAACAGTGGGGTGGGATGAGGAGCAAGGGGACATGTCCAGCATAGTGGGATCTCCCTGCTCCCGTACTGCCTGCTCATTAGCTCTCTAGAGGCAACATGTGAAGATAGGTATCGGAGTCTGGATCATTGAAAATAGGAACATCATTGAGGATGGGCCCTAAATTCTCATAGAGCAGAAAGCACAACTTTTCGCAGAGGGGCTTGCAAAAGCCCGTAATTAAAAGGTACCAACCTGCCAATGAAGGAGACATAAGAGATGTGGATTCGCTCCCTGGGTCAGGAAGACCCCCTGGAGGAGGAAATGGCACCCCATTCCAGTATTCTTGCCTGGGAAATCCCATGGACAGAGGAGGCTGGCAGGCTACAGTCCACAGGGTCCATAGGCAAAGAGTTGGACACGACTAAAGCGACATAGCACATCAGAACAAAAACTCTCTGAAATAAGAGTCTGGACTCCATCAGAGCCCCTAGTACAGGGAACCAGGCCTGAATCTGTGCACCACAAAATCAAGCGAGGCCTGAGAAATAAAAGGCATGCAGCCCGCGTGAGGGGCACACCACCCGCACGTCTATGTCTGTATCAGCTGACTCCTTTGGTTGCTCGCAAACTGGATCACACAAAAAGGAGATCGACTGGACTGGAAAGCCCAGGCTGGAGCTCCAGGTAGGCAGGATTTAAGGACCCCAATGATGTCATCAAGGTGAATTTCCATTGTTTTTTGCTCTGCATCCTTTAGTGTTGGCTTCATGCCCAGGTCACTGTGGAGGCATAATGGCATTAGGAGTGCCTGCTTGGACTATTTTGGTCACAGACCCTGAACCAATTGCTGTGGTCAAAGCCTGGGAGATGCCCCCCATTACACTGACCAAAGAGCAGGAAGGGGCTCTCAGAAATGAGAAGAAAGGGGAATGGACTCTACTGAGTAAGTAACCAACGTTTTCCATAAGATCTGCTATACACTAGGTGGGCTTCCCAGGTGGCGCTAGTGGTAAAGAACCCGCCTGCCAATGCAGGAGAAATCCCCGGGAAGATGCCCTGCAGGAGGGCGTGGCGACTCGCTCCAGCATTCTTGCCTGGAGAATCCCATGGACAGAGGAGCTTGGCAGGCGATAGTCCATTGGGTCTCAAAGAGTCAGACACAACTGAAGTGACTTAACACACAGCTACCTAAGTAATAAGTAGCTACTATGTGCTTTGCTATTTATAGTTGAGGAAACAGCCTGAGAGAGATGAAGTCACACTCACAGTTCCATAGGGTCAAAGGCAGGCTTCTATCTGGCACCAGAACCTGAACTCTTGAGCATTCCAGGATCTTGTTTCCAGGCAACATCTGCTAGAACTCAGGCTTGATGCAGGTAGTTAGGAGGAGGGGGACACTCCCAGGAGGTCTTCCAGGACCCCCTCTCAGACAGTCTGACACCTGGCAGCAATGGCTTTAATTAAACCACACAGAGCAAACCCATCTGGGACTATCTGAGGGGACAGAAGAGCTGAGATGTGGTAGCCAGGGCTTGTGTGCATGAGCTCAGACCAGCCAGGCCTGCAGGAAGAAGAGGCTCTACCCTCACAGGGCTCTGTGGGGTTATTCTGAATACTTACTGAGCATTTTTTCCTCATGGCTAGCAAAATTATAGGTCCTTTATATGTCTTAACTTCTTTAATCTTTTCAGCAACTCTGTGAAGTTGGTGCTCTTACCAATTTCCATTGTTGACTTATGGAAACTGAGGCACCCTGTGGCCTCAGCTCAGAGAAGGTGCTCAGAAAGTGTGTTTATTGTTATATCAGAGGATCTTAATTTAACCCTGGATTCTCTGGACTCAGTTTCCCCATCTGCAGCTCTTACAGTTTCCCCATTTGCATCTCTCAAAGAGCCTGTTTCTACCACATCATGGGACCAGAATGTCCTATTTCCTTCTTCTCCTTCCCTTTCTCCACTTAAAGGCCAGAGTTTGGACAGGATCATTCTGTACTTAGACTTGTGGGGTGTGTTCTCAAAAATAAAGATCATGACTGACGTGAAATTGTCTAAGGTCACTAAAGTCAATAAAAGCAGAGCTCAGATTCAATCCTAAGTTTGATAGCCAGCAAAGTATTACTTTTCACTATGTACTTTTCATCATATGACATAAAGGCTGGAGGGAATAGAATGAATAATTTACTAATCACTGTTTTAGTCAAAGGCACAAAATTAGTGCCAGATAGATCTTGGATCACCCTGCATTGGAAGAACAGATAGATGGGTCTGTGTGTAAATGGATGAAGGGATGTCCTAAGAGGAGAGTGAATTGGATAGGGGGTAGATGAGTGGGTAGGTGAAAGGATGGATGGATAAGGTGAAGGTTGCACGGATGCTGGATTACTGACCAGATGGAAGAGTAACTTGGTAGATGGTTAGGTGGAAGGATGGACGTGAGACTAGGTGGGCAGACGCTTGAATACTTGGATGAGTAGATGGATGGGTAAATAAGACAGAGGGAAGGACAAGCAGGTAGCTAGATGGGAGGACAATAGAATAATGCTGACAGAAACATAGGCGAGTGTCTCTGGCCTCCTGGCTACCTCCTCCTGGCTGCCTTTTCCAGTGGAAAATTGAAAATCACGGGCCCTGGGAAGATATTTCCCTGTGTGGTCTGTTAATTGACGCCCAGAAAGGCCAGCTGAGGCTGAAAGGCCACCCCCTACCAAGACCCTGTCATTAGCCACTCTCCCCTACCCCGTCCTTGAGTGAAAGTATGAGCTGGTGGCCACTGAGGGTCTGGGCCCACCCAGGCCCCTCATTAAGTCTTATTAAACCCACAGAGGGGAGGATGAAGGGGAGGAGGCTTTTCTCCCAAAGGTCAGCTGCTGGAAAAAGAAGGTACAGCTGTACTCTGGGGGTGGTCGTCTAGTCTCAAGCCCTGAGGAATGTGAAAGTTTGCCCGACCCAACCTGCTCCACCCCCAAGTTGCAGGCTGGGAAACCAAGGCCAGTCCAGGAGAGATGAAGGGCCCACACAGAGGTCAGCACAGTGTCAGACTTAAACCCAGGCCTCCTGACTCATAGATGCCACGCTAGCCTTTCCTTGAAATCTGCAGCCTTAACGTCCACATTGGAGAAGGAAAGGAATTAACATGATTGGGGGCCCCTACATATGCTGTTGGCCCCCAAGGGGTCAAGCATTCTCTGTCCTTGAAGCTACTGGTTTCCTCTGTCTCTCTACTGTTAAAATGGGACTTATTTGCCCTTTCATTGATTCAATAAATACTTATTAAATGCCTACTATGGGCCAAGCACTGATCGAGGTGCTAGGAATATGGCATTAACTAGCGAAACAAGATTTCCACCCTCACAGATGCATCCCTTACCTTTTAGAAAGGGATAGAGACAATAAACTAGCAGGCAAATAAAATGTACTATGAAGAGAATCAAATAGGGATATGAGATGTATAGTAATGTATGGACACTCTTTTGGTGGGATGATTAGGGTGGGAGTGCCTCTCGGGAAGGTGACCAACTGTCCATCAAATCTATGCTCTCCTTTGCAGTTATATAGCTGGAGCTGACAAGCGGCTGGCTACCTGGGCAGCATCAATGTTTCCCAGCCCTCTTTGGGCATCTAGCTGTGGCCATGTGACCAGCTCTTGCCACTGGGATGGGAACAGAATTGATGAGTGCCGCTTCTAAACTTAGGCTTTCAGAAGTGGGTGTGCTTGCTTCATACTTTTTCCTTTTCCACTGGTGGAGTACAAGTGACAGCATGACCCCAGGATGGAAGAGCCTGAATTCCTGTATCACCATGTGGAAAAGAGCCACCTACTGTATTGGCACAACCATTACATGAGTGAGAGACGCACTTTTGCTGTGTTTGAGCCATTGCACCTTCTGGGGACTTTTTGTTTCGGCCCTTTAGCTGAGCTGAGGCATACCACGATGTTCAAACTGAGACCTGTAAGTCATGTGATGAGCTGGATTATGGCATCACAGGCAGAGGAAATGGACTGAGCTTGGCATATCAGAGGAATAGAATGCACACCAGTGTGGTAAGAATGAATGGCACAAGACCCTAAACACAGGCAGGGCCTCAGTCAAAAGTGCTAACATTAGGGGAGGCCACTGTGTGTTGGGAATACCAGACCACCTGACCTGCCTCTTGAGAAATCTGTATGCAGGTCAAGAAGCAGCAGTTAAAACTGGACATGGAACAACAGACTGGTTCCAAATAGGAAAAGGAGTACGTCAAGGCTATATATTGTCACCCTGCTTATTTAACTTATGTGCACAGTACATCATGAGAAACGCTGGACTGGAAGAAACACAAGCTGGAATCAAGATTGCCGGGAGAAATATCAATAACCTCAGATATGCAGATGACACCACCCTTATGGCAGAAAGTGAAGAGGAGCTAAAAAGCCTCTTGATGAATGTGAAAGTGGAGAGTGAAAAAGTTGGCTTAAAGCTCAACATTCAGAAAACGAAGATCATGGCATCTGGTCCCATCACTCCATGGGAAATAGATGGGGAAACAATGGAAACAGTGTCAGACTTTATTTTGGGGGGCTCCAAAATCACTGCAGATGGTGACTGCATCCATGAAATTAAAAGACACTTACTCCTTGGAAGAAAAGCTATGACTAACCTAGATAGTATATTCAAAAGCAGAGATGTTACTTTGCCAACAGGTCCGTCTAGTCAAGGCTATGGTTTTTCCTTTGGTCATGTATGGATGTGAGAGTTGGATTGTGAAGAAGGCTGAGCACCGAAGAATTGATTCTTTTGAACTGTGGTGTTGAAGACTCTTGAGAGTCCCTTGGACTGCAAGGAGATCCAACCAGTCCATTCTGAAGGAGATCAGCCCTGGGATTTCTTTGGAAGGAATGATGCTAAAGCTGAAACTCCAATACTTTGGCCACCTCATGTGAAGAGTTGACTCATTGGAAAAGACTCTGATGCTGGGAGGGATTGGGGGCAGGAGGAGAAGGGGACGACAGAGGATAAGATGGCTGGATGGCATCACTGACTCGATGGATGTGAGTCTGAGTGAACTCCAAGAGTTGGTGATGGACAGGGAGGCCTGGCGTGCTGTGATTCATGGGGTCGCAAAGAGTTGGACACAACTGAGCGACTGAACTGAACTGAACTGAACTGTGGGTTGAACCAGGCATGGAACAATGAATTGGTTCCAAACTGGGAAAAGAGTGTGTGAAGGCTGTATATTGTCACCCTGCTTATTTAACTTATATGCAGAGTACATCATACGAAATGCCAGGCTGGATGAAGCACAAGTGGGGAATAAGATTGCCTCGAGAAATATCACTAACCTCAGATATGCAGATGACACTACCCTTATGACAGAAAGCGAAGAAAAACTAAGGAAACTCTTGATGAAAGTAAAACAGGAGAGTGAAAAAGTTGACTTAAAACTCAACTTTCAAAAAACTAAGATCATGGCGTCCGGTCCCACCATTTCATGGCAAATAGATGGGGAAACAGTGGAAACAGTGAGAGATTTATTTTCTTGGGCTCCAAAATCACTGCAGATGGTGACTACAGCCATGAAATTAAAAGATGCTTGCTCCTTGGAAGAAAAGCTATGACCAACCTAGACAGCATATTAAAAGGCAGAGACATTACTTTGCCAACAAAGGTCCATTTAGTCAAAGCTATGGTTTTTCCAGTAGTCAAGTACGGATGTGAGAGTTGAACTATAAAGAAAGCTGAGTGTCGAAGAATTGATGGTTTTGAACTGTGGTGTTGGAGAAGACCCTTGAGAATCCCTTGGACTGCAAGGAGATCCAACCAGTCCATCCTAAAGGAAAACAGTCCTGAATATTCATTGGAAGGATTGACTCTGAACTGAAACTCCAATACTTTGGCCACCTGATGGGCAGAACTGACTCATTTGAAAAGACCCTGATGCTGGGAAAGATTGAAGGCAAAAGGAGAAGGGAACGACAGAGGATGAGATGGTTGAATGGCATCACCAATTCAATGGACATGAGTTTGAGCAAGTTCTGGGTTTTGGTGATGGGCAGGGAGGCCTTGCGTGCTTTAGTCCATGGGGTCACAAAGAGTTGGACACGACTGAGCAACTGAACTGAACTGAATTGTCTGTGGGTTGGGCCACAGCAGGGGAAAAATACGAAAAACTGGTTCACATTTTGGAAACGTCCCTCTGGCCACTAGGCAGAGATGAACTGGAGGAGGCAGGACTGGATGTGGGACCAGGAGGGGCTGGTGGATTCATCCTGGCAGGAGGTGATGGTGGTCTGAATGAGGCTGAGGGGTAAGAGAGAGGGGAATAAAGTGAACAGATTCAGGGTATATTTTGGAGGGCTTACTGATGGATTGGTTGTGGAGGGTAGGAGAAATGAAATAATCCAAACAAAATCTAATGCAAGAGCCAATACATATAATAGAAACTTAGTAATAGACCTATAGGGCTTCCCTGGTTGCTCAGATGGTTAACAGTCTGCCTGCAATGTGGGAGGCCTGGGTCGATCCCTAGGTTGGGAAGATCCCCTGAAAAAGGGAAAGGCAATCCTCTCCAGTATTCTTGCTTGGTGAATTCCATGGATAGAGGAGCCTGGCAGGCTACAGTCCATGGGTTCACAAAGTGTCAGACAGGACTGAATGACTAACACTTTCACATTCATTAGACTTTTGGAGTATCTTTCCAGCTCACAACTGCCTCCCGGGAGAATCTTCCACCCATCAGTACTCTGATTAGCTCATAACCCATCCCCTCCCCTGTTACTGAATGGACCAGCAGTGGGCTCCAAATTGCGGATCAGTCGATCAGCTCATCCTGGCCATCAGAAGTGAGGCTGAAATGGGAATTGGACCAGGTTCAGGGCTTTCTCCTTGACAGAGACCCCAGGGAGATGGTCCTAGAAGTGGAGGAAGAATAAGCCCTCCCAGGGCTGAGGAAGCTTGTAACTGCAAATGGAATCAACCCCTCTCAACCACAGCTGGAATCACCACTTGCCAAATGAGGAGAGGCTTGCTTGGCCTGGCAGTAGTAGATTGCAGAGCCCTAACCTGGCAGGGCAGGAGAGGGTCTCCCAGGACAGAAGACAGGTGAGGCAGGCCAGATCCTGTGCCCCAGAATGGGAGGCACGACCACTGGGATCTGTCCACATATTTCCTCCCCATCTGTCAGGTGGCTGAGTGGGGTAGATTATGCTTTCCAAAAATGCACAATATTTCCATTCCCAAATGCTCTTCAAGAACCTCAGCACTCTCTTTCAACAGGAGAGTCGATTTCACCTCCCCTGGAACCCAGGAAGAACTTGGGACTGACATTAAATACAGTGTAGCAGAGGTGACACTGTCAAACTTCCAAGGATGAGACAGGAAAGATGATAGAGCTTCACCCTGGCTCGGTGTTGGGACACACTCTTGGAATCCAGTCTTCCACACTGTGAGGAAGCCCAGGTCCCAAGAAGTCAGATATAGATGATCAGGCTGACAGCAAAGCCCAGGTTAAGTGTGCAGGTCCTGGAGTATAACTGGGTTCAAATCCATGACGCTTCATGAGTTCTTTCACCTCATTTCTTTATCTGTAAAGTGAAGATGACAGTAATAGTACCTCTGTCCTGTTTTGTCAGGATCACATGAGTTAATCCATTTAAGCCCTTAGAACAGTAACCAGGTAAGGTGAGCTAGTTATGAACAATAACTGCAGAGTTGACCAATGAGTGGGCTTGGCACACAGTAGGTACTCAGGAAATGGTAGGAAACGTTCTTCGCTTTCTCTCACCCTGTGTCATGTATCACCACTCAGCATGGTATTTATCTGCTTAAAGGGTTGTTGTCATGTCCTCCACCAGAATATGAGCACCATGAGGGCAGAGATTCTTTTTCATTCTCTGCTTTATCCCCAGAGCCCAGAACAGTGCCCAGTACGTGGCATTTAACAAATATTTATTGTTAAATGAATGCATTTCTATTCTAGTTTTCAGTTCCATGCTTGGCACACAACAAGTGCTCAATACATGTTGATCCTCCTCACCTCTATCAGCTTCTCCATCCTTCCAACTCCATTCCCACTTGCTCCAGGAAGCCCTCCTGGGCCCCAGGGTATCCACTGATTGCCTTGGGTCCTAGCCAGCCCAGGCCAAGTTCTCCACTGACCACCTGAGCCCAGTTATCATATGTGTCACGCTTCCAGTTGAGCAGACCCTCACCTTGTTCCCTGAGCCTCCTGCCCAGCATGTGTGGCATGCTAGGTCTTAGAGGGGGCGGTTGAGCAGAACCAGCTCAGAGAGGAACTCCTGGTTCCCTGTCCACCCCTAACCCCACCCCAGACACACTCCTGTGCCTGGACAGACCACAGAGATTTTCCACATTGCTGAGGAACGGTCAGATGCCACCAGACCCTCCCCTCTACAACCCCTCCTGGCTGCAGAAACTGCAGTTCCACTGGGGCCAGAGCTATCCCCCATGCGTGACTCCAACATCTGTAATACTTTCCTTTCTCTTCATAGACCTCCTCCTTCAAATTCCTCCCGCTTCATTATTAGTATATATAAAAAATTTAAAAATTAAGCTGTCTTAATCATTTTCCATATTAGCTGACAGCCGGCTCCCATATGCCTGGGAGTGAGACCATTCCTCCTGTGCTCCCCTCTGCTTTTCCAAAATAGCTAACAGCAAACAAAACCCAGTTATCAAAACCCCTCAGTCTTGGATCCTCCACAGCCCTGCCTCCTGGGGGTCCGGTCTGGCTGATGTGGCCTGAGTCAGAAGTAAGGGATGGAGGTTCTCTTACATCCCCAATAAGAATAGACCTAAGGATTGGGCCAATCACAGTTCAAATCCCATCATCAACACTCATTTTTTCTTTGTTTGTTTTGTCTAGCTCAGGCCCAGAAAAGGAAAAAACATGAATTCTAGAGCAGACAGGTCTGAATTCAAACTCCAGCTCTGTTGTTTATACCAGCTGTGCACCCTTGGGCCAGTCACTTAACCTCTCTGAGCCTCAGTTTCCTCAACTGTAAAATGGCAGAAACAATAGCACCAACTTCTTGGTGTTGTGATGAGGAGTCAAGAACACCATAAACAATATCCAGTGAGCCCTGCTTCATGCCAGGCACTGAGCCAGGCCCCTACCAGCATCCCCTCATTTCATCTGCACCACAACCCACTTTGCAGAGAACAGAGGGCCTGAGAGATTGGGAATCTCCTCTGAAGACAAGCAGCATGGAGGTGGAGGAGCTGGATTCTAACCTGGGTAGGTTTCCTGACCCCAGCCCCTGCACCTTGAGGATCCATCCTGGTGCTGGCCTTCTAGAAGTGCTCCATAAGTGCTGGCCTCCCCCTACCCAGCTTCACCTTGGTCTTTCCTTCTCTCTTGGCCTTGAACCTGGGAACCGGGAATTGGCAGCCCTGCTAAGTCTTCCCCCACTACCTCCACCTCTTCATTGCTAGGCTGTGGTCATCAGGAGGGTAGGCCGGGGCCCATGGCCCATGCTTGGCTGACTCAGGCCCTCCCAGCTCTACTCTGGCTGCTCATCAGAATCACCTGGGCCCCATCTCTGGGCTTGAAGAAGTAGAGGTTCTGAATGGAACCTGAACTGAATGTGAAGTCCCAAGCCAGAAAGAGATACATTATTTTTCCAGACCTCAAACTTGAAGACTGTTTTGGTTTTTGCTTAACTGATTTTTTTTTCTTTACAAAAAATGTAGGTTACTTTATTGTAGAAACCCCCAATATAGCTCCTAGAATTTAAATATCCCAAATAGAGTTTGGCTAAAATAACTACCTGTTCTTAAAATATTTATATTAATATTAATATGTCATAAAGACTTCTAATACTTCCTCTACACTCTTGATACAAACCCCAGTGGTTTTAGCTCTATATTATTTGTGAGCCAGGCACTTTGCATATATAATAATTTCTCATCCTTTTTATAGCCCTTTGGGGGAGGTATCATTTATCTCCATTTTGAAGATGAGGAAATTGAAGCATAAAGTACTTAAAGGTCTGTAAGATCCGTGAGCTGGATTTGAACCCAGGTTCCAGCTGCAGAGTCATATTTGTGCTAATGCGGCCTCCACATGATTTTCCAGGAAGCCCCTGGCCCCACCAGAAAATAACACCTTCCCACAGCCCTGACCCATAGTCCATGAACCTCTCTCCTTGGACCAGACTGGCCTTTGCCCTGAGAGGCAGCATCAAGTTCAGGTGCCTGGGTTCAAATCCCAGCTCATTCACTCACTAACCGTGGCAACTGGGATAAGTCCTTCACCTCCTCAGCTTCTGTTTCCTCCCATGTTTAGTAGAAATACTACCCCCTTACCTTTTAGGGTTAGTGATGGAATGAAGCAATCATGTACCTAAAGTGCTATCCCAGAGTGGCTAGAATTCTTATTTTACTTCTAAGTCCCTAAGTGGGGTATGAAATATAGGTGCTGGAGAATTACTCACTGATGTGAAAGGAAGACTTAGAACAACGAAATCAAGGGACTAGAAATATTACAAAATTCTGGTAATAGATCCCTCTGGGAGTGAGATTATGGGTGATTTTGTTATCTTGGTGATTTTCTCCCCAAACTCTCAGCTTGAAGAATATTATACTGTGTTTCCCTAATTCTATGACATTATAAGCTATGAGGTGCATTGTCAACAGCATTTTTTCCAAGGAAAAATGAAAATCCTACTACATGGAATTGTAAAACATCTCTCAATTTTATAAAAGTTAAAGTCTATGGGGGAAAGTACCTTTGAATCAAGGAAATATGTTTGTAATCAGGTAATCAAGGTGGTGGTCTACAGAAGAGGATAAAATTTATTTTTGATTTTGCATTATTGATATAATATAGTTGATTTACAATATTGTGTTAGTTTCAGGTGTGCAGCAAAGTGATTCAGTTAAATATGTACAATATATATTTAAACACATATATATGCATACATATACATTTAAATATATACATACACATTTAAATACATATATACAGATACATATACATTTAAATATATACAGATATATTTACCTGGATATATATTCTTTTTCAGATTTTTTCCATTATAGGTTATTATAAGATAGTGAATACATTTCCCTGGCTATACAGTAAATCCTTGCTGTTTATCTATTTTTCTGTTAATCCCATATTCCTAATTTATCTTTGGTAACCATAAGTTTGTTTCCTATGGCTATGAGCCTGTTTCTGTTTTGGAAATAGGTTCATTTGTATTGCTGCTGCTGCTAAGTCGCGTCAGTCGTGTCCAACTCTGTGCGACCCCGTAGACGGCAGCCCACCAGGCTCCCTCTTCCCTGGGATTCTCCAGGCAAGAACACTGGAGTGGGTTGCCATTTCCTTCTCCAATGCATGAAAGTGAAAAATGAAAGTGAAGTCGCTCAGTCGTGTCTGACTCTTAGCGATCCCATGGACTGTAGCCTACCAGGCTCCTCCGTCCATGGGACTTCCCAGGCAAGAGTACTGGAGTGGGGTGCCATTGCCTTCTCCATCATTTGTATTAGATAACATTTATTTGTAAAAGAAAATAGAGGATACAATAAAAGTTTCATTGCATGCTAGAACCCTGGAATGTCAGTTTAGCCCTGCCACACACACCTGAATGACCTAGGGCACTTGAAGGTAAATATGGTACCCAGGGTGGCCCTAGTCCTAATAACCCAGCATCTCTGGGCTGGGACCTGGGGTCTGTGTTTTAAGCTGACAGGGTGGATGCTGAGAACTGTGTTAGAAACAAGCTTCCTCCTCCACTTTGTCTCTGTCTTCCAGATGAGAAGTCTGAGGACCCCCAGGAGGGTCACGAGGACTCTCCTGCTTGAGTGGTATAAGCAGCAATCTCCTCCTTTAGCCCAAGGGTCTTTCTTTCTCCTCCTCTTTGCTCTGTCTGCCTAGAGCTGTTTCTTCCCTCTCTCCCTAATGGAGTGTCCCCTGTTCTTCATTAAGGAGACCCTGGGTATTTTTGTCTCTTTGAGTGCTGAATTTTATTGCCAGCAAATAACTTCAAATAGGAAAAATGTGCCCAGAATTAAACTGGAAAACAGAAAATAAATAGGAAGTGAGGTGGGTTGAGTATTAGCCTGTCTTCTAAGAGAAGAGGAAGTGGCAATCCCAGCATCCACTGTCAGGGAGGGTGCCGAGGTGGAAGGAGGATGGTCACAGGACGGGGCATGAAAGGACTGGGTGCTGTGGAGACTGGATGACAGAGCGCGTGACGCACTTTGCACAGAACATCTCTGTTCATAACGTCTGAAGTTGCTAGGCAGACTTGATGCTGTGGATTTTGTGATGATCATGTGGAGAGAGTGTCAAGAGACCCAAAGTCCTCCAATGACACTTCCCAGTTGAGAGCAGTTTGAAAACACGCCATCCGGTGTCACTTGTCAGTGGGTGCAACTTCAACAGCATCTTTCTATGCCCTTCCCTACTCTGATCCAGCTGTTCACAGCTGAGAGTCACCTTCCAAAACCTTAACTCAGATCATATGATTCTCCAACTCCAAAATTTTCCAAAGCTCCCCACTGTCTACAAAACATAGTTCAAACCTTCAGCCTTGGAGCCCCCCAGCATAGAGGGCAGAGAGGGTTTGAAAGTTCATTTTCCTCTCCCTTCCTCCCACCCTCTGGTCTCTAGACACACAGAGCTGCCCCTGGGTTCCCCCCAGAAAAGACCTTCTCTTCCTTTCACCTCAACTGGAAGTCAGGCTCTGAGAGTTAAGTTAATCACATGCCTTCACTCCAGTCACACTTTGTTACCGGTCTGAGTGAGACCTTCCCTTGTTTTATTATTTGCCCCTTTCACGCCTGAGTCCTGTTAACCATCCTTCTTCCACCTCGGCACCCTCTCTAATGTGTGTGGTGTATGTCTTTAAATATGCGTGTGCCCTTGGAGAATATACAATGTTGTTTTCTATGTGCATGTTTTTAATTTACATAAATGCTATTAAAATCATTTCTTACCTTTTCCCCTCAACACTGTTTTAAGATCTAGGCTCTGTGTGTGTGCGCAACCATCATTTCTAACTCCTGCATGGTCTATCACGGTGGGCATCGTCCATGCCTTACCTGCCGATTCCCTGATGTGGAAGGCCTAACTCCCCGCAAGAAACCTCTGGACCACTTGTCATGCAAGAGGACTTAACAGCTTCTGATTATTGCATAAGCCCTTCATTGTCTAATAATAAGTGGCAGGTACCTAACAAGCTGATTTAAACAAAGGACAGAGTGTAGATTTAAATGTTCATTACCAGCTGCTGCTAATTAAATGCTACTTTTCATCTTAGAATTTCCACACCCCCACCCTCCCACCTCTAGCAACTCCAAGGGAAGGAGGGCTCCTGCAAAGTGGCAGCAGGTAACTGCCGGGACCACAGCTCGTGCCCTCCTCCTTGTCGGTAGGGCCTGGTTTTGTCCTGTCTTCAGTTCCCTCCCCAGATGCACATGTTTCAGAGGAGATGGACTTCAGGCTCAGGAGGTGAATCTTTCTGTAAGGCAGTGTTTCTCAATCATTTTTTCCCATTATTATCCACCTACACAGACTTCTTTGGAGAAGGCAATGGCACCCCACTCCAGTACCCTTGCCTGGGAAATCCCATGGACGGAGGAGCCTCGTAGGCTGCAGTCCATGGGGTCACTAAGAGTCGGACACGACTGAGTGACTTCACTTTCACTTTTCACTTTCATGTGTTGGAGAAGGAAATGGCAACCCACTCCAGTGTTCTTGCCTGGAGAATCCCAGGGACAGAGGAGCCTGGTGGGCTTCCGTCTATGGGGTTGCACAGAGTCGGACACGACTGATGCGACTTAGCAGTAGCAGCAGCAGCAGCACACAGACTTCTTAGACATTCTTTCTCCTAATTGTACCCCCATGAAATTTTATTACCACAGATGATATATTTGTTTATATAGTATGGCTCTTTGGAGAGCCACAAACCATTGTAATAACTAAGATTTTTTTCATCACCTTTCTGTGAACACACTTTCACCTCAGAGGAGATATTGCTTCAATTGCATGCGTGCAAACATGCTCAGTTGCTAAGTCATGTCTGACTCTTTGTGACCGTGTAGACTGTAGCCCTGCAGGCTCCTCTATCTGTGGGATTTCCCAGGCAAGAATACTGGAGTAGGTTGCCATTTCCTTCTTCAGGGATCTTCCTGACCCAGGGGTTGAACCCATGTCTCCTGCATTGGCAGATGGGTTCTTTACCACTGAGCCACCAGGGAAAACATTTGTCCCTGTTGAGACTGCATCAACAGAGGCAATTGCCCTGGCCTGTGATTGATTAGAACATGGGCTGGTGAGGCCAATGTAGACAATAAATGTGAAAACCTCAAAAGAAGAAACAGTGTCTTTTCAACCTTTGGTCTTTATCATGGCTGAATGTGATGCCTGGATCTGCAGCAGCCATCTTGTGACTGTAAGGACAAGGTTGATGCGCTTCTCTGGTGGACAGAAATAGGAGACAGAACCTAAGAAATTAATCATATTGTTCAGCTAAAGCAACCATTCCAGAAGGTGCCCTGACCATAAAATTCCCATTATGTGAAATAATACATTTTCTCTTTTTAAGCCCATTCAGCTGTTTTGTTGTTATCTGTAATTACAGTTGAAGGCATCCTAACAGATTTTCTTCTCTTTCCTAAACACTCTAGCAAATGTCCTAAGCAGAGGTTCACTGGCATTGGTTCGTCTGGCTAGGCCAAGAGCCCACCCTCAAACCAGTCATGTGCCCACATACCCTTGTGTCTTAGGGGTACAAAGGAGTCAAATCCCCCAAGGACCGAGAGTGGGGACTACTCCTCAGAGGAGGACCAGGAAGGTTTTTCCCAGAGGGACCCTGAATGCTGGGAAGGCAGAAATGACAGCTGGGTTTCACACTCACATTGTTCCTTCTGCATGAAGCATCTTACCATCCTCTCCTGCTCCCACCCCCGCCCCTCACCGCCCTACACACTCATCCTGGTGCAACTCACAGCTTCCTTCACTGGAAGCTCTCCCCAGAGCCCATCTGAAGTTATTCCTTCTCCTTTGTTGGTGCCTCATGGGGCATGTATGGTCTACCCATGGTCCTGAGTGGCCAGTCTTCATGGCACATAACCACCTACCCACTCATCATTAGTTAGCAACTTCTGTGGCCACCCCCTGACCTTGGCGTACCAAGAAAGAAGGAGACATGTTTCCCATCCTCGAGGATGTCATAGTCCAGAGAGAGAAGCAAGCCTCATAGGTGATCATTCAATACACAATTTTTAGAGCCTTCTCCAAGCCAGTTCCCAGGGTACAGAGGTTGAGTAAAATATTCCTTATCCTCAGAGAAAGAGGGAACTCTCCAGCTGGTGGGACAAACAGACTCAGAATAAATTCGTAAAATGTGTAATGGAATGACAGAAGCTACTTCCCATCACTCTGACTAGGAAGAACAATGAGATTCCCTAGACTGCCCTGACTTAGATGTCAGACAAGTTGGCACCATTTCCAGGGGTTGGTGCAGTGGGTGCCTTTGTGCCCTGACCAAGGTGACCCTTTGCCTTACTAGATTGGCCAAGCTCATGCTTGTGTAAAGAGACATGGATCTGATGGGAAGGAGAGGTGGAGAAAGCAACACCTGACCTCCAGGAATGAGAACTAGTGCTGCATGGGCAGAGGTGGTCTATGCAGGCAGAGGGTGAGATTTTGGAGTAGAAGGTGATTTTTTATTTAAGAGTCATCATCTATGGAAGGAAAGAGGAGGAAGCAGGGCAGAGCAGCAGGTCCAGCAGAGCCTTCAGCAGCCTGGTGAGGAAATTGGGAGCAAGAATGGCCCTTCCAACTGCCCCAAAGAGGTCCAGGCGTCTGGACCTTTACCCCTGTCCCACTCATTCACCAGATGCAAGCTACTCCAACAAGGCTTGACTTCTGTCCAAGAAGCCACCCTGATGGGGTTGACACCGAGGCACTCTGCCTGCTTTAGGCCTTCTAGGATTAGTCTCAGTGACCACTATTAAGAGGGGGAGGTCAGAATGGCCAAAACTAAGGTCTAGAGAGTAGGAGTCCTTGAAAAATGTTGTTTTGCGTGGTTAGCTCTTTGAAATGTGAAGCGAAGTCTTTGAGACTGCCTGAGAGACCTTTGATAGAAAACTCCATAGTCAAGGAAAGCGCATAATGATTGCTGATGCCCCAGTGCAGTCAAAAAGAACGAGGAGCCACTGTGTGTGCTCATGTGACATTTTTTGGTCATGTGGGAAAGGGATGGGTATTGGAAAAGGTGAGAAATTAGGAACAATAATATAATCTACCATGACATATTTCTGGTGAATGACAATCCCTCCAACTTCATCCCATGACCCTTCCTCACTGGCCCACCATGCTCAAGGCCAACTGCTCTAACCTTCAGCCCTCCGCAGCCTTTCAGCCTTTTCAACACACTGTACCTTTTACCTGAAGTACTCTTTCTTCCCCCAACCCACTCAGATCTCAACTGAGACATTGCTTCCTTAAAGAGTTATTGGATCTGTGCCAAGAGATTTGCATGGACACCAGCCTTGACTCTGGGAACAGGCATGGTTAGGTGAGGCCAGGAAGCTACATGTAGCCTGAGCTCTCCTTTTCATTCCTGGGAAACCCTGTCTGCTTTTCATTCCTCCATTTTCCCTTCTTCTGAAAACAGATAAAAATACTTTATCAGGTGAGAATTCTCTCAGCTGCAAACATCAGAAACCCCAAGTAATAGTTGCTTAAGCAATACCTGACAAACAAAAAGCCCAGGAGCAGAAAGCTCCAGGGTCAGTTATCCCACACAGTAATGTGATTAAGGACCCAAGTGTTCATTCACACTCGCTCCCAAGTGTTCATTCACACTCGCTCCACTCTTCTCTCCCCTTCTCACTCTGTCCATTCTATTTCCAGTCCATCATCTATCAACCATTTGCCTTTTGTCCACAAGCTGTTGCCTCATGGTGGCAAGATGACTGCCATGGCTCTAAGCATTTAGAAGAAAGCTTTGAAAGGAAGGTTGGCATCTATGAATTCTGTTCACATGCTTGTCTATCTTATCAGGAAACAAAACAGCCTTGCCAGAACCCACTCAGCAGCTTACCCTTAGAACCCACTGGGCAGACACGGACCACATGACTACTCTAGTAGGTAAGGGAAGCGGGTATGCCAGCATTAGACTTTTATCTTCAGCCTCCCTCGTGGGAGTCAGCAAAGGAAGAGGAGGTAAGAACTGGTTCCTGGAATCAATCCACAATGTATATCTTCCTACCTCAGCGCTTTTGTGAAACCTTAGACTTGCTGGTAGCACTCAGGGCACAGCCTACCTTAAAAATTAGTACTTTCTGGCTATACCACATAGTATGTGGCATCTTAGTTCCCTGACCAGGGATTGAACTTGCACCCCTCACACTGGAACCTTGGAATCTTAACCACTAGACTGCCAGAGAAGTCTCGAGGACACAATCTACTTTTGTTGCTATTCATGACCTATTAAGAGAAATCAGTAATGGAAGAGAACAATAATACTTTCCATTTGTTTGACAACAGACGTTTCGAAGATGGAGAGAAAAGCTAATACTAAGCACAGCCCTTCCCAAGTAGCACTAGTGCTAAAGACTCTGCCTGCCAATGCAGGAGACTCAGGAGACATGAGTTTGATCCCTGGGTCGGGAAGATCTCCTGGAGGAGGAAAATGACAACCCACTCCAGCATTCTTACCTGAAAAACTCCATAGACAAGCATGGCAGGCTACAGTCCAGGGGGTTGTAAGCAGCTGGACACAAGTAAGCGACCGAGCATACACACAAGCACAGCCCAGGTCCCCAAGACCATGCTGAGTGCCTGACCCGAGAGCCTGTCTCCTCCTCTGGTGACCTCTTCAATTCGGCCAAAACAGCCTCTGCTAAACCACCCAGGGTCGCCATGCTGCCAAATTTCATGCTCATTTTCCTGCTGTTACATTTATTTGAATCTGCCTCAGCATTCTGGTAGTCTGGCAGGCCTGGCTGCTTCTCCTCCACCTGGCTTCTAAATGCAGACTAACTCAGGACTCACATGCGAGCTCTTCTCCTTTTACCCCCACCTCCACCCAATCTTCTCCCCATCTGTCCCAGGGCTTCTCAAATCCTAGCTTGGATCAGCCTCACCTGATGGGCTTGCCAACACACAGGTCACTGGGTCTCTCCCCTCACAGATTCTGTAGGTCTGGCGTGAAACCTAAGTGTTTGTATTTCTAACTGAGTTCCAGGTGATGGTGATGATGCTGATCCTGGGACCACACCTGGAGAACCATTTTGTCTCAGCCAGTGTTCAGAGCCTTGGTTCTCAGCCTTGGCTTCATATTGGAATCACCTGGGGAACCTGAAAATACTGATTCCAGGGTCCCAACCCCATAGAGATTCTGATTTTAGTGGACTGTATTATATTTTGGGCATCTGGAGTGTGTAAACCTCCTTGGGTGCACCCAAAGTTGAGAACTGTTGATCTGAATACTACCTAAATGCGGATGACTCCCAGATTCATTTCCCTTTCCCAGACTTGTCCTTGAGTTTCAGCCCAACCGACACAATTACTCATGCAAAATCTCCACTTGGTTGAGTCACAGATGTCTCAGTGTAACACATCCAAACTGGAAGTCTAAATCTTTACTTCCAAATATGCTACTTTTCTGTCTTCTCCGTCTGAACAGATGGCAACTGTATCTCTCTAACTGTTCAGGCTAAAAATCTTGAAGTTACCCTTAATATCGCTTTCCCCTCCAGGTCCCTAAGTGCAATCTTTCAGCATACCCTGCTGGTTTTACCTTTCATCTTCAATTCTCCTCTTTCTCCACCTGACTGCTAACACCTCGGTCAGGATGCTATCAACTCTTCCCTGAGTGATCTTTGCAGCATCCTACTTCTCTTTACTCCCTCACCAATGCACTCTCCCCATAGCAGTCAGAATAATCTCTGAAAATCATAAACCAGACCATGAGACATTCCCTGTTTATAGTCCTGCAAAACTTCCCTTTCCTTTGACATAAAATATCAGCTCCTGTACCCTTCTCAACCATTCTTTCCCTGGCTTAGGGGCTCCAACTATACTGGCCTTCCTTCTGTTCCTTAAACACATACAATCATTTCTTGCATTTGTGGTTGCATTCACCTGGGCTTGGATTTCCCTGGGTCTCTGTTTAGCCAGCTTCTTCTCATTATTCAGGTCTAGCCATCACATCTCCAGAAAGAATAGCCCTGACTCGTCAGTTATTATTTTCCTTTTTGAAGTCTTTTTTGGCTTTATTGAGGTATAACGGACAAAAACTGTGTATATTTAAAGTATGCAATGTGAGGATTTCATATAAGTATATATTGGGACATGATCACCACAATCAAGTTAATTGTCATTCATTACCACACATAATTGCCTCTTCCCATCTTTTAATCCTCCCTCCATACTCCCCCCGACAATCCCATTTGTCCTGTACATCTGTGAGTCTCTTTCTGTTTTGTTGTGTTTGTTCACTTGTTTCGCATTTTAGATGTCACCTCTAAGTGAAATCAAACAGTATTTGTCTTTCTCTGTCTTATTTGTCAGCATAATACTTCAGGGTCCATCTGTTTTGTCACAAATAGCAAGATTTCGTAGCTTTTATGGCTGATAACATTACCTTGTGTATATATACTGCATCCCTATCTGTTCATCTGTTGATGGACACTTACATTGTTTACATATCTTGGCCATTGCAAATAGTGCTACAATGAACATAGGGGTGCATGTATCTTTTGGAATTAATGTTTTGGTTTTCTTTGGGAATATATCCAAAAGTGGAATTACTAGATCATATGGTAGTTCTATTTTTAATTTTTTTTAATTAAATGCCACAGTGTTCTCCAGAGTGGCTGTACCCATTTACATTCCCACCAACAATGCCCAAGGGTTCCCTTTTTTCCCACATGCTCACCAACATATTTGTTTTCCTATTGGTAACAGCCATTCCAACAGGTGTGAGGTGACATCTCACTGTGGTTTTGACTTGCATTTCCTTGATGATTAGTGATGGTGAGCATCTTTTCATGTGCTGTTGGTTACCTGTATGCCTTCTTTGAGAAAATGTCCTCTGCCCACTTTTTAAATTTAATTTTTATTTTATATTATAGTTGATTTACAATGTTGTATTAGTTTCAGGTGTATAGCAAAGGGATTCAGTTGTACATATATCCCTGGTGGCTCAGATGGTAAAGTCTGCCTGCAATGCGGGAGACCTGGGTCTGATCCCTGGGTTAGGAAGATCCTCTGGAGTAGGAAATGGCAACCCACTCCAATATTCTTGCCTGGGAAATCCCATGGATGGAGGAGCCTGCCAGGCTACAGTCCATGGGGTCACAAAGAGTCGGACACGACGGAGCGATTTCACTTTCATTTTTTTATACATGTATCCATTCTTTTCCAGATGCTTTTCCCATATAGGTTATTACAAAATATTCAGCAGAGTTTCTTATGCTATACAGTAGGTCTTTAATAAGCTCTCTGCCCCTTTCTCTTTTCCTTCTAGGGTCCCTATAATGCAAATATTGTCCTAGAGGTCTCTTAAACTAATCTCATTTTTCTCTTTCTCATGTTTTCTGTTCAGCTTGGTTGTTTTCCACTGCTTTGTCTACCAGGTTGCTGATCTGTTCCTCTGTATTATCTAATCTACTGTTGATCTAGAGTATTTTAAAATGTCAATTATTGCATTCTTCAGCTCTGTTTGATTCTTATATTTTCTAGCTCTCTGTTAAACCTCTCATGGTGTTCATTCATTCTTTTTCTGAGTTCATTAAGCAGCTTTATGATAATTACCTTGAAATGTTAGTCACTCAGTCATGCCCGACTCTTTGCGACCCCATGTACTGCAGCCCCCCAGGCTCCTCTGTCCATGGGATTTTCCAAGTAAGAATATTGGAGTGGGTTGCCATTTCCTTCTCCAGGGGTTCTTCCCAACCCAGGGATCAAACCTGGGTCTCCTGCACTACAGGCAGATTCTTTACCGACAGAGCTACATGGGAAGTGCTAATTAGCTTGAACTCTTTATCAAATAGACTGCTTAGGCACACTTTGTGTTGCTCTTCTTCTGGGATTTTATCCTGTTCCTTCATTTGAAACATATTCTTCTGTTGCCTCATCTTTCCTTTTTCTCTCGTTTTATTTCGGTGCTTTAGGTAGGTTGGTTACATTTCCCGGTTGTGCAGGAGTGGACTTCTTTGGAGACCTCTTACGCAGCCCAATAGCATTCTCCACCTAGTCACCAGAGCTGTATGCTGTAGAGGTGCCCCCGCATGGGCTGCATGGGCCCTTCTGTTGTGGCAGGGCTGACTACTGTGGTCACGGAGTAGGTAGGGCTATCTGTTGGCCTGGTTGGCGGCCAGGCCCTGCCTCGTGTGGAGGCTACTTGCCTACCGGTGGGCAGGGCCAAGTCCCTGGGTGGTTGGCTGGGTTACCCGTGGGGTCTCCACAGCTGTTGTCAGGTAGTTATGAACAGGGCAGTGTCCCTGCATGGCTGGCTGGTCAGAGTGGTGAGCAGGTAAGCCCCTGGCACCAATAAGCTAGCGAGAGGACTCCAAAATGGTGCTTCCAAGCACCAGTGTCATCATGGTAGAACGAGCTCCCCCAAACGGCTACCACCAGTGTCTATGTCCCCAGGGGGAGTCTCAGATGCTTCCTGCCTCTCCAGGTGAGTCTCTAAGATCAGCCGGTGAGTCTCTAAAATCAACCAGTGAGTCTGGTCTCAGCTCCTTTTAAATTACTGCCTCTGTACAGGGTCTCAGAGCAGGTGAGATTTTGCATGCACCCTCTAAGAATGGAGTCTCTGCTTCCTAAAGCCCTGTGACTTCCCTATACACAATCTTTGCATGCGTGCATATCAAGTCACTTCAGTGGTGTCCGACTCTGTGTGACCCTATGGATTATAGCCCACCAGGCTCCTCTCCTCTGTCCATGGGGACTCTCCAGGCAAGAATACTGGAGTGGGTTGCCATGCCCTCCTCCAGGGGATCTTCCTGGTTTGATCCTCCAGGGATCAAACCGTCATATCTTAGGTCTCCTTTGGTGGGAAGGTTCTTTACCACTAGTGCAACCTGGGAAGCCCCGCATAAGCCCTGCTGCTGCTGCTGCTGCTGCTAAGTCACTTCAGTCGTGTCTGACTCTGTGCAACCCCATGGACGGCCTCCTACCAGGCTCCTCTGTCCCTGGGATTCCCACTGGCCTTCAAATCAAGACATTATGTGGGGCTCATCTTCCTAGTGCATGGTCTAGGCCGGGAGCTCTATAAGGGACTTGGACCCCTTGCTCCTTTGGGAAAACATTGCAACTGATTATCCTCCCAGTTTTGAGTTGCATACCAGGAATTGTGGGTCTTAACTATAAGCAACAGTTAGAACTGGACATGGAATAACAGACTGGTTCCAAATAGGAAAAGGAGTACGTCAAGACTGTATATTGTCAACCTTCTTATTTAACTTCTATGCAGAGTACATCATGAGAAACGCTGGGCTGGAAGAAGCACAAGCTGGAATCAAGATTGCTGGGAGAAATATCAATAACCTCAGATATGTGGATGACACCACCCTTATGGCAGAAAGTGAAGAGGAACTAAGAAGCCTCTTGATGAAAGTGAAAGAGAAGAGTGAAAAAGTTGGCTTAAAGCTCAACATTCAGAAAACAAAGATCATGGCATCCGGTCCCATCACTTCATGGCAAATAGATGGGGAAACAGTAGAAAGAGTGGCTGACTTTATTTTTGGGGGCTCCAAAATCACTGCAGATGGTGACTGCAGTGATTTTAAAAGATGCTTACTCGTGGAAGGAAAGTTATGACCAACCTAGACAGCATATTAAAAAGCAGAGACATTACTTTGACAACAAAAGTCCATCTAGTCAAGGCTATGGTTTTTCCAGTAGTCATGTATGGATGTGCTGCTGCTGCTGCTGCTAAGTCGCATCAGTCGTGTCCAACTCTGTGCGACCCCATAGACGGAAGCCCACCAGGCTCCCTCTTCCCTGGGATTCTCCAGGCAAGAACACTGGAGTGGGTTGCCATTTCCTTCTCCAATGCATGAAAGTGAAAAGGGAAAGTGAAGTCGCTCAGTCGTGCCCGACCCTTAGCGACCCCATGGACTGCAGCCCACCAGGCTCCTCTGTCCATGGGATTTTCCAGGCAAGAGTAATGGACTGGGGTGCCGTTGCCTTGAGAGTTGGACTATAAAGAAAGCTGAGTGCCAAAGAATTGATGCTTTTGAACTGTGGTGTTGGAGACGACTCTTGAGAGTCCCTTGGACTGCAAGGAGATCCGACCAGTCTATCCTAAAGGAAATCAGTCCTGAGTGTTCATTGGCAGGACTGATATTGAACCTGGAACTCCAATACTTTGGCCACCTGATGCGAAGGGCTGATTCATTTGAAAAGACCCTGATACTGGAAAGATTGAAGGCAGGAGGAGAAGGGGACGACAGAGGATGAGATGGTTGGATGGCATCACTAACTCAATGGACATGGGTTTGGGTGGACTCCAGGAGTTGGTGATGGACAGGGAGGCCTGGCGTGCTGCGATTCATGGGGTCGCAAAGAGTCGGACATGACTGAGTGACTGAACTGAACTGAACTATACCACATCTCTGCCTCTGCCACCTGTCTTGTTGTGGTTCCTTTTTCATGTCTTTCAGTTCAGTTCAGTTCAGTTCAGTCGCTCAGTCGTGTCCGACTCTTTGCGACCCCATGAATCGCAGCACGCCAGGCCTCCCTGTCCATCACCATCTCCTGGAGTTCACTCAGACTCACGTCCATCCAGTCCGTGATGCCATCCAGCCATCTCATCCTCGGTCGTCCCCTTCTCCTCCTGCCCCGAATCCCTCCCAGCATCAGAGTTTTTTCCAATGAGTCAACTCTTCGCATGAGGTGGCCAAAGTACTGGAGTTTCAGCTTTAGCTTCATTCCTTCCAAAGAAATCCCAGGGTTGATCTCCTTCAGAATGGACTGGTTGGATCTCCTTGCAGTCCAAGGGACTCTCAAGAGTCGTCTCCAACACCACAGTTCAAAAGCATCAATTCTTCGGCACTCAGCCTTCTTCACAGTCCAACTCTCACATCCATACATGACCACGGGAAAAACCATAGCCTTGACTAGACGGACCTTAGTCGGCAAAGTAATGTACATACTATCTAGGTTGGTCATAACTTTCCTTCCAAGGAGTAAACGTCTTTTAATTTCATGACTGCAGTCACCATCTGCAGTGATTTTGGAGCCCCCCAAAATAAAGTCTGACACTGTTTGCACTGTTTCCCCATCTATTTCCCATTAAGTAATGGGACCGGATGCCATGATCTTCGTTTTCTGAATGTTGAGCTTTAAGCCAACTTTTTCACTCTCCTCTTTCACTTTCATCAAGAGGCTTTTTCATTCCTCTTCACTTTCTGCCATAAGGGTGGTGTCATCTGCATATCTGAGGTTATTGATATTTCTCCCAGAACTCTTGATTCCAGCTTGTGTTTCTTCCAGTCCAGCGTTTCTCATGATGTACCCTGCATAGAAGTTAAATAAGCAGGTTGACAATATACAGCCTTGACATACTCCTTTTCCTATTTGAAACCAGTCTGTTGTTCCATGTCCAGTTCTAACTGTTGCTTCCTGACCTGCATACAGATTTCTCAAGAGGCAGGTTAGGTGGTCTGGTATTCCCATCTCTTGAAGAATTTTCCACAGTTTATTGTGATCCACACAGTCAAAGGCTTTGGCATAGTCAATAAAGCAGAAATAGATGTTTTCCTGGAATTCTCTTGCTTTATCCATGATCCAGCGGATGTTGGCAATTTGATCTCTGGTTCCTCTGCCTTTTCTAAAACCAGCTTGAGCATCAGGGACTTCACAGTTCACGTATTGCTGAAGCCTGGCTTGGAGAATTTTGAGCATTACTTTACTAGCATGTGAGATGAGTGCAATTGTGCAGTAGTTTGAGCATTCTTTGGCATTGCCTTTTTTTGGAACTGGAATGAAAACTGACCTTTTCCAGTCCTGTGGCCACTGCTGAGTTTCCCAAATTTGCTGGCATATTGAGTGCAGCACTTTCACAGCATCATCTTTCAGGATTTGAAACTGGAATTCCATCACCTCCACTAGCTTTGTTCATAGTGATGCTTTCTAAGGCCCACTTGACTTCACATTCCTAGATGTCTGGCTCTAGATTAGTGATCACACCATCATGATTATCTGGGTCGTGGAGATCTTTTTTGTACAGTTCTTTTGTGTATTCTTGCCACCTCTTCTTAATATCTTCTGCTTCTGTTAGGTCCAGACCATTTCTGTCCTTTATTGAGCCCATCTTTGCGTGAAATGTTCCCTTGGTATCTCTAATTTTCTTGAAGAGATCTCTAGTCTTTCCCATTCTGTTGTTTTCCTCTATTTCTTTGCATTGATCGCTGAAGAAGGCTTTCTTATCTCTTCTTGCTATTCTTTGGAACTCTGCATTCAGATGCTTATATCTTTCCTTTTCTCCTTTGCTTTTCGCCTCTCTTCTTTTCACAGCTATTTGTAAGGCCTCCCCAGACAGCCATTTTGCTCTTTTGCCTTTCTTTTCATGTCTTTAGCTGTGGGAAATCTTTTCTGCAGGCCTCCAGGTCATTCTTATCGATAGTTGCTCTGTAAATAGTTGTAATATTGGTGCAACTGTTGGAGGAGGTAAGCTCAGGGTCTTCCTGCTCCACCATCTTGGCCATAACTTCCCCATCATACTTCATATCTTTCTTAGACCCTGTAAGTCTGCACTTCTTTGATTTGTAAATTTACTGGTTCATAGTTTTTCCAACTAGTCTATCATCTCCGTGAGGGCAGGAACCATGTCTGTGTTGTTCAAGACTAGAGGCTCAGTGTCCAGAAGAGGGAATGATACTTAGTGGCTGCTCTAAAAATATTCGAGAAAGGAATACTGAAGGGGAAGATGGGAGGACAGAAAGAGAGAAATGAGGGGAAGGAGAAAGGAAGGTCTGGCAACTCTTAGAGCCCATGAACTACCCAGGACCATTTCCCATGCTTCCACCCAAGAAACTATCTGAATCAGAGATTAGATCTCAAGTCTCCATCTTGATAGCTCAGAATTACTTTTACTAGAGAAATAGAATATAGAAGCAAAATGTATAAATGCCTATAAGTTCCTTGAGAGCAGTGTCCATAGTTTATATACTCTTTCCACTGGTGTTCTGGTGTGTGCACAGACACTGACTCTGAGTGGGAATTCAATACATGTTCCAAGAATGATTTGAAGGCTTCCCTGGTAGCCCAGACAGAAAAGAATCTGCCTACAACGCAGGAGACCCAGGTTCAATCCCTGGGTTGGGAAGATACCCTGGAGAAGGGAATGACAACCCACTCCAGTATTCTTGCCTGGAGAATTCCATGGACAGAGGAGCCTGGCGGGCTACGACTGAGCAACTAAGCACAGCACACCAGGCTCCTCAGTCCATGAGAGACTAACACTTACTTACCTAAAGGTACTCTAAGATTGTCTTGTCTTGGTCTCCCCATTGACTGAGGTAAGCAGTTCTGATATCCCCTTCCATAGGACTGCTGCCAACCTTGGAACTTCATCCTGGAAGAAAGAACTGGCCGTCACTTCCAGTTGATGGGGATCTTCATATGCCCTGGCTACATCTGCAGCCCTGCCCTTCCTAGGTGACTCTAGTTGCACCAGCCTCTCCCAGCAGCTTGAGTGTATCCTTAGTTACAAGCACTCTGCAGAAAGATGTCTAACTGCCTTTGCTAGCACATAGTTAATCCCCCAGGGGGCTTCCTCTAATTAAAAACAAAACCGCAATCGTAGCTGTGCTAAAGCATATCCACATGGTGCTGCTTAAAAGGGACAGATTTACAAGGTGTCAACAACTCCAGAGGGCAGCCCTGCCCCAGCACCAGGTGCTGCAAATCATCAAAGTTGGAACCAAATGAGTTGTTGGGGCTCGAGACAATACCCAGTAGGTCTGCTGGGTGGTTCTGAGAAACATATGGGAAATATTTGAAACACACAAATATGCTCCTGCCACAGGGCCTTTGCACTTATGTTGTGGATTTAAGTATTTGTTGTTGCTGTTGTTGTTCAGTTGTTCAGTCATATCCAACTCTTTGTGACCCCATGGACTGCAGCACACCAGTCTTCCCTGTCCTTCACCATCTCTCAGAAATTGCTCAAACTCATGTCCATTGAGTCGATGATGCCATCCAACCATCTCATCATCTGTCCTCCCTTTCTCATCCTGCCTTCAATCTTTCCCAACATCAGGGTCTTTTCCAATGAGTCAGCTCTTCGCATCAGGTGGCGAAAGGATTGGAGCTTCAGCTTCAGCATCAGCCTTTCCAGTAAATATTCCAGGTTGATTTCCTTTAGGATTGACTGGTTTGATCTCTTTGCTGTCCAAGGGACTCTCAAGAGTCTTCTCCAGCACCACAGTTCGAAAGCATCTATTTCTTCGGCACTCACCCTTCTTTATGATTCAACTTTCATATCCATACATGACTACTGGAAAAACCATAGCTTTGACTATATGGATTTTTGTTGGCACAGTAATGTATCTGCTTTTTAAAGCATTAAGTTTGTCATAGCTTTTCTTCCACAGAGAGACCGTCTTTTAATTTTAAGGCTGCAGTCACCATATGCTTTATGATTTTCCATCCATTGTATTTTTATCCTAATTGACCCTCAGATTGTCTCATTTTTGGTCAGTAGGAACCTCTTCAAGTTGGCTCTTGGGTCATTTTGACATATATCCCTTAGTTTTATATGTAGTAAAACGTCTATGTATATGACAAAATATTCCAGGCTTTTCTTGTCCTCATTCTGACCTCACACCCAGAACAGCCATCTCACCAAGGAGTCCTGGTTCCTTTTCATGGAAAATGGTAGTTTAAAATCTCAATCAGAATGCTAGGAACACTCAGTGCTACTGGGCTGGTCGTTATTTCTAGACCTTGTCAGTGGTCAGAGCTGTAATATATGTATTAGTATGTATAGTAGCTCATGAGTTAATACTGGAACTTTCAATTCTAAGTTAAAACTCAGGTTGTTTATTCAACTTCTTTATAATATATTTGTATCTTTTTTCTTATGCACTGAGAATGCTAGCTGTTAATGTCATGATGATAATGATGATAGCAATAGTCCATAATTAGTCATTTTCTTGATCCCATGCTATACACACAATCTTAGATTAACAATACTAACACTATCACCATTAATTATGATTACTGAGAAGAGATTAAAATTTTTTCCATAGATGATCTCATTTCCTGTCTCATTTTTAAGTTTACATTCAGTTCAGTTCAGTTCAGTCGCTCAGTTGTGTCCGACTCTTTGCAACCCCATGAATCGAAGCACCCCAGGCCTCCCTGTCTATCACCATCACCCAGCGTTCACTCAAACTCATGTCCATTGAGTCAGTGATGCCATCCAGCCATCTCATCCTCTGTCGTCCCCTTCTCCTCCTGCCCCCAATCCCTCCCAGCATCAGAGTCTTTTCCAATGAGTCAACTCTTTGCACAAGGTGGCCAAAGTACTGGAGTTTCAGCTTTAGCTTCATTCCTTCCAAAGAAATCCCAGGGTTGATCTCCTTCAGAATGGACTGGTTGGATCTCCTTGCAGTCCAAGGGACTCTCAAGAGTCTTCTCCAACACCACAGTTCAAAAGCATCAATTCTTCGGTGCTCAGCCTTTTTCACAATCCAACTTTCACATGCATACATGACTACTAGAAAAACCATAACCTTGACTAGACGGACCTTTGTTGGCAAAGTAATGTCTCTGCTTTTGAATATGCTATCTAGGTTGGTAATAACTTTCCTTCCAAGGAGTAAACGTCTTTTAATTTCATGTCTGCAATCACCATCTGCAGTGATTTTGGAGCCCAGAAAAATAAAGTCTGACACTGTTTGCACTGTTTCATCTATTTCCCATGGAGTGATGGGACCAGATGCCATGATCTTCGTTTTCTGAATGTTGAGCTTTAAGCCAACTTTTTCACTCTCCTCTTTCACTTTCATCAAGAGGCTTTTTAGTTCCTCTTCACCTTCTGCCATAAGGGTGGTGTCATCTGCATATCTGAGGTTATTGATATTTCTCCCGGCAATCTTGATTCCAGCTTGTGCTTCTTCCAGCCCAGCGTTTCTCATGATGTACTCTGCATAGAAGTTAAATAAGCAGAGTAACAATATACAGCCTTCTCCTTTGTCTATTTGAAACCAGTCTGTTTTTCTATGTCCAGTTCTAACTTTTGCTTCCTGACCTGCATATAGGTTTCTCAAGAGGCAGGTCAAGTGGTCTGGTATTCCCATCTCTTGAAGAATTTTCCACAGTTTATTGTGATCCACACAGTCAAAGGCTTTGGCATAGTCAATAAAGCAGAAATAGATGTTTTTCTGGAACTCTCTTGCTTTTTCCATGATCCAGCAGATGTTGGCAATTTGGTCTCTGGTTCCTCTGCCTTTTCTAAAACCAGCTTGAACATCTGGAAGTTCACAGTTCATGTATTGCTGAAAGCCTGGCTTGGAGAATTTTGAGCATTACTTTACTAGCATGTGAGATGAGTGCAATTGTGCAGTCGTTTGAGCATTCTTTTGCATTGCTTTTCTTTGGAACTGGAATGAAAACTGACCTTTTCCAGTCCTGTGGCCACTGCTGAGTTTCCCAAATTTGCTGGCATATTGAGTGCAGCACTTTCACAGCATCATCTTTCAGGATTTGAAATAGCTCAATTGGAATTCCATCACCTCCACCAGCTTTGTTCATAGTGATGCTTTCTAAGGCCCACTTGACTTCACATTGCAGGATGTCTGGCTCTAGGTGAGTGGTCACACCATCGTGATTATCTGGGTTGTGGAGATCTTTTTTGTACAGTTCTTTTGTGTATTCTTGCCACCTCTTCTTAATATCTTCTGCTTCTGTTAGATCCATACCATTTCTGTCCATTATTGAGCCCATCTTTGCATGAAATGTTCCCTTGGTATCTCTAATTTTCTTGAAGAGATCTCTAGTCTTTCCCATTCTGTTGTTTTCCTCTATTTCTTTGCATTGATCGCTGAAGAAGGCTTTCTTATCTCTTCTTGCTATTCTTTGGAACTCTGCATTCAGATGCTTATATCTTTCCTTTTCTCCTTTGCTTTTCGCTTCTGTTTTCACAGCTATTTGTAAGGGCTCCCCAGACAGCCATTTTGCTTTTTTGCATTTCTTTTCCATAGGGATGGTCTTGATCCCTGTCTCCTGTACAATGTCATGAACCTCATTCCATAGTTCATCAGGCACTCTATCTATCAGATCTAGTCCCTTAAATCTATTTCTCACTTCCACTGTATAATCACAAGGGATTTGATTTAGGTCATACCTGAATGGTCTAGTGGTTTTCCCTACTTTCTTCAATTTAAGTCTGAATTTGACAATAAGGAGCTCATGATCTGAGCCACAGTCAGCTCCCGGTCTTGTTTTTGCTGACTGTATAGAGCTTCTCCATCTTTGGCTGCAAAGAATATAATCAACATGATTTCGGTATTGACCAGCTGGTGATGTCCATGTGTAGAGTCTTCTCTTGTATTGTTGGAAGAAGGTGTTTGCTCTGTGCGTTCTCTTGGCAAAACTCTATTAGCCTTTGCCCTGCTTCATTCTGTATTCCAAGGCCAAATTTGCCTGTTACTCCAGGAGTTTCTTGACTTCCTACTTTTGCATTCCAGTTCCCTATAATGAAAAGGACATCTTTTGGAGGTGTTAGTTCTAAAAGGTCTTGTAGGTCTTCATAGAATCGTCCAACTTTAGCTACTTCAGCATTACTGGTTGGGGCATAGACTTGGATTACTGTGATATAGAATGGTTTGCCTTGGAAACCAACAGAGATCATTCTGTCATTTTTGAGATTGCATCCAAGTACTGCATTTCGGACTCTTTTGTTGACCGTGATGGCTACTCCATTTCTTCTAAGGGGTTCCTTCCCTCAGTAGTAGATATAATGGTCATCTGAGTTAAATTCACCCATTCCAGTCCATTTTAGTTTGCTGATTCCTAGAGTGTCTTAAATCTTTTTAATAATTTATTCTCCCCTTTTTAACCATCACCTAATCTTGGTTCTGCAAAAAAGTATATATTAATGCTCACCACCAGTCTTTATTTTGACATCTCTTTACCATAATCATTTTTATTTCCATATAAATTTTCTTATATTTAAAGAAAAGAAAACTAGGATTGCAAAGACAAGGCCTTATGGGAGGGGGGTTCAGGATTGGGAACTCATGTACACCAGTGGCTGATTCATGTCAGTGTATGGCAAAATCAATATAGTATTATAAAGAAAAATAAAGTAAAAAGAAAAAAAAAAAGACAAGGCCTTAAAGAAGTTGGCTACCAATAAAAGTTGAAAAGAAAACTTAATCATTTTAGAAATGGTTAATCAGCTAAGTCTGGCAATGGTATGGGGAAATGGGCATCTCATACCTTGTTAATAGGAATGAAAATTGATATAGCATCACTGAAGAAAAATGTAGCAGTACATTACCAGTATTTGCACTTGCATACCCTTTGACTCAGCAAATCTCCTCCAGGAATCAAAGGGAAAAGAAGACTTTAGGCATACAAAGATAGCATGTTCATTTTTGCTGTCCGAAGCTCATTGTCTAATAGATTCTTCAGGAAAGACTCATGGAAACAAAATCTCCCAAGTTCCTGTGTGTTGATAACAGTTGTGTCCTTCGTATTTGGAAATCAGTTTTGATGGATATAAAAACCTTATTAAAAAAAAAAAACCTTATTTATCATTTTCTTTCCTCTGGTATCTTAAATATGTTGCTCTATTTCATTTGGCCATAAAGTGGTATTTTAAAAAATTATGATGACAAGCCTATGTTATTTCTTTATGTAATGACTCCTTTCTTTTTGCATAGGTATCCAAGTTTTCTTTATTTTTCTTTAAAGTCTAGGAATTTTCCTGGAACATGTCTTGGTCAGTTGAGGTCAATATTGTCAAGGATTTATGTTCTCTTTCAATACATAATTTCCAAAAATATTTTTTTACTTCAAGAAAGTTTCTTTGAATTTCACGACTGTTTTGAGAGCCCTTTATCAGCCTGTTTCAAAACCAGATGGGGAGAAATCTCCAAATGAAACTGGGAAGAGAGGGAGAGCAGGTTGACATGAGTAAGTTTTTTTCCCAGTGAAGTTTGAGCCCACACTGCAAATTAATCTCATGTCACTTACTTTTCTTAGATACAGGTATTGGCCCACTGAATCAAACCCAGAAAGGGCAAGGGATCCAGCCAAGGTCACACCGAGAGTTGAGGAGAGCTGCCCTCTGCTCCCCGCCCCTGCATCCAAGTCACAGATCAGAGTCATCACATAAAATGAATCAGCATCAAAATATGAATTCTAGAAGAGAGCTTTGGCAGGGTCATCCTAGACAGACCCATGACCTTATGGTGTTTGTTTCAAACAGTTCCTACTTCGCCAAGTTCATCATCCCACTGAACTGCCCAGATGTGCCTTCTGCCACAGTGGGACACAATTCTGAGGTTTCCTATCACTGTGGTATGATTTTGGCCAGATCCACAACATCTACACTTCCATTGACTCCATATTTTTCTTTAGATTCCACTTTTCTTTGTGTAAATAAATATCTTAAAATGCACATAAGAAGATCTACTGAAGATATACTTTTAATTTATTTATTTATTTACTTTAAATATATATAAATTTATTTTAACTGGATGCTAATTACTTTACAATATTGTATTGGTTGTGCCATACATCAACATGAATCTGCCACGGGTGTACATGTGTTCCCCATCCTGAACCCCTCTCCCACCCCCGTCCCCGTACCATCCCTCTGGGTCATCCCCGTGCACCAGCCCCAAGCATCCTGTATCATGCATCGAATCTGGACTGGTGATTCATTTCATATTTGAAATTATACATGTTTCAATGCCACTCTGAAATCATCCCACCCTTTCCCTCTCCCACAGAGTCCAAAAAACTGTTCTATACATCTGTGTCTCTTTTGCTGTCTCACATACAGGGTTATCATTACCATCTTTCTAAATTCCATATATATGCATTAGTATACTGTATTGGTGTTTTTCTTTCTGGCTTACTTCACTCTGTATAATCAGCTCCAGTTTCATCCACCTCATTAGAACTGATTCAAATGTATTCTTTTTAATGCCTGAGTAATACTCCCATTGTGTATATGTAACACAGCTTTCTTATCCATTCATCTGCTGATGGACATCTAGGTTGCTTCCATGTCCTGGCTATTATAGACAGTGCTGCGATGAACATTGGGGTACACGTGTCTCTTTCAATTCTGGTTTCCTTGGTGTGTATGCCCAGCAGTGGGATTGCTGGGTCATAAGGCAGTTCTAATCACATCACAACTATAAATAGAAAAGCAAGCATCTATCCCTTGTTACATTTCCCTGGTGGCTCAGATGGTAAAGAATCCATCTGCAATGCGGGAGACCCAGGTTTCATCCCTGGGTCGGGAAGATTCCCTGGAGAAGGAAGTGGCTACCTGTTCCATTTTTCTTGCCTGGAGAATTCCATGAACAGAAGAACCTGGTAGACTACAGTCCATGGGGTTGCAAAGAGACGGACATGACTGAGCGACTAACATTTTCAATTTCATCCCTTGTTATGACTAGAAAGTATCTATAAAAGTAAACACTCTAACTGAATAACGTATTAAGTTCTTGCTAGATATTCTTGCCTACTTGAAAAATGTGAACCCGAGGCATGTTCTCTCTTTGTTTAGAAAATGATCAGCAAGTGTTAGAGAGGTGCTGGAGACATACTGCCTCCTGAGACTTTCTTTTTAAAAGATATCGGAAGGACTAATGAAGACTTAGAAATGGAATAACACTCCCTCTGTGTGATTCAATGCTTCAGAGTTCTGCCTGAATCCTGCCTAGATCCCCTTGGGTACACCCATGGTGTTGCATCCACACTTGAATGGGAATTGACACAGTGGGGAAAGAACTGGAGAAGGAATTCACTGGTGCCATTAACTCCTTTCCCTGTTTCAGTCAGTTCAGTTCAGTTCAGTCGCTCAGTCGTGTCCAACTCTTTGCGACCCCATGAATTGCAGCACACCAGGACTCCCTGTCCATCAGCAACTCCCAGAGTTCACCCAAACTCGTGTCTATCAAGCGGGTGATGCCATCCAGCCATCTCATCCTCTGTCGTCCCCTTCTCCTCCTGCCCCCAATCCCTCCCAGCATCAGAGTCTTTTCCAATGAGTCAACTCTTTGCATGAGGTGGCCAAAGTATTGGAGTTTCAGCTTTAGCATCAGTCCTTCCAAAGAACACCCAGGACTGACCTCCTTTAGAATGGACTGGTTGGATCTCCTTGCAGTCCAAGGGACTCTCAAGAGTCTTCTCCAACACCACAGTTCAAAAGCATCAGTTCTTCGGCACTCACAGTAGTTGGTATATAACAACCAGCCCAAACCTCAGTTGCTTGAATGACTGATTACTGTAGCTCATGTGTTTGTTACATAGCTTAGTGTAGCTAACCTCCTCTTTTGTAGGAGGAAAGGCAAATGGCATAAATACAGGGAGAGGTGAGGGACTGGGACCAGTAATGCCACCTTCCACAGTAATGAAATTGCTTGCATCATTTTTGTCCCTTTTGCCATTTGTAAGATAATGATGTTGTCAGACTATAGTTATCAACTCTTCAGCCTTTTCACCCTGAGGGACTCTTTTTATTTTTTTCTCTACAGGTCTAAATCCTGAAAGATTTTTATTTCTTAATTAAACTGAATTTAATAAGATGAAATATCTTTTCAGCTTTTTGAAATAGTACTATCTTCTGGGACCTCAATTTTGAAATCACTAGATTAGATTTCCTTTACGTATCTAACATTCCAGTTTTTCCAAGATTCTACAAATTTATTAAGCAATTATTCTGATTGTATGCTTTTAAAATTGTTAAGAATCTAGTATTTTTTTGTTACATACTTTTAGGGTTCAAATGCTAGTCAATGAAACTTTATTTTCAAAGAGTCTGTGTTTGTGTTTCTAAGATTCAAAGGCTTTATGTGCCAGCACATCTTAAAACAATAACTGATGGCTTTCCCATGCATTTTATATTTGTCCTGTTTGCTCATGCAGGATAAAGTCTGTTTTAGGGAAAGTTCCATATGCACTTGAAAAGAATATGCATTTGTTACTGCTGTTGGTTAAAGTAGTCTATAAAAGCCAGTAAATTATAGTTGTTTAATGGTGTTCATTCTATACCCTTGTTGATTTTATGTTTACAAATTCTATAGATTACTGAGGAAGCTGTATTGAAGCCTTCAACAATAATTAGGGATTTGTCTATTTCATCTTTCAGTTCTGTCTGTATGCTTTCTATATTTTAAAGCTCTTTTTCTGGATGCATACATGCACACTTTAAAATTGTTTGTCCTTCTTAGTGGATAGATCTATTTATCATTATTTAATGTTTCTTTTTACCCCTAGTGATTTTCTTGGCTCAGAAATTCACTTTGATGTTAATGTAGTCACTCTGTAACTAGTGCTAGTATGTATGCAATTTTCATCCTTTCAATTTTAACCTGCCTATGTAATCATATTTAAAGTAAATTTCTTTTAGACAACACATAGTTGGCTCATTTTTAAAAATCTATTTTGACCATTTTTTACTTTTGATTATTAATAGTAAATTTAGACCATTTATATTTAATGTACTTGTTATTGATATGTTTGGGTTTTTTAAGTTTTTATTGTTTTCTGGTTGTTCCCTCTATTTTCCATTCCATTCCATTTCATTCCACTGTTCTTCCTTTCTGGTTTTGAGGGGTTATTTGAGCATGTTTTAGTATTCCACTTTAATTTATCTATTGTGTATTTTCTATCTCTCATTGTATAATTACGTTTAGAGGCTGCTCCACTGATTGCAGCTGACGTTGATACTTGTCACAATCATTTGGAGTTAATATTTTATGACTTCAAGGGAAATGTAGACACTTCACCTTCAGATATGTCTGTTCACTCTCCTCTCTTTATGTTATAATTGTCTTATGTATTACATCTACATATATTGAAATTTCCACCAGATAGTGTTCAGGCAAATTTTCACTTGTAGCTTTCAAATATATTTTAAAGAATGCAAGAGAAAAAGAATAGTCCCTTGTATTTTACTCACGTTTGCCATTCTGTGACCCATTATTAGCAGTTGTGTTGCTCCTTCTTCCTGTCTGATCTTCCAAGTTCCCTTCTGTATCTTCTATCAGGAGAAGGTCCTTTAGCACTTCTCTTAGAGTAGGTGGCTTGCTGGCTATGGGTTCTCTTAGTTTTCTTTCACCTGACACTGACTTTTTAATTTCACCTTCATTCCTGAAGGGCATTTTTGCTATATACGGAATTCTGAGTTGACAGTTCTTTTCTTTCAGCATTTTAAATATGTTACCCACTTCCTTCTTATTCTCTTGGCTTCTGCTGTAAAAATCTTCTCCAAAAATGAAGGGGAAAAGTATTATAGGGGACATCAGACAGTTAATAAAGATGAGTGAGTGAGTGAAAGGCGCTCAGTTGTGTCCGACTCTTTGCGACCCCATGGATTATACAGTCCATGGAATTCTCCAGGCCAGAATACTAGAGTGGGTAGCTGTTCCCTTCTCCAGGGTCACCTTCCCAACCCAGGGATCGAACTCAGATCTTCTGCATTGCAAGTGGATTCTTTACCATCTAAGCTACCAGGGAAGCCCATAGTGTGTTATTTTTCTTGATCTTGTATTGCTTGTGGTATTTGTCAGCTTTTCAAATTTTGTGGTTTATTTTCATTTTCGTCTCTCATTCCAAATAAACATTCACATTTATACCTAAATGTACATTCATAATTTTCTTTTCTTTTTCTTAAAGAGGATCATCCAAAATGACATAAACTTTAGACTTCACAAAAACTATATCCTCTCCTGCTTCTACCCTCTACATCTGCCTTCGATCCCTTCAAGGAGATGTCAAGGTGAGAAAAAAAAAGACAGACAGTGGCTGAGTCCCCAGCTAGATTCCTCCTTCTTGGGCCAGTTCAGGAGCTGAAAAATTCTGCATGAGGTGCCTAGGTAGACACCGCTGAGTAACCTCCTGCAGATTTCTGCAGGTCAGAGAATCCAGGTGAGTCAGACACCTGACGGTGGCAGCTGTGAGGCAACAGAAGCCAATAGGCTCAGCTAAAAATCAAATGAGGAAGGCATAGCAGGAGCAGGCAGCTAGTCCTGATTGCAGGCCTAGATATACAAGACGCCCCCTCCATCCAGGGATTGTGTGATGCCCGGTAGATCTGGACATAACCCAGCAGGGAAGAAGACTATTAAATGGAGATTTCAACCTCTGTCTCTGCTCCTCCTCCTTTCTCCTACCTCTGCCCAGACATCCCATTTGCCCCACTGTTTCTCCCAGGACAGGCCAAGCATACTCCAGTCCAGCCTCAGGGCCTTTGCACTCTCCATTTCCTCACCCAGATGGACCCTTCTTCTCTGAGTCTTCATAAACCTCACTCCCTCACGTCTTCCAGGTCTCTGAATGAAGGTCACCTCATCAGGACACTTTCTCTGACCACCCTCGATAAAATAACACTCCTTCTCCATCACTACTTTTGCCTTCCCTCTGCTGAATTTTTCATTAGAGCACTTAACAACACATATGACATTCTATCATATATTTGTTTTTTTGTTTCATTTTTCATCTCTCTCTCCCACTGGGATGCAGATGAAACTTCATGGTATAAGAAGTTTTAATCTGATGTGTCATGGCTATATTCTCACCCTGTGAAAAATAAGAAAATACCTAGTACATAGAGGCCCTTGATAAACATTTGTTGAATAAATAATAATTAATTTTCTCCCACATGTATGAATGGAAGCTATTAATAATAAATTTTGTGAAAGGAAAAATAAAGTTATAGTTCCTGGAATTTGTACCTGACTTTTCTATCCTTGGTGTTAAGATAGACTTTTTAGAGTCTTGATGGGTATAAGATTCTATAATCTACCCTCCATTTGTTTCTAAGTCTCCATTATAGAGACTGTGATTCTCTGTGTCTGTATCAAGGATCTTGGAAATCCTGGCCTTGGTGGCTCTGGACAGCTCACCCTGAAATATAAAGCTGGATCTTAATGATTCCAAGATGTACAGGATAAACCAAGGGCACCCAGCTTGATTTCACATAGCGATTCCAGCTTGGAGGGATAATTGGAAAGATTATCACCAGGAAATTGTTTACAGGACAGGCGAACTCCAGACACAGCCATCACCACCCCCAGCCCCTGCCTGGTTTTTATTTCACATAAATGGTTTTCTGAGCAGACAAAAGGGCAGAACCCTGCCTGGTTTGGTGGATTTATGAGACAAAAAGGGAATGCCCACAGAGGTCAGGGATGTCCCAGCCATCAGGGAAAGGTAAAGGTCCTGAAATGATGGCAGTGCTCCCCCTTCCCCAACCAAGGCGATAAGAGAATTCAGTCCCAGGGCCAGCACACCCACAGGCTGGCTGGGACCAGGCAAGGGACCTAAACAAGCAAATACAGCCAGGCAGAGGCCAAGGTAGACAGGATACCTATACCCCTTCTCAAGAGGGCAACTCTGACCAATTTTTTCCCCATCAGGCATGTCAATGTGGCCAGATTTTCTGAGTTCCCTTTAAAAGCTAAATCCCAAGTTTGTACATGAAATCTTCCCATTTTAAATGTTGGTAATGGAATCAAAAAAATTTTTAAAGCACCATTTTCTAGTTAATATTTCCACGTAACAAGTAATTCCAAATTGAGTGACGTAAAGCCACCATTTTATTACTTTCATGGATTCTTTGTGTCGAAAGTCTAGACAGGGCACTGCGGGGACAGCTTGACTCTGCTCCACGGTGTCTGGGGCTTCAGCTGGGAAGATTCAAACAGCCAGGGCTACAATCATCTGGAGGCTTCTCTGCTGCTGCCTGGGCAGGGGTGACTCAAAGGCTGGGACTGTCCACTGGAGCAAGTGCCTCCACGTGGCTTCTCCATGTGGCCCAGGCTTCTCACAGCATGTGCTCAGGTTCCCAGAGTATCCAGAGAGTGGGCACGTCATGAGAGCCAGGCGGCAGCTGCCTGGCATGGTATGCTTTAGCCTCACAAAGTTCTCTCTCCGGTAAGAGGATTATACTTTCTGTGCCATTGACATCAGGCCTGGCCGCATGACTTACTCTGGCCAAAGATCTGTGAGCTTGAGTGATGTCATGGCACTTCCGAGCAGGCGCTTTAAGAACCACCCATGTTTCCGCCATAGGTTTTCCCCCCTTCCACCAGGTATCCCAATAGGGTCACTGGGTCCCAGAAAGGACCCAGCTGGGTCCTAGAAGGAAGATGATGTGGAGAGAGCTGCAGCCAATCCTGGGTGTAGGATGCACGAGAAACAAACATTAGTTGTTGTAAACCTGTGAGATGTGGCATTTGTTACTGCAGCACAACTTAGAGAAGCTGACTGATACAGAAATATAACCAATGAATTGATAAAAAATTTTTCATTCTTTGTTAGAGTATAAATTTTATAAGTAGTATAAATTTTATAAGTAGTATACTTACCTTTTATAAGTAGTACATTGATGCTTTACATTAGTTTCTCATTATTCTAATAAACAGAAGCATTTCCCACACCCCCACCCCAAATATTTACAAGGTTTATATTTTTAAACAAGTCTGGCAAATATTTCTTGCATCTTCCCCATTCTTTTTCTGAGATCCTGGATCATCTTTGTGTGTGCTTGTGTGTTAAGTCACTTCAATCGTGTCTGACTCTTTGTGACCCTACGGACCATAGCCCAGCAGGCTCCCCTGTCCACGGGATTCTCCAGGCAAGAATACTGGGGTGGGTTGCTATTTCCTCCTCCAGGGGATCTTCCCAACCCAGGGGTTGAACCTGCACCCCTTATATCTCCTGCAGTTTCTTTACCACTAGTGCTATCTTCACCATCATTATTTTGAATTCTTTTTCTGGAAGGTTGCCTATCGCCACTTCCTTTAGTTGTTTTTCTGGAGTTTTATCTTTTTCCTTCACTTGGCAGATAACCCTCTCTGCCTGTTCATTTTGATTAAGTTTTGGTGATTGTGGTTTTCTTTCTGGAGGCTGTGGGATTGTAGTTCTTCTTGCCTCTTCAGTCTGCCCTCTGGTGGATGAGGCTAAGTGGCTAGTGTAAGCTTCCTGATGGGAGAGATTGGCTGTGGGAAAAACTGGGTCTTGCTCTGGAGAGCAGGGCTGCTGCTGCTAAGTCGCTTCAGTCGTGTCCGACTCTGTGTGACCCCATAGACAGCAGCCCACCAGGCTCCGCCGTCCCTGGGATCCTCCAGGCAAGAACACTGGAGTGGGTTGCCATTTTCTTCTCCAATGCATGGAAGTAAAAAGTGAAAGTGAAGTCGCTCAGTCGTGTCTGACTCTTAGCGACCCCATGGACTGCAGCCCACCAGGCTTCTCCATCCATGGGATTTTCCAGGCGAGAGTACT